>NC_087180.1:10989114-11086614 GCF_035594125.1 Scylla paramamosain
GCCGTGAACGGAAATAGAGGTGTTGCGTTTTCTCTGCAAGCTATCCGTTGCTCTTGTGGGTGTGGGCGTGGGTACTACAGAGGCGGCAGTCGCGAGTCACCACTACGGCGCCACTTGATTATTAAGGTCGAGTTACGAAATCTTTCTCCAGGCAGCTCTGAACGCACCTCATGACTCAGTACGTGTGTGTGGCGCCTCGATCTGTCGTATCCGTGTGTGTGTGTGTGTGTGTACTATGACAGTTTAATAAACAAACAGGCGCGTGGAGAGAGAGAGAGAGAGAGAGAGAGAGAGAGAGAGAGAGAGAGAGAGAGAGAGAGAGAGAGAGAGAGAGAGAGAGAGAGACTTGTAATTCTTATTCTTCTAATATACCTTTTTCTCATAAGGACCTCATAAAACGTAGTATTAGTATTAGTAGTAGTATTAGTAGTAGTATTAGTAGTAGTAGTAGTAGTAATGATGATAATAATGGTGGTGGTGGTAATAATAATAATAATAATAATAATAATAATAATAATAATAATAATAATAATAATAATAATAATAATAATGTTGAGTGCAGTCCCTTTACGACCTCAAGCTTGGTTATTTTAGAAGCAAGGATGTAGACGTATATAACTAATATGCCTAGATAATGAAAAAAAAAAAGTCAAACAGCGTGTCGCACTAGGAAAAATTCTAATGAGGAAAGCTTCAGAAACAAAGACGCCTAGCAACACGAAGCATAAGAAAAAAAAGAGCAACACAGATGACAGTAGTGTGACATAATGTTAAAGGGAAAAATGTAAACAAAATGCACCATGCTTGCATTCAGACAGTGCAGAGAGCGGTGTGAATGCAACAAGTCAGGGCGGATGTGGCAACACCCCCGTATGGCGACCTTCACTAGGCGTATTCGACCACTCACTCCCGTGTATATAAATAATAAATCTAACGTAAATTATATAAATAGTTCTTTTATTTATGATATTTACAACTCATAACCAGTTACACACGATAAATAAATATAATAATGCATGAATAGTATAGGGTTTGAAATTATAATATTCCGACATTTGCTCAAATGCGCTGGCAGGTGACGGGGTGTCGGCCGTCATTGGTCCACACCCTTCCCTCTCTCCCTCCCTCCAACCCTCCTTATCCTCCCTCTTTGCCTCTCCCTCCATGCTACCACAGGTTTTCGCCTGCACACACACACACACACTAATTAAGTAGGCAGACTAGCTTTTCGTATCTTGAAGGTGTATATACCTCGAATGTCTGAAGGAGCAGCTCTTGGGTCTATCTATCTTTAGCTGGTCTGGGTCTCCTGACGGGGATCCACGGGTGGGTGGGCGACGGGTGTGGGTGGCGTAAGACTTCCCCCTTTGACGTCACCCCACAGCAGTCTACGTCAAACAATTGCCACCGACTTTTCTTTTTTTTTTTTATCTTCTCGTGGATTTTGGCGTCTCTCTCTCTCTCTCTCTCTCTCTCTCTCTCTCTCTCTCTCTCTCTCTCTCTCTCTCTCTCTCTCTCTCTTGTAACTTACATGATAATTGTCTCTTGACAGAGAGAGAGAGAGAGAGAGAGAGAGAGAGAGAGAGAGAGAGAGAGAGAGAGAGAGAGAGAGAGAGTTATTTTTACAAGACGGATCTCAACTAAGAGAGAGAGAGAGAGAGAGAGAGAGAGAGAGAGAGAGAGAGAGAGAGAGAGAGCACAAAACTTTGTTTGCTAAATAAAATAAGCCTACCCATGCACGTTACTTCATGCATACATACATATACCGATTTACTTAAGCTCTTTTGAAGTGCATCGCTCTACTGCACCTTGTACACTAGTGCAATATGAAGAACCGTATATGTATAGTACTTTCCCCTCCCTCCCCCATCTCTCTCTCTCTCTCTCTCTCTCTCTCTCTCTCTCTCTCTCTCTCTCTCTGCATGTATGTATGTGTGTTTGTATATATATATATATATATATATATATATATATATATATATATATATATATATATATATATATATATATATATATATATATATGCTTGGCCGTCTCTGCCCGTTCGTTTACCTCGCACTATTTTTCTGTCCTGTCGCTCTGACTCTCAAGAGTGTTGTGCTTATTTACAAGAATCCATAGTGCAATCCATCTTCTTAAATCACGCTTCTCGAGTCGTGAGCTGCCCAAAACGCCCATAACAGCAAGGAGACTAGCCCCATTCCCAAGGGTCACGTTAAGGCCGGACACACCTGAATATTGGGGGTGAAGGCTTGGGGATGGGTCTCGGGTAGACCTCCGCGGTGGCTCAGCTGTGCCTGTAGGTCAGATACCTGGCGCTGCACCTGGTCCTAGGACGGCTGGTGAACTTGCTGACCAAACTGGGGTGCTGGAACAGTGGCAGATTGATGTGGCAGAGTTGGTTGGGGTTGGTGGTGAGAGCGCTCCTGTGTAGTTGCGAGCCTGGTCACCTGGAACCCATGGAGTTTATTCCACACCATTTTGAGAGGTCCATGAATTCCGTCTATGTGTTGCCCTGCATGCCGTGCTTTCCGGTGTCCAGGAATTTTTGCAAACGAAGGTCGGCAGGGATCCTCTCATCCTTCCGGGACAATCTCTTCGCCACCTGGCGCGTCAAGGGTATGGACGCCTCCAGATGTTGGGCCAATACCTGTGGGCAGTAAAATAATATATTATCAGTACTTAATATTCTACAAAAGAAATGTACATTTAAATATTGTTGGAATTTAGGGAAAGTTCGAAGGTTTGAAAATGACATTTGTGAAGATTAAAATAAATCCAATAATTACATTTACTTATCCAGATACACATTAGGGTACACTAAGCAAAAGAGACATATAACTAAGGCACAAGAAGTGATGTATGTCTTCTATATACAAACACTTTTAAAAAGTAAAGTTCATGCTAAACGTTATCATAATATAGCAAACAACTTTGACATTGAAAAAAGGAAGTGTTAGACTATTGCAATCAATGTCTTGATCTTACGTTACAATCTTACACCTGTTAAATTTCATCGAAGTCGTCTCAAGGGCATAACTAAACATTGGCACATTCAGAGTTATTAAAGCATGTTGGATTTCTTACTTCACTCTTCGTCTGGCTCGATGCGCTGGTACTTAGTTCCTTGGTGTGGTGATGGTGGGGTGGGGTCTGCCGGTAGTAGGCGATGTCGGGTCGTCAGGTGCGAGTTGCAGGTCTTCCTCCAGGTCGCTCTGATGGGTGGTATTGTCCCTCCTGGTGGTGAATTTGGATGATCAACCAATTGTGGAAAGAATTGAAACAAATATTATAGTAAATGTTTGGAATAAGTGAAGAAAAACACAAAAATGCAGTATTTCTCCACGATCATAAATTATGTACATGAAAAGAAAATATTGCTTTGAAATCGTACAAGTAAAAATTCAGAAGATATTTATCTTGGATTCATGGGTTTCAGCAGGGACCACAAGGTCCTTCAGAGAGGAGAAGGAATCCAGGATCCATTGTTCCCGCACCGTCAAGTCCCCGTGGTAGGCACTATTCCCAGCTTAATCCATCGCGTTCACATGGAGGTAAACCATGCCTTCTGAACATTTGCTGCAAGGAAAAAAATATTGTATATAAATTACAATGACACAATGATAAAAAAAAAAAAAAAAAAAAAAAAAAAAATATATATATATATATATATATATATATATATATATATATATATATATATATATATATATATATATATATATATATATATATATATATATATATATATATATATATATATATATATATATATATATATATATATATATATATATATCACGGGTATTTTACACACGAATAAAAGCACTTTCACAACAAAAAAAATTTAGCACTATAACACTGTTGCAAATAAAATCACTGAGCACTGTTGCACTTTCGTAAAGAAATAAATGATCACTGCACTGTAAACACAATAAAATTGTTTTGACATTAATACACTATACTCACGTCCAACCAACATATCCTGGGTCTTTTTGTGCAACACACGGAATTTATAGGTCTTGTCCATGTACTTCGGGCTCTTCTTGACGTAGAATACCTGAGTCCGATGGATCCACTCGATTGGTTCCTCCTCCTGGTCCGGCAGCAACTTCCCTCTCAGCTTCCTCTGGTTGGAGACACCCAAACTTTGTTGTGAAAATTCATCGTCGCTGCTTGGGTCGTCGCCATTCTCCTCTTCTTCCTGGCTAGAGTTTTGTCTGGAGGTTGAAGGGTGAGGCCATCACAATCGACCTGAGGTCGAATGTGATGGTGGTTGTGTTGACAAGTCAATTTGGATAGCAGAATCACCCACACCGATGTCAACATCAAACTTCTGACCCATGGTCTCCGGCAGCTCATATATCTTCAACCCGTTCTGTGGTGAAAAACGTCCTCGGACGACATGTTTGGGCAATCACCTGGGGAGGTCTTGTCCAGTGGCGGAGAGGTGGAAAGCTGTGCTCGTCAAGGCGACTCCCGGTTGCGGCTGCCGTGCAAAATTTGAAATTTCAACGATTTTCAAGTAATTTTTGTCGGCGACAGACCAAAACTTGTCTGCGACACTTCGCCGAAGAGTCGCCGACGCTTCGCCGACAAATTGTGACGTCATCAGTGTTAAGACCCAGCGCGCGTCACCCTACGTGTAACTGATTCATTCCGGTTTTCCCCCTGCCTCACCCCTCCCTCCCTTCCCGGTTTTCTTTCTGAGAGGTGCCTCTCTGCCCCGTCCCTCTTCCCCTCCTCCTCCTCCTCTTCATCCTCCGACTCCCTCGTCCATCCCTCCTCCTCCTCCTTCCCTCTCTGTGCACGTGACTATTACACAAAATGGCGGAGTCTTCACCCGAGGCAGCAGTAGTCTTTTTGCAAAGCAATAAGTTAATGGCATTTGTGGTAACAGTGAATAAGTGCTGCCGTTACTACTACTACTATACTACATCATTGTCTATGATTCTACAAATAGTTTTTATACTACTAATGCTACTACTACTGCTACTACTATTACTACTGCTACTACTACTACTACTACTACTACTACTACTACTACTACTACTACTACTACTACTTTTCTATTGACACTGCTGTGGCTTCAGGAACGCATATTCTGGGAAATTTGCTTTGAAATTGTCGACGGAAAATATCCATTACCAAATACCACCTCTAAATGAGATGGTGGTAAGTGGTTTACTGATACAAGTAAAAGGATAGTAGTAGTAGTAGTAGTAGTAGTAGTAGCAGTAGTAGTAGGAGTAGTCGGCGGTGATTATAGCATTTGTAGTTGTTGTGGTGGTGGTGGTAGCAATATTTCAATTATTTAAAAAATATAACGCATTTAAATAGTATTCGTAGCATTAGTATTAGTAGTAGCAGCAGCAGCAACAACAACAACATCAAGAACAACAGCAGTAGTAACATTAATAGTAGTAGTAGTAGTAGTAGCCACAGAACGCCTGACTTCTGATCTATCTAAAATTTCTGATAGGACTAAAGCAAACTCAGTAATGTTCAGTACCTCAAAAACCCAATTCCTCCATCTATTAATTTGGCACAGCTTTCCAGATAACTATTCCCTCTTCTTCAATGACACTTGACTGTCCCCTATTCTACACTGAGCATCCTCGGTTTGTCCTTTTCTTATAATCTAAAGTGGAAACTTCACATCTCATCTCAGTTTCTTTGAAGTAAGGCATTCTGAGTTGTCTCCGCCAGTTTTTCTTAGTCCGTCTCCTTCAGCTTCTAACTCTGTACAAGGAACTTACCCGTCCATGTGTGGAGTATTCTTCACATGTATGGGAGATTCCATTCATACCATTATTTTAGACATGGTGGAATCAAAAGCTTTTAGTCTTATTAATTCTTCTCTTCTAACTGACTGTCTTCAGCCTCTTTCTCATAGCCACAGTGTTGCATCTATTGTTATCTTCTGCAGCTTTTTCACGCAAACTGCTCTTCTGATTTTGCCTCCTCTCCTCCCGCGGCCTCGGTACACAAGACTTTCTTCTTCCTCTCAGCCCTATTTTGTCCATGTCTCTAATGCAAAAGTTAACTAGTATTCTCAATCATTCGTTCCTTTCTGTGGTAAACTCTGGAGCTCCCTGCCTGCTTCTGTATTTCCTCCTTCCTATGACTTGAACTTTCAAGAGGAAGGTTTTAAGACACTTATTCTCTATTTCTTGGTTATAAGTGAGGCCTTTCTATTTTTTATTTATTTATTTGTATTATTTATTTTTTTTCTCGCCCTTGCCAGTGGCCCTCTTACATAAAAAAAAAAAAAAGCAGCAGCAATCGTAGTAGTGACAGCAACACAGTTATCACAAGGACCATTATATCTTATCCTAATCATCGTTTTATCTTTGTACACGTAACCAAATAAGAGTACCCACACCAGCACCACTACCACCACCACATTATATGCACCACTACTTTTATTATCAATTTACAGTACCCACCGCTACTACCTTCCCATAACTGACACAACCATCACCACCACGTCCAATCCTACTACTACTTCTATTAGTACTGTTGTTGTTATTGTTGTTGTTGTCGTCGCTGCTGCTGCTGTTATCGCAACCATACTACTCATCATTGCAAAATAACATTAACATTTGTCACTCAGTACTTAATTTCCAACAGTGCAAAATTTCTGATCATCATACACATTTGAATTACGAGGCTCACTGTCATAAGGCACCAAATCGCCACAAAATTATCCCATGATCTTCATACGTGTTGCAACACCCGTACCAACCGCTTACAAATTACTTTCACACACACACACACACACACACTTAAGAGTTCAGTGGTAATATAGTAGTTTGTCACATCGCAGGCTTAAGTTCGTGCCCGCTTGGATTAGTTTGTTAAGTTTTCATTGATGAGCAAACATTTCCTGTCTTTCAGTAATAGGATAAGAAAGCCACATCCTTATTTATAGATCGGTCATTATGATATATATATATATATATATATATATATATATATATATATATATATATATATATATATATATATATATATATATATATATATATATATATATAATATATACATATTAATTTTTTATTTATTTATTATAATTTTTGTGGCTGCCGTGCACGAATTTTCCACGTGATTAACACACACACACAATTGCATCACCCACTTGAATTTCCATTAAGCCACTAAGTTACCACTGTACATCTCTCTGTCCAATAAATGACAAAAATTCTCTTGCCACCTTTACACACACACACACACACACAAAAAAAAATGAGAGAGAGAGAGAGAGAGAGAGAGAGAGAGAGAGAGAGAGAGAGAGAGAGAGAGAGAGAGAGAGAGAGAGAGAGAGAGAGAGAGAGAGAGAGAGAGGGGGGGGGGAGGATAGGCACTAATAGAAAATAACATTGTAAAGAAGAATGCGTGAAGAGGTTGTAGGTGAGACAGGAAAAAAAAAAAGTAAGAGGTGGAGAGAGAGGGAGGAGACAGGTGTGGGAGATAATTTGGGTGGGAGGGGGATTGAGGGGGAGACAGTGTGATTCTCTTGCCAACTTTCACATTAATAAGCCCGTAGGACCTTGAGGGTCGTTACCCTCACCTGTTCTTTAAGAACATTCTTTTCAAGAACATATATTGCTGTCGCTCAAAACACTGAGAATGGTATACGGCTTTAAACTTACTGCTGTGATTTTCTTTATTTTCTTCATAATTTTATCAGATTCTTATTATTAGCATTGTACTTTTTTCTGGCTTTGAAAGCATATATTCTTTTAAGCGTGCTGGTATCATTACACTGTTACCTAGTGTTAGTTTGATATTTTTACTTTTGTTACCGGATGCAGTAATTCTATGTTGAGTTGAGTGCTTCATCTTGATATATATATATATATATATATATATATATATATATATATATATATATATATATATATATATATATATATATATATACGGAGTAGCCAATATTAGCGAAAGTATATAATTCAGAAGTTTGTTTCTCCATCTAAATAGATACTCGTAGTTATCAATGGTTTCAGAGTTAACTGTGAACTTACAAGTAACTAACAGAACACTTACCCGCTGTGTTAGTACGCACATAGAAAATATATTAACGTATAACGTACCCGTGTCTGTATGCGATTCACCCACGGTTTTGAGAATCACGTGCCGAATGTGTGTGTGTGTGTGTGTGTGTGTGTGATGACGCCCACTCACACCTACACTTCGTTATACGCATGCACCCTGCAGTCCCACCCACATCCAGGATCCGCCTACGCACGTGTGTCACACGTATATTTCCTTTAACAGCCTTCCCACATCCGCCCAAGCGCGTACACACACACACACACACACACACATGACCTCTCACTACCGCCACACCGTTACTCGTCTTGCCGCCTCCCTCCCTCACATCTCTCCCACACTTGCACATTGCTCTCACATGAAAACTTGAAAGCGGATGAATAATTTAGAGATATTTTGGCGCTATAGCAACTAAGTCTTGTGGAAAACGTTTACAATTAGTAAATACAATAAATACAAGTGAATCAACCATTACAGGAATTTTACTTGGCTAGTTAACTGATAATTCTCATCCTAAAAGTAGAGAAGAAAACATGCTAGGGCAAGTGAAGAGCACGTTCAGTATATAGCAGTATGAGGCCGGCATAGAGAACAGCAGGAAAATTATTGGTGACGCTCCACCGTGGCGCCGTAAGGAGACGCCATGTTGCCACATATACAAGCGAATCCACACTACACAAGAATTGCATATGCCACATTCATCTTACTGTACGTTATATTATCCACCACATTAAAAACATTCGCCATATATTGCATGTGATCGAGAGGAAATTGATGGTGGTGACGGCAACGCAGCAAAGCCCCTCTTCACCTCCCCCCTCCTCACACACACACACACACACACACACACACCGCTTTTAAGTCGGAAAATTTTAGTCTTAACGTCCGTCTTTTACTTATGATACTGTTGCGTCAACGTATTTTTATGACAATCTTAACAATTATGATACTTGGTAGGTTGGGGAAAAAATAGAACAAAAGTTAGCGCCTCTACAAACCTTAACTCCTTGCGGAAGATCGCATAATTTCGACAATTGAGTGCAATTAAATTACTTTAACAGTTCCTTTACGCGTGTGTGAATGTAATTGGCGTATTGCCTCACAATGAAATAACACGTGGATGCTTTAGCTTACGACCGAGGACGTGCCATCTAACCATTTTCTACAGAAACTGGCGGGAAAAACACTAACGTGAAGCATGACCTATTATCATACTATATATAATTATACTGGTTCTCTTGTGGCTCAAAATCTAATTAGCTTTCTACAAGTATTAGTTTAACTATCATTAATAATACCACGTGATGCATCTTGTATGACGCCATTATATATTTTTTTTTCCACGACTACCATCCTTAACCGTCTGCATTCCGTGTAAGATTAATATACAAGACGTTATGAAGAAATTTCTCTCGACACAAATGCAGAATACCAAGCAATGTAGATCCTACTTCATCACCTCATTACCTGTTCCCCATCTCAGCTGTCAGTCGTCGGTCATTGCCCGCAGCTTCCACTTGCTCCACTTTCCAGTGAAGGATCAACACTGTGCAAATAAAGAAAATTGACCCACTTCATATCACTAATCCCGCCATCCCTCGAGGCTTAGTAAAAGAGAAGATTTATCTTTTGGCATTTTTATTTTGCGATTTTCAACATGGGTATATAAAATATATTCTAATATCCCACTGGCACAAAAAACCAGTGATAAATAGAATCCTTTCTTTGTACATTAAAATGTACAATAATATCACAAGAGCGTGAGGCTGTGAGCCACACGGGCGGGCACCGTCATGGTATCCCGCATCCCTGGCGCCCCTCACACCCCACAGCACCGTCCCCCTCACACTCCACCATTCACTCTCACTGCTCCACGCATCACGGGCAAATAATCCACGGCTAGCGACGGAATTCCCTTCCTTCCCTCGTCTGCTCACTTGAAGGGGTCTCGCTGGTGCCAGGCGTAGGGTGGGCGGCCACCAGGGAGGGATGACTAGCAGGCGCGGGCCAGAGCCACATCAGGTACGGTAGGTAAATAGTAACCACGTGTAGGGAGTCCTCACACTGCTAAGGCCACGGGCTGGAACTGGGCGACGTCTTCACGTGCCGCCTCTGTGCCACACATATCCACTCGCTGACCACCGAAGCTGAAGATAGACACGAGAGAGGTAATGTGCTCCACTTCCATGCTGTTGCCGGCATCAATTTTCTGCTGGTCCTGCTCGTCCGGCGTGGCCTCGGAGGCGGAACAAGTGCGGGGCCGCTTAGGTAGGATAGACCACACTGCCTCTTGGGTCTCTTGTTGGCTCACACAACGACGCCTCTTCAAGGACGCTGCTCTGCTTTTGTTGTTGCTGGCATTAATGTTACTTTCAGCGAGCGGCGTCCGTCCAGCATCATTAACTGGCTCTTGCGGCGGAGGCGAAGGTGGCTCCTGCTGCTCTTCGCTGATGCGGTTCTCCTTATCTTCAGCATCCGTAGGCTCCTCGACCGGGACATCAGGTGGAGGGGACGGGAGGAGCGGCGTGTATACAGCTACGACGGGCGCGCTCTGTGGTGCGGGCGGGGGGTGAGGGTAGGCCTCGGGGTGTGCGGCTCGGTGCACGTGGTAGCTCTCCTCCAGGAAGACATGGCGGGCGCGGTGGAGAACCGAAGCCACTAGCAACGACTTGTGGAGTGAAGTGCCTGTTCGTCCCACCCGAGACGCTGCCATCTTGCCCAAGGAAATGCTGATTAGCTTCTGAGCCTCTAGTCCAGCTTGAGTATCACACGCCATCCTCAGCTGCCTTGCGCTGTATACAATTGGAAGTAAACACAACTGGAGGCCGAATTCTTTGCTCGCTAAATATCCCTCCTGCTGTCTCGTCTGCTTCTGACGTCGGTGGTGAAAGTAGCAGTATATATACCCTCGGCAAGGTGACGTCACACAATGACTGTGGACCAATCACAGCTCCTGGTGAGTCCTTTTGAATTTACGCGGGAAGAGTAGTGCGCATGCGCAAACTCTCCGCGTGGCCGTGAATCAAGTCCCGTTAGAGATCAAAGTTGCCTGACGCGACCTCGGGATTCATTCAGTGTGCAGAGGCGGAGTCTAGCCACTAGATGGGCAATTTTCGACCGTATGTGTTTCAGAGGCCCGGGGTGCGGAGTTCCCGAAAACCCCCTAAAAAAATAACTATTTGCGTATAAACGTAAAGTATGCAGCTTCACTGACGGGTTGGAAGTGTAGAGGGTTATCTGAATTATCGTTTAGGTGATAAGTAACTTCTTATGATATGTAGAAACATGGGAAAAGTAGAATGAATAAAGAGAGAGTCGCGTAAAGTGCGTCAGGAAGTTACTCATCCTAGCCTCTCACGAGGTCTCACGTGTCCCACATCTGACGTCACTGGTGTTCGATTGCCTTTCCTCTTCTTGAAAGTCACTGATGAGAGAGTTTATTATACTATTATACTATGTGAAATCAACTTATACCCCGCATTCTACGTGATGACATGATGCAATTGAGAAATTCATAAAATACAAGGAAGAGGGGTTTTACATTGCAAAACGTTTCATCTAATTATGTAATCGGTAAAGCACGATTCCATTTATGGCTATTATATTTTCTCCTTCATAAGTGCTCCGAAATAGTAACATCAATAAACCACTCCTTAGTATACAAATAATATCGGTACGTAATTGACACACTATATATTGTATACTGGTATACGATGACTCATGTGCCACGTGAGTCTTCCTACGTGAGTCAGTCTATGTAACATGATTCAATGCCGCTCGAGTACCAAATTTCCGTATTACACGCATAAGGCTACTATAAGCATGCGACAGTCCAGTAAAACTTTGTGCGAACTTACTGATGTTCATTTCCTTGTGTACATCGTGCAACACACACAACACATGCGGGAACAGTTTCATAACAAGAGTAATTATATATTTTGAATTATTATTTAAGTGAAGACTGAAAGATTAGTGCTGCAAAACGGCGTTCATCTACACTGTAGATTATGAGGCTGTAGATTCTAGTTTTATAATTTACGGAAGATCAACGCAGCGTTTGCTCATCATATAACTGAATGCACTCCACATTGTTCACTGGCCTTCGTAGTTTTTTATTTATTTATAATTATTATTATTATTATTTTTTCACGTCGAGCATCTACCACGTACCATAGATTAGTAGTCAATAAGCCATGTTCCCTATTTAATCATATTTCCCTGTGGCATATATACTGCTAATGGGGGAGAGAGAGAGAAAAAAAAAAAAAAAAAAAAAAAAAAAAAAAAAAAAAAAGAGCCTTGCCATGAAGTACTGTTGCGCGCACGCACGCACACACGATCCTCGAAACCGTGGGTGAAATACACACACACACACACACACACACACACACACTTAACAGACGTCATACTAACTCCACTTAGTGACTTAAATATACAAAATAATCACACAATTTGAAAAAAAAAATAAATAAATAAAAATAATAAATAAATGAAAATAAGTAAAAAATACTTTGTTAATATATTGAAAACAATTAAATTTATAGAAAGATTAAACATTTCAAACAATCTATCTGTCACAACAGGTAACCGTTCACGTCCTCAGACCTGTCATTTAAAAGATATAAAGAACAGGTGCCTCCTCTGCATTCAGGACACTGTATACTATCAAGCCCTACTGTGATAGAGATAACACCGAATTTAAGCCACAATATCAACCTTAACTGATAAAACTATTAAAAAAAAATTGTTAAGTTCACATACACGCCCCCCCGTCCCCCCCAGAAAAAAAAAAAAAAACGAGAAAAGCGAGCAGCGTAAATTCCTTCTTATTTTTCAATAAATTTCATCCTGCAACTAGTGAATTAAAAATATCCATAGGGATACCTCCACGTTACCCCCCCCCAAAAAAAAAAGCCACGCCATAGCAATGTAAAGTGTAAACATACGGTGACGTCACAAGGCAGTTCTCACGTCACGGGGAGGTGATTCTTGTGTAGAGGGAGGGGTTCAAGGATGGGGAGGGTAAGAGACGAGGAGGCACGAGGCACGCTCATGACTCAGGCCCCGGCCTTGCAGACAAAATACAGGTGTGAACAGGTATCTAGCTTTTCTTATAATCCTCATTCGAATATATCTCATCTCTCAAAATCGCTCTCACTCAACACATGCTTCCATAGTCCTTCCCTACATGGCTTTAGAAAGATCGACACGAAAAGCAAATCGAAGAGCCACTGGAGCCAGAGCCAACTGAAGGATTGGGACGAGTACTACGGCATGGCGGAGGATGGAGCGAGGCTAGTGACGTACACGTACTCTAGCTCTTCCACAAAGTTATCAACGAGTGATACTGGGCTCGCGCTACCAAATAAAGTGCCAAGAACATGACGTTGATAGTACTGAGTAAATAGAGTGGTATGGGAAAGTATATCTTGGCTAATTTGGGATCATTAGTGTGGGTTAGCTAAGGTGAGGGAAAAATGTAGGTCATTCTGGATACTGCGACGACACGGCATGCGGAGAGAGAGAGAGAGAGAGAGAGAGAGAGAGAGAGAGAGAGAGAGAGAGAGAGAGAGAGAGAGAGAGAGACTAATACGCCTCATCTACTGCAAATAAAAGTAGACTTCCCTAGATGCTATGAAGGGCGGGATATCGGTGGGAATGAAGGGGCATGGCGGCGAGAGTAGGAAAAGGAGATGGATGGGGGATCATGGGGAACGAAGGTCACTCACTCACCCGCTGAGTCACAAGTGAGTCGCCAGTCGCCGCACTGACGCAATCTACTTGCACATTAGCATAATGATGGAAGTGGTAATAATAATAATAATAATAATAATAATAATAATAATAATAATAATAATAATAATAATAATGTGATAATATCGTTTCCTAAATGCTGTTTCAGTTGAACACGTTTCTGATCATTTAATATAAAGGAACGCACTTAACAACAACAGGATATCCTATGAATAGAGATTACAGAGCTACATAATTCAAGGAGTGGAAAAACACCAGTACATCCCTGAGATATTTTTTTTTTTTTTTGACAACTTGTATGCTTGTTTGTAATACGTAATATCACAGTACGTTTTCCTGGTAACAGGTAGTGGTGAGGGACAGTCTTTACTGTTTTCTTCTTCTTCTTCTTATTATTATTATTATTTTTTAGAACTTAAGAATTTTATGAATGAAAACTGGATATGACTGTGCCACTTGTCATATTAAACATCTACCACCACCACCACCACCACCACTACTACTACTACTACTACTACTACTACTACTACTACTACTACTACTGCTGCTGCTGCTACGTATCGTAAAAAAATAACAATGAAAAGTCATACAATGTATCATTTTCATCACAGTGCTTAAATTAACATTTTAAAGCGGTAAAACAGTGCTAATTTAAGTCAAATTTTTAAATGTTTAGAAAATGTCGAATACTACAGTATACATTATATTATTGAATACACTCAAGATAATTTACCTGTTATTCGTGAAAGAAATTATTTAGCCGCTTTTATGAAGCAAGAGATAAACTAATAATTTCTCAGGAAGTAATACTGAGAGGGTAGCTGACTATAATAGTGAAGAAATTATCGGTGACTGCAATAATTGACTACGCTCTACCGACCTGTACCACACCTTCTTAGCCTACAGTTTGCTAGGACTGTCTCACAATTCTTCACTGGGAGTTCCCAGCCCGTGTTCTGTCAATAGATCAAACTCCGGCCGCGTAGTAATGAGTGCTGCCTGAACATGATTGACGATGATGTTACGGGGTGGGACATCAGTGGCTTCATTCCACCCCTGAAAGTATGCTGCACGCAAGAGGTCCTCCATGAAGCTCAGAGTAGCCTGCATCATGAAATAAACCAAAGATATGTGTCAATCTAAATATGCGTTATTTAGCACAAACATACTTCACTATTCATCATATTCTGAAACAATGGATTTTTATAAAGCCTATTTATCACAAGCCACAGGGATGATCAGCTGGGTTTTCATTGGTTGCTTTTTCCTATCTGAATGTGCAATGTTGCATTATCATGAAAACACCACTGAGCATCCCAATAACTTTTAGAGCCTCTTAAATGTAGTTTAAATGCTGAGAATTAAGTATATATATATATATATATATATATATATATATATATATATATATATATATATATATATATATATATATATATATATATATATATATATGAGGCAGCTTAAATGTTGACAGTTGTTAAAAGATATAAAAGTAACCAGTCTTTTAAGTGTGACTATTGCTATTCACCTGTACTTCAAAGAACAACTAAATCTCATAATAACTGTACTGTTCTATGAAATCCCAAGTTCTAGCTGGATTCACACACTTTCAATGGTATGAACAGAACAGGAAAACTGACCAAAGTAGTATGTCTAAACAGTATATAATCTTTATATCAGTCAATTAAAAAAAATCAATAAAAAATTCTCTCACATAACTGAATCTGTAATATTCATGGTTAATGTTTTACAGGTGGCCTCACACACATACCTTCCAGAGAGTACCACGTGCAACATCTGCCATATAGCCTTCAGCGACCTCCTCAGGATACAAAGAGATCCGGAGTTGTGAGCTGAGCTGACCCACCCACTCACAAGCACTACCCATCTCAGCATCCTCCCACTGAAGGTATTCTAACTGCCTCTTAAATGGGGATCCTGAAGTAGAGCCAAATAATCTTTTATCAAAACCATAGCACAGTGATTCTGAACCTTTTTTTTTGGCTGCAACCCAAAATCCTGTTCAGACTGACCATGGCAACCCATATACCTTCATCAACACTTTTATTTAAAATCTGAATTAGATTTAAAAGGCAAGAGTAGAGGTACACTGTTTTTTCAACTCAATTAAATTGTCCATGTCTCTGTGATTTGCTTAGCCTTAGATGCTAATGACTTAGGTATTCTATATATAGGACTTTAATAACATTTTGAATAGGTATATTCGGGAAAAAAAAACTGCGCACATATCCTTGGTGACCCACCTTTGGGTCGCAACCCAAGGGTTAAGAACCACTGCCATATCCTATTAGGGATTTTTTCATTGCTTTTTTTTGTGGATTGAGAAGTACATAATATAAAACCAGTCAATATTTATCCTTCAAAAATGGTGCCAAGTACATTTATCATAAATATACTGCAAGTTCAATATTGAAGTTTGTTCTTGATTCTCATCATATATTGAGACATCAAACTATTATAGTTTGTAAGGAACTGAAGAGTGATTGACTGATTGCATTAAATACTGCATCTGACAATAAAATAACACTGATCTAATATTAAGAATTATTGCTGGATAGACAACATATCTATTACAAATAAACATTTGTAGGATTTTTCTAGGGTTTTCAACTCGAACAGTAAATGTATGTCATTCATTCATAGTTAGGTGTGTTGACTATTACCTAGTTTCAGTAGTTAATATAATAAAGCATATCTCACCCAGTATTCTTCTGGAGCCTCCCTGTGACTCTTCTTCCTCATCAAGACCCACCACATCCACCTCAGGAGAGTCAGAGGTACAGGCTGTATTGCTTTGGTGCCTCTGTTGCTCCAGCTCTTCTAAATCTCCCACATAAGATAATGACTTTCCAGAAGCAGGACTAGATGATGGCACTTGTAATTTGTCTGTGCCACAACATAAGATATGAAAGAGATGAGGATGATTTATTTATACTTTTTTATTGTTTTGTAAAAGCTGAAGCCTTATACTCAGCTATTATCCTTCTATATTCTTCATGGTATGGAACAAGGTACTGAACATAGGTTATTAGTCTTCATCATCTAACAGTACTTGCTCAAGCTATATCAATGTACTACTTGTATGTAAACTGTTTATTTCCATGTTCTTCTCTAAGACAGCATCATATATCTTCCATCTTCTGTCATCTACTTACTTGTACTATCCACTTCAAAGTATTCAATATCATTTACTCAATTACTCATCTTTTATCTATATATCAATAAATTAGTGAATGGATTTAACTGTTCTCACTACTTCATTGAAGCATTCAATATTATTTTTCCTTCTTCACTCTATACAGGTTGAAACATCTTTCTTATTAGCATTGCACATTCACAGAGCTATGTGAGTTCATTTCAAGATAGTCTAATTTCTTTACACTGTGTTCTCTGAACAAATTTTTAGGATAAGAACAAAGATATTCCAAGGTTAGAAATACTGTTCTTAAGACTTTTCTTTCTCTCCAACATCTGGAAAAAATTATTTTTCCTTCCTCACCCTCTGACTGCTTTGACATATTGAGATTAATGAACTGGTCAAATGCTAGTTTACAAAAGATATCATGCATAGCAAATGAAGTGAACAAGTACATGAAGTTCAGAGATCTTTTGGTCCTGGTAATCTCCTTACTGCTTAGTAACATCATCTAGGGTTACTCAAATGAAATAACAAGTGTTGTAGCACTCAAAGGGGTTAATATATGGATGTTGACATTCAAATATTTTGAAACAAGATAAATATATATCAATAATTAAGACTTACCTGTGTGAAGGACTGGCCTATGTGCTACAGGGGTATGGGCATGACTCCTTGCCCAAGCCACAACCCTAGGTACTGTCCATCTCTCCCACCCTTCCACATGACACTCCTCTAGCCACCACACTACTTCTCTTGCTCTCTGAAACTGTAAGACATTAATCAATAATGAAAAACCTGATATTCCATGAAGACAAGGCAAAGACCTTCTGAATTGTCATGAATGCATGACAGATTAATGAACTGCTCTGAACTTTATCAGATATATATTTTATACTGTAAAACAGTGATACATGAAACTGTACATTTAAACAAACAATACATAGAACTTAGACAGCAGGGATTCTATTTTTAAGTCATCTAAACTGAAATTAAATAACCTAAACACAACTTTTACTGGAAACAATTACTATTTTGAATATCACCAACAACTTTCAAGCTAAGGGTGCTACTTTACTGTACCTCTGCTTCAACAAAATACAATGTTTATATTCTAAAGTGCAAAAAAAATGTAACATTATTTAATACAGGGAGGTCCTGATGATATGAGCAATTAGATTCCATTTGAATTGCTCTTATAATGAATACTCGTATAATGAAACATGTAATTAATGGCAAAAAATGGGTTAGGTTCAGTGACCCTTGTCAAAGGTAAGTTTTCAAGCTAAAATGTATGATACCAAAACTAAAATATACGATATCAAACACAAAAAACATGTCTTTATTACAGAAATGATGATAAAGCAACCTGAAAGTACAACCTGAGTAGTACTAACAAACTTGTCCCTGCACATTTAAATCATTAGACATCATACAGCCCTGATGTGTTAGTACTAGGGTGCAGGAAGGCACACATTTTAAACATTGTAATTTTACTCGCCTTGGACTGGAGCTAATATCATTGGATTTTTGCGCTTGTATAAAGAAAGTAGTCCCTAATTTACTCATCTTCTATTGTTGATTTCTCATATACTGGATGATTGTATTATGGGACCTCCCTGTAATGATGACTAAATCACTAACCTCACAGGCTCTCTGTTTGGCAAGGGGCCATCTCAGAAACTGCTGGCAGGATTTGGCTTGACAGAAGGAGAAAGGTGAAGGTGGTGTTTGGCTAGGATGAACTAGTGGCAGCATCTTTAGCCATAGTGACACACATACTTCTGAAGAGGTGCTGGACTTGCAAGCCTCACACACACGGCTGATGAGAAATAGTAGTGAGGGATCTGCCTGCATTAATATGATAATACAAGGTATTCATTCACTATGACCAAACATATTAACAAGATGTAATAAATGATCCATATCAAGTAAAACAAAGTATAATGCAAAGTGTTGAATGAGTTAAGCACAATGATGGAGTGTGATAAATTTTCACAATTTATTAAGTATTCCCTAAAAATTCTATTAATATGAATGCCTTTACAGCTTACAGCTCTTTTTTTTTATCTTATATAAGAATACTGATTACTGAATGCTGAATATGTATGAAACATTACAGAGAAACTAAAAAGGGAGAGCATGCAGGTTTAGTAGAATGCTGGTAAAATGTGGGATAAGGAATAGATATGGCGTGCTTCTCACTTACATGGGTAGGGAGAGAGAGAGAGAGAGAGAGAGAGAGAGAGAGAGAGAGAGAGAGAGAGAGAGAGAGAGAGAGAGAGAGAGAGAGAGAGAGAGAGAGAGAGAGAGAGAGAGAGAGAGAGAGAGAGAGAGAGAGAGAGAGAGAGAGAGAGAGAGAGAGAGAGAGAGAGAGAGAGAGAGAGAGAGAGAGAGAGAGAGAGAGAGAGTCTAATGTCCCTTACCTCAAGTAGTCTTCCCAGTAAGTAGATGCCTGTTCCTCATCCACTTGATTTTCTCTGTTATTAGCACCAATCAGATTCTTTTGACTACCAGAGTCAGTCACTGAACAAACTTCACTGACATCACTCAGAAGACTTGAGGAATCTTTAACTTTTAAATGCTTGGTCTCATCACTGCCCTCAGTCTTGATTATGGCAGAAGTATCTTTGACTTGTCCACCAGAACTCTTTATAACTACAAGATCACCTTTATTATTGAACAACAATGGCTGCACTGGTATATTTGATATTTTATTATTGTGCATACTGAGTAGAGGAAGTTGCTTAACTGCCATTTTACCTTGACTTTTTAACAGTTGAAAACTGTTAGTTCCCACCACCACTCGCCCTCCCTGAATTGATACACCAGGTGAGGTGGAGGTGGCAGTGGTAGTGACAGTAGTAGTAGTGATGGTGGTTGCAGATAAAGTACTGGTTACATCATGTGCCTTTTTTTTTTGTAAGCAGCTGCAGACCCATGGTTTTAAGTTTCTCTGGCATCAACAGCTGACCATTACTTGTATGTCTAACATTTCTTAGTGGGATATGATTTTGATTAGCAGATTGTGGAATACCAATGACTGGAATCTCACTCACATGCTTTACAGTAGTTGGTGACTCGTGGGAAGGAGTTTGCAGGCTAAGCGTTTGTACTTGAAAGAGACGGAAGCTGGGTGAGGTGGAGGTCTGCTTTGGAGGTTTCCCATCAAACTGTTTTTTGCAATAAAGTGAGCTTTTTCTCTTTTTTCATCTGTAGTAACATATGTTGGGGGCATGTAGTAGTAGCTGTGTCAGTGGCAGCCGGCAGCACCGTCAATTTGCCCTTGCTGTTTCCAGCTTCTGCAAGATGAATGGCTCCTGCATGTGTGGTGCCAACACCTACTACACCAACCTTATTACAGGAGAGAATAGAGGTATTCTGGTGGGTGGGTAACTTTAAAGTAATAGGCTTGAGTGTATCCTTGAGCTGACCTTTGTTTCTTTTATCAACATAGTTTGCACCTTGATGCGAAGTACCCTGCGATGATTTTGTTTCTTCTATCAGTTTGCTAATGCTGATAATGTTGGAATTAGTGTTGTTCTGCTTGCTATGATCAAGAGCTATCTGCATGGCCTGTGGATACAAGTGTGGGGGAAGAGCATAGGATTTGAGGCTGCCATCACTTTGTCGCACAAGCACTTTACAAGTTTTACCATTGACAATGCCTTTTTTTCCTGCTACTTTCCTCACTTTCTTTCTTTGTAACTTCATCAGCAGTTTCAATAAGGGAGGATGCAGGACTTAGTTTCTTCACACAGGGTGCACTGTTGCTTAAAGTACCAACACCATCACTCTCCTCATTCAAAATATTATCACTTTTGGCACAGTCCTCTTCATTTAAGTAATGTGAAGTCACATCTGTGCCTAATGCAGGTTCATGGTCCACAGTTATATTATTTTCTACCTGGGAAGAAATTACACCTGTATTCAGCTCTTGAGTTAATGTTGATGGACCAAACTCTTCTTCCATAACTGAAGCACGTCCATCTGCTCCTAAGTTGGTTTCTGGGTTAGGCAGGTACACCCACAGATCATACCAATTCTCTTGACCTGTTAGGATAGTAGTAGTTAATGCAAAATTAATCAATATCTAAACCACATAAAAATAACAATGTGGTTTTATTACCATCTTTGATATCTTGGGCCAATTTAAGGTGCTCTTGCAAGGGATGGAAATGGTTGGCAAGTTCTATCTTGATAATTTAAAACTTATTCACGTCACATAGCATCTACCTTCCACCTATTCCTTTATATATGGCTAAGGGCCTGTATTAATAAAGACTCCTAGGAATACTTCTAGAAATGTTTTTATCCTTGACTTCCTAGAAGTTGCTCCTAAAAGCAACTTTTACTTTCAAAGTAAAAGTTACTCCTAGGAGTAGATATGCTGCTAAAGTAGCAGCTTTTCTAAATGTAGCAACATTATTTTGAATCAAATATAACAAGATGTTGCTCTTTTGGTGGTTGTTTGTTTGTGAATTAATCTTGAATATTTCTAAGTAATCCCAAACTATTTCTGAGCATATTGAGTGATATGGCAAATATAAAAAAGCACCTCTCTCCCTGCCAGGCCAACGTACCACTTGTCTTTTCAAAATGGATGCTGAGGACAGCAGCCAGTTCAAAAGTGAAAGAAATTAGTGCATCTATGAAACATTGTAACCCTCACCAGAAAAAAATAAAATAAATAAATAAATAAATAAAAAAAAAGATAAAAATGATCTGGGAGTGACCTCCAAGCAAAAGAAAACTGTATAGACAGACATTGTTGCCCATCTAAATTAGGCATGCATACATGCATATCATATGCATAGTACATCTCTCTCTCTCTCTCTCTCTCTCTCATCTATCTATCTATCTATATATCTATATCTATCTATCTATCTATCTATCTATCTATCTATCTATCTATATCTATCTATCTATCTATCTATCTATCTATCTATCTATCTATCTATCTATCTATCTATATATATATATATATATATATATATATATATATATATATATATATATATATATATATATATATATATACACACACACACACACACACAATACAAAAACTCACGCACTGATGTGTATGCATGTATGTACGTATATTCCACCTTTGTTGACAAAACAGACTATACTCTTAACTCATGTAAAAGACCCTCCAAGGTACTTTTATCTTTTGCCCAGTTTGGGAGTAAACTTGCAACTTTGAGAGTCCTTTTAGGAGTCAGGAGCAACTTTGAAAGTAATCTTTACTTGAGAGTAACTTTTAGCTTTCAAAGTGTTCATTAATATGAGCCAAGGTCTACCTCTATCATTGAAGCCTCTTACTTTACTACCACATAATGGTCTAAAACAATAATTTCCATCTACAAGTATTTTATAATATAAAAATCTACATACATACAAGACCAACATCTGTATGTGGAGGTTAGAGCGACCAAATGCAAGCACAAGAAAACAATTGAAATTAAAAGATGAACAGCATATCTCTATAAATATCAATGAAGACAGGCAACTTACCCAACCTCCAGAGACCAGTGAGAGCAAGTGCATCATCTTGGCGTGATAGCACTAATGGATGGAGGAGACAAATTGGCTTGTTGCGTTGGTCCATAAAACGTAGTGTCAGCTGCACTTTGAACTCCCCCCAACCTCGCCGGCTCAAGACAAAGGGAGGCTGTCTAGGGAGGGCAATATAAAAAATACACTGCTCGTCCATTTGTCACATATCTCCACTTTAAAACAAGCATATAAAGTTACATATGGTTACTTGCTTACTTGATTGGATAATTTTTTGGTAATGAAAGAAGTTCTGATTTATCTCTGTATATACCTTTCATGAGTGAATGCATACCCCTTAAAATCAGATTCAAGGAGTTTTCAAATACAGTGGTACCTTCTGATTCCAAAACCAAAAGTTAATTGGTTCTTTTGGGCTATTCGAACTGGGAAGCAATTGATCCTGTTCAAATTAATATAAAAAAATCAATCTGTCCTAGGTCCCAAAATCTTCCTTTTTTTTTTTTTATGGATTTATGTTATCCCCTAGCCATAGAAAAGAATGAAAATAACCTAAATTATAGAAAAATACATTAAAAGAAAACATGATGTACTGTATATTTCAGACTATAAGACAGCAATTGAATCATCCTAAAAAAAAAAAAAAGACACAAAAAAGGGGTTGTCTTATACATCAGGTACAAAAACAATGACCACTGTATATAAATGCTAACCTCAAAATGATGAGTCACTGAAAGTTCCTGCTGTCTTCAGTCTTGAAAAAAAGTTGTTGCAGTGTACACAATTTCTATTTCACACTAAAATCCACTCTCTCTTTCTCTCTCCCCCTCCCTCCTCTCTCTCTCTCTCTCTCTCTCTCTCTCTCTCTCTCTCTCTCTCTGAACAATCTTGAGAATTGCTAAATACCATAAGACTGATAGGGAATGAAAATGTAATGATACAAGTGAGAAAGAGTGAGAAAGGATGAAGCAAAAATGACTGAATGAATGAAGAGGAGAGAGAGCAAAGTATCACTCCCTTGTCCCTTATCTGTGACAGATATGGGCGAGGGGGATGACAGGTAGAAAGGTTTGAGACCAGATGAAAGAGGAAAAGAAAATAAAGGAACAATGGGAGGCACATGTGGGGAAGGAGAGTACATGGGGGCAAGGTAAGGGAGAGAGAGAGAGAGAGAGAGAGAGAGAGAGAGAGAGAGAGAGAGTGAGAGAGAGAGAGAGAGAGAGAGAGAGAGAGAGAGAGAGAGAGAGAGAGAGAGAGAGAGAGAGAGAGAGAGAGAGAGAGAGAGAGAGAGAGAGAGAGAGAGAGAGAGAGAGAGAGAGATGAGAGAGAGAGAGAGAGAGAGAGAGAGAGAGAGAGAGAGAGAGAGAGAGATGGAAGGAGAGAGAGTGGGCGGGTTAGACAGATAGCAGGAAGAAGGAAATGGGGAGGGATGAGGGAGAGGGATGGAAGGGGCAGGAGAAATGCAAGGACTTTCTGAGTGGCATTGCTTGAACAATGTTTGTGTTTGAATTGGAGGATAAAATTTTTTTGCCAACCCTGTTTGAATTGGGAGTTGTTCAAACCCTGAAGGACGTTCAAATCACGAGGTATGACTGTAATATTCTTTTATATTACTCTAGAATATACCATCATGCAGATGGACTATGACAGTGCTATGTCAATAACAGGGAGTAATAGAAGAGTGAGATGTATGCCTGAAACTTTACTGTAGAGTACTTTCATAGTGACAATGCAAAATATTTATTGTTGTTTTGTTGATACACTTTTTTTTTTAAGGCCTTAGTTTCATTCTGCTATAAAGAGTGATGACCATGAAATTAAATAACACACTGAAACAAGACAAAATTTTCAGCAATCTCAGGCAGTTCCATAATCTGAGTTGGATCTGTAAGTACTCAAATACAACTAGTCCTCAGTTTATCAGATTCTCTTGAAACCATTAAAGTACAGTATTTAGTACATTATAGGAAACCTAAGATGTTCAGAGAGCAGTTTGTTTTAGCAGTCTGTAAATGTACTGTAGAAGATTATGAGACTGACCCCATAGAATCTCAACACAACATCTATCAAGACAACAGAGTTTCAATCTACAACAAACAGTGATGAAGTAAATAACATAAGATGTGGAAACATACTCACTTGATGGTTATAATGTGATGAGGGGCATAACTGTGATCAAGAATAAACGTAACAGACTGGAGGAATGTTGATGTATCAGGGTCACTTGGAGGTGCTCTCACATACAACTGCCATTTGTACCTGAAGGAGTCTACCAGCTCTTCTCCAGGGACAGGAGCAAGGTACTGGTAGGTATTGCCAACAATCAATCTGGAAAATGTAGAAACTATTTACAAATTTATAGTTCCTTATGCAATGAGGTCCTGATGATACAAGCAGTTAGGTTCCACTTGAATTACTGGTACAGTGAATTCTCGTATAATGAAACACATAATGAATGGGAAGAAAGGGTTAAGTTCTGTGACCCTTGTCAAAGGTAAGTTTTCAAGCTAAAATATACAATACTGAATGCAAAAAAATGTGTCTATATTACAGAACTGTCAATAAAACAACCTGAAAGAAAAAACAGCATTTCATATTAGTCAAACATATAATATGTCCATAGCACTCACAAATGTGTAGTTAATGGCATCAGGGAGAGTAATTTGCTCACCATTCTTGTATCTTTTAACAATTTCTACCTTCTTTGTGAGTGTTATTGATACTCTAGCTCACTTAGTCTCACTGCTACAACTAGCACCTGAACTAATTGGCTGCTTGGGAGGCATAGTTAGCACTTGAGAGGCAAAATTAAGCACAATCTAAACACCATGTTGTCAGTCACACATACCACACCACACCAAAGATAGCTAATGAAAGAACACACCAGCAGTAACACCGTAATACATCCAAGCACATAAAGCACTCTAC
This sequence comes from Scylla paramamosain, assembly GCF_035594125.1. NCBI lineage: Eukaryota > Metazoa > Arthropoda > Malacostraca > Decapoda > Portunidae > Scylla > Scylla paramamosain. Next base: position 11,014,535 of record NC_087180.1, read on the forward strand.
AATGTACTTGCACTGTATTATAAATATGCTTGCAAGCAAAGGGGAAATGCTTGCAAGGGGGGGAAATGGATGATAGGGAGGGGACAAGGAAGCAGTGCATGGTTGTCATCTCTGTGCATCTGAATTATTGTACATCACTATACAGTCTGGATGTGTTAGTGGAAGGGTGCAGAAAGGCACACATTTTAAATTCTGTAATTTCACTCGCCTTGGACTAAAGTTCATTTTATCAGATTTTTGTGCTCATATAATGAAAATAGTCCCTAATTTACACATCTCATATCATCGGTTTCTCATATAACAGGACCTCCCTGTACAGTGATACAGCACACTTATAATTTCCACAGGTAATTTCGTCTATGAATGCAATTTCATACTCACATATGATATCTCAACTATCTTAATATCATCTATAACTGTTATCATTTCATACCTTGTAGAAAGAGAAATATATTTTATGATGTTCATACTTTATAAAACCAATTACAATTTAGTTTTTCTTAACCTGGACTCAATATCCTACTCAACCCAAGAATATGGTCACTGGATCCTGCTATTTTTCTGTATCTTCTAATTTATAAAAATTTTACAAGGTAGTGTTTCTTCTATTAGTAAATTTTCTATTTTCTTAAAGCTAGATGTTGCAATAGCATGTGATAATAATGATTATCATGATGATAGTGTGTGTGTGTGTGTGTGTGTGTGTGTGTGTGTGTGTGTGTGTGTGTGTGTGTGTGTGTGTGTGTGTGTGTGTGTGTGTGTGTGTGTGTGTGTATGAAAAACCAGAAGTATTCCCATGAATCTAGAATTGCAGAAAGTAAAAAAAGACAAAAGGTAAGATCAACAAGTGAGTTTATATTAAAGGACAAGGCAGGCAGAATTGGTAATTATTTTCTTTTTTTTCTGTTAATGAAAAGTGGCTGATCAAGAACTAGAAGCAAATCACTGGAGAGAGAGAGAGAGAGAGAGAGAGAGAGAGAGAGAGAGAGAGAGAGAGAGAGAGAGAGAGAGAGAGAGAGAGAGAGAGAGAGAGAGAGAGAGAGAGAGAGAGAGAGAGAGAGAGAGAGAGCTACAGGCACGTCTTTCAGATAACACAGTAAAAATTGAGGATAAGCATCTGAGCAATCCAAGAGTCATCAAAACTCACCTCCTTTTGTTCTGGAGTTGTTGCTGACGGCCCTGAGATATGGTTGCAGTGTTGTCAGGTGGAAGTGGAAGGAGATGTTTTGGGCTGGGAGGTCTGGACCTGTTTGCCTCTTTAGCAGCATAAGTTTGTGACTTATCTGAGGTCTCATCACTACAATGAGAGAAAGGCAGTGGAAAAGCATTTGATTCTGATGAGCTGTCAGTGGCAGTGATTGTAGTGTTAGCTGTAAAGGTTGTTGGTGTTTTAGTATGATCTACTGGTTGGCTGTTGCTTTCAGATTCCTTATAAAGTTCTTTCCCCTTCTTATCTGTGATGGGGTCTGGACTCTTGTGCTGGGAGGTGTGCTTTCTTGTCAAACATTCTGCAGTTTTCCAGCAAGGTTCTTGTGCTTCACCAAGGTGTCTTCGAATTGCTGGATGCAGACCTGACAGCTTTCTATCTTTGGCTTCATTTCTTTGTGTTTCATCCTGATAAATAAATAATGGATATGAAATTTCTATTGCAAATAATAAAAGTCATGGCATAATATAATACTATTTTGAGTATAAGAAACAAAGGAGGAAAGAACTTCTTGTTATGCAAAGGTGTATAATGTATATGTATTTACTGTGTTAGAATATTTGACTTTGCACAAGGCTATTTGAGTGCAACTTTGGTAGAGAAGGGGATTTGACATGGGAACAGCACTGGCAGAGAAAGAGGTGATGAGCCATCCTCCCATAAAAAGAAGACAAGGCTCACCTTCCCATAGGAATAGTGATAACACAATTCTAAAGACCTTATTAGGTATATATTATTTGCATTTCTCTGAGTCACATACTGTGACTGAGACTAAAATTCACTGTTTCTATCTACTTGATGAAGCTTCTAGGAAGTGACTTATATACATATATGCAAAGTTGAGAGCTGGATATGGACAGACCAGCCAGATACTAAGTGAGACACAGTGCTACTCGTATTTTATAGTCCAACTGATTAATGCAGCCTAACTTGCTCCATGGCCTACTTAATGTCTTCTACTGGTGATCGAGAAAGAGCAATAAAGAACTCATGTTTTATTACATCATCCTCATCAAGGAAAGAATGGTAGAACAAATTAAATTAGCTAATGTCTTATTGTTTCCTAGATAAATCAACTCAACAATTATTTATTCAGATTATAAGGTTACCAGTGTCAACATCAATCTGCCTCCAACAATGCACTGAATGAAATGGTCCAGAATTGAGAGATGAAAAGCATTTACTATTAGAAAGATTCTTTTTCATAAAATCCAATGAAAACACCAAGCAACTTGGTAACTTCACACATCTTCTAAGCTGTTAAAAGACTAAACACCTTGCCAATGTTGTAGTAACTGAGAGATGCACAGTAACGGATGGTGTGCAGGCACTGCTGCACCCTCAGAATGCGAGCATCAATTTCCTCCATCTCAGTCTCCTTTTCCACAATAGCTTTGTGGAGTTCCTTCTCCACCACCTTGATGACCCGTTGGCTTAGTTCATCCTGGGCTGAAGCAGAAATATTTGATGTTCATCAGATTTTCATATCCTCATTTAATGCCTGGGAAGAATGCAATACAGTTACTGTATCAGATAAAATTAATATTAATATTATTATTAAAATACTAATATTAATAATATTAATATTAATAAATTAAAATTAATATTATTAATTTATTAATATTAATAAATGTAAAGAGACTGAAACCAACTATTTTCAAAAGTTCTTTTTAGTTTTGGAGAGAGAGAGAGAGAGAGAGAGAGAGAGAGAGAGAGAGAGAGAGAGAGAGAGAGAGAGAGAGAGAGAGAGAGAGAGAGAGAGAGAGAGAGAGAGAGAGAGAGAGAGAATGATTTTTATATTCCTTTCCATGGAATAGAAAAAAAAAAAGTACTTTTTTTTTGGAGACCAACTTTAAGTCTCAAATACAGGAAAAAAAGAGAGAAGGCATGTCTGTTTGGGCCTGCCTGTTTAAATATGTTTTATTGTGTTTAATTTTGTATACAACAAAGCTTGATAGTTTATCTTTTTTTATTTATCCTCATATATGCACAAATACAAAACCACACAAACAGATGACCTACAGAGAATGAAGTGGTTCAAGGAACTTGTTAATTACAGCATTAATTTGTTACAACTTACTATGAAATATGCATACTTAGGCATAATTTGCTCACAGCAAACAATAATGGCTCACATTAAATTAAATGGCTCACAGCAAACAATAAACTTGTAAGGAGAATATATATATTAGATTTTACTCACAAAGGAAGGTGATAAAGCTAATAATAAAGGGGAAAGACTTGAAGAAGCAACAATGAAGTGTTTGAAATGAAGGCTCTTTTGTGCCTACTGTTAAAAAAAAATATTCCTAATTGGAATAAGGTATCAGAGATAGATAGAAATTTCTTAAATGCGAAAGTGCTTGTGCTCTAATACAGAAATACCAACATAAAGTACAAAGAAAAATTTAGTCAGGTTCTTAATGTTTGTCAGGGCTTATAACTTACAAATACAACACACTCATACATTCACACACCTCGCTGGTGCATCTCCCTCAAGCGCTTGCTGTCAGGGGGATGTGCATAGTCAGGATCCATAGTACTGAGTATTCTCTTGGTCCCTGTTGCCTTGATAGGACATTCCTCATCATAAGGGTCAGGCTCCTGTTGCAAAGTGACTGCAGGAGTGCTGCATCCACTGGGCCCAGGCTTGACATCTTCCTGAACACCATGTCCTTGACTGATATGTCCTGCCTGTAGATAAGTACTCTATGTGTCTCTTGTCCCTTTACATTAATCTTTACCTTGAATATGGTAAATATGATGTCTAGTTACAATAGTACATCATATAGTATGGTAAATATAATGTCTAGTTACAATAGTACAAAATGCTTCTATGGCAGCTTTTTAAAATATTTTCATATAAAAAATATATATTCATATAAACCAAACATTACAAGAGTATTACACTTTTGAAAAAAATCTCTTTTTAGAAAACTATTTGAATGAAAGTCTTGAAATCATCATTATAACTTACCAAATGAATTTGTAATACCTACCAACCAAAATTATCCTTGTATACTTGTAAGGATACATTTATGGCACGGTGACCAATTTCACTAATTACCTTCTGTAGCAACCTTCTAACCAGCATACACCTTTATAGCTAAATACAATTTTTTTTATTACTAGAAAGAATTAGATAAATATTAAGAAAAACATCTGTCTCACAATGGCAAATTAAACTACCTTTTTCATTACTTTCCTAACCTAACTCAAGCTGTATCCACACTAGGGGTGGCCAGGCATGGAATTCTGTGCCTGGCTCGCCACAACTCCCATATATGGTAAAGTGGGCAGGGCTATGTGGAGCATACTTATCAGATGTTGACAGGAATTTTTGAATTTGCTTATGTTAATGTTGATTCTATGTATATTCTTTTCTTAAATATCTTATCCAGAGTAGTTGATAAATACATCCCCCTCAGGCCTAGTTGCCAGCCTGGGCTACACCAAGAATTATGCCTCCTCATGACCTTCAACAGAACAAAGCAATGTTATGGAGGCAATATAAGTTCAGGCCTTGCAAGGCAGAAATTCTGATGAGGCCTCTGCCCTTCTTCAGCAATAACCATGAGTTCAGGAACTTCACTGTAGCCAAGCAATCAGAGTACAAAGCATCTCATGTTAAAAATTTGCAGGATAATTTAAAACTATTTTTCTCTTACATTAGGAATAAGAAAGTTGGAACTCCTGGTATTGGTCCTGTCAAGTCACCTGATGGACATGTGAAGATGGATTCTTGCATTATGTTGGAATATTTGCATATGATATGTTAATGTCCCAGAACAACCATCTGCACATCAAGTATTTAATGAGCCCATACCACAGCTTGACATCTCACTTAGTGATGTGTCCAAGGCTATCTCTAATTTAGAATCTTTCTCTTCCATGAGTTCTGATGATATTCATCCCTTTTTACTTAAGTTTTGTTCACCACACTTGTGTTACCCGATCTGCTTAATCTTTTCATGAATCCTTTAACACAGGATGTTTACCTATTTTGTAGAAGAAATCTTTGGTGGTTCCAGTTTTCAAAAAAGGATCCTTGCAATGACTCCCTAAGTTACAGACCTGTTTCACTGACATCTGTCCCTGGTAAATGCATGGAATGCATACTTATAAAATCTATTAATGAATTTAATGATGGTAATATAGTGGAACCTCAGTTTTAGAACTTAATTAATTCCTGAATACTCTTCTGAAACCCAAAATGTTCGAAAACCAAAACTATTTTCTCCGTAGGAATCAATGAAAAATGGATTAATCTGTTCCCAGCTGGTCTTAGCGGCTCATGACAGATGCTCCCACAGCAAAGATGGCTGCGTCACAACATCTCCAGTTCACAAGTTATTTATCTAGAAAGGATGTATTGAATAAACTTAGTGACACAAATCATCAGAAGATACTGCTTAGACCATGCAGGTATTCTCTTTGTCACTGATCTAGTGAGGAAAGGCTTACAGGGGGACACAGAGAGCAACAACCCACTTACTGCCAAAATGAAGGTGATCATAACACTTAGACATCTTGCTGCTGGGAAAAACTACTGGAAAAATGCAGCAGTGTAGTAGTGATGGCGTTGGGGGTCATCAAGAGCGCCAAATACTGTTTGTTTTGCTTTTCAACAGGATCACATTTACCTTTATTTCAAATATTGAATTACTGTCTTACAATCTGTCTTGCCTCCAAATATATAAAAATAAAGTAAATATTTATTGAAACCATAAATTAGTAATCAATGGCAGCTTTTGGTATGTAACCATAAATTAGTAATAAATGGCAACTTTTGGTATGTCTTTTAATATTTGAAATCAAGTAACTTTGCTCTAGAACTGAATTATGGTACTGCAACTGAAGCAATAATGAGTTCAAGATTTTGTAAGAAAACTGATTTGTTTGAAAAGGGAGGCATTCAGTAACCAAGGTTCCACTGTACTTTGTTCAACACCAACCAACTTGGTTTTTGGCATGGCAGATCTACAGAGGGCCAGTTATTGCTGAGTTACAACAATATTACTTTCTGGACTTATACAGCCTTTAATGTGACTCTATTTTTATTTCTCCAAAGCATTTGATAGTGTCACATGAAATTTCAATTGATCTGTTTAATCTTAGCAGAAGGGGTAAAATGTTGGACTGGATTAGGGATTTTCTTCATAACAGGGAGATGTGTTATCATTAATAGTAAACAAAGTACAACTAGAACTGTTCTCAGTGGGGTTCCTCAAGGGCCAGTTGTAGGACCTTTACTGTTCCTACTTTATGTAAATTATATAACCAATGGTATTTCTTGATTTACAAAAATCTTTGCTGACAATTTAAAATTGTATTTACAAATGAAAATTAATTCACAAGTTTACACTTGGAATAATATATTGCTGCGTCAAAATTATATTAATAATTTCTCTAAGGCATTCAAGTTTTGGAGCTTGCATATGAATTCTGCCAAGTGTGCAGTTCTTTGGTTCCACAGGCATCCTGTTGATTGGAAACAGGCTGGGGCTCCTAGTTCATACTACTTGGATGATGTCCCTGTCCCTATTAAGGATTCTGCATCTGATTTGTGAGTTATGATTGTTATCTTACTTAAATTTCATCATCATATTTAGAATATTACTCAAAAAGTGAACAGTGTTGCCAACAATTTTCTCAAGAATAATGTCAATAGAGATTTTTCTTTCATGATACCATTATTTACATCCTACATTTGGCCAATCTTAGAATACTATTCATCTCTGTGATGCCTCAGCTATGTTGGTGATTAAAAAAAATGGAGAGAGTTCAGCAGCACTGGACAAAAAATATCCAGGGACTTGAACATCTTGATTATGATACTCGGCAATGAACTTTGGGTTTGTTCTCTATGTAAAGATATTACTAATTATTGAAAAATTCTTCATGGGGAATCATCCTTGGTTTTTGAGGAATTCTTTGCACTTTCTTCACTTACTTCAACCAGGGGGCACCACCTCAAACTTGTTCACATTTGGTCTTCTTGAGGTCAGAAAGTGATTCTTTAATGTGTGTATGATTTCATTATAAAATTCTTTACCTGAGTCTGTGGTGTCCATTACTAATATTAAGTCTTTTAAAGCAGCCTTAACAAGTCATCTACAAAAAATTACTGTTTAGTTATAACTGATTTTACTGAAGTATCTCTTGCTGAATATGGTGCACAACACAGTTACTGAAAGATTAGTAATTTTGAGAATGGATTGTCTATTTTGTAGCTGGCACATCAGCAGGATGTGCCTTTCCCTTCCTGTTTTGTGGTTTTGCCTCTGACTTTTGGTCACTGGGTGACGAGAAGCCCACCAGGTAAGAGAACCAGGCACGAGCAGCAGCATGAGTTTTGTGAGAGGCATTTGATGGTGACCAAGCATATGAAATCCCAGTTGTCTTTTCATAACAAGAAGAGTTATGGCTTGTCTGCACCATGCCTTCCCATCACTGATGTTGGTAAGTAATTTTCACTGGATGTGGATAATTACTCTGTAGTTCATAGACAGCATCCATGCTCTTGACAGATGAAAAACAATAATTACAAAAACAAAACCCTATTCCTAATAAAATAAAAAATCCATTCCTTACTCCAAAGATTCCTCCTCTTCAGCTTTGTAGAAGCAGCTTCCATAATGGTGCACAAAATGACCTACTGATGAGCTATGTTGGCATCCATGTGTACTCCTCTTTCAGCAGTTCAGACTTCAGAGGAGATTGAAAAGCGTGGGCTCCTCAGTCCTCACCAGTTGTCCTGGTGTGGACACTCACCACCTTACCCTATTGTCAGTCTGCCTGACTGTGCACTGCACAACCCCTAGTGTGGACACACCTTAACCTACCACTATCCTATTTTATTCTAACAGGAGGACTGCACTGCCCTTGATCTAATTTAATGGGAGGGCTGCATTCCCATAAGCCCCAAACCTAAGAATATGAAGGGTATTTTTCTGGTTAATATGGATATCATGTTTGTGTTACATACAAGCACAAAACTCACATGTCATGGAGAAGGGTTCAGTGACCTTGCTATAAATGTAAAAAAAAAAAAAACTGGGGGTACGTGTCTGGTATGGCTGTAATAGCACTTGCAAGTGTGGAGAAATTTCATATTTTCTAAGTCCAGGGAGCTCTGCACCAGTCAAGAGTAAAACATTGAAATGATTTTCTTTTGTTTATAACTGGGATTTGTGGGTAGCAGCATATTAGGATTTCATGGTATCTATACAGCTGATCCCTTCAATCACGCACTGCCACTTGTGAGGCCATTCCTGAGGCAGCCAATTGTGACTTTCCACGGTAGGTTCAGTTTTTTTTTTTTTTTTATGTAGGAAGGATACTGGCCAAGGGCAACAAAAATCTAATAAAAAAAATGCCCACTGAAATGCCAGTCCCATAAGTTACACTTTTCATTTGTTTTAGAGATGTGTCAGACATTCTGATAGAAGCTCACTATCATTTGTTAATATGGCTACCCAGTGGAGGGAGGTGAAGCAAACAGTGTCAGTGTTCAGCAGGAAAAAAGTCACTATGTGAAATATTTAGCAATAGCAATGGTTAAGATTTGATATACAGACATAAGGATAAGGTTCGACGTGTTTATTAAGGAAGCTGCCAAACTGTACCCACCTCCATCGCCCTGAGAATCTCCACACCACACCAGGAAGGCATAACGGTATCATTTTTGAGTTCCCTCATTAGGTTAGGTTAGACTAGGTTAGGTTATGCTAAGTTAGGTTAGATTAGGTTAGGTTAGATTAGGTTGGGTTATGCTAGGTTAGGTTAGATTCGGTTAGGTTATGCTAGGTCAGGTTGGATTAGGTTAGGTTATGCTAGGTCAGGTTAGATTAGGTTAGGTTATACTAGGTCAGGTTAGATTAGGTTAGGTTATGCTAGGTCTGGTTAGATTAGGTTAGGTTATTTATTTATTTTTTTTATGTAGGAAGGATACTGGCCAAGGGCAACAAAAATCTAATAAAAAAAAATGCCCACTGAAATGCCAGTCCCATAAAAGGGTCAAAGCAGTGGTCAAAAATTGGTGGATAAGTGTCTTGAAACCTCCCTCTTGAAGGAATTCAAGTCATAGGAAGGTGGAAATACAGAAGAAGGCAGGGAGTTCCAGAGTTTACCAGAGAAAGGGATGAATGATTGAGAATACTGGTTAACTCTTGCGTTAGAGAGCTGGACAGAATAGGGGTGAGAGAAAGAAGAAAGTCTTGTGCAGCGAGGCCGTGGAAGGAGGGAGGCATGCAGTTAGCAAGATCAGAAGAGCAGTTGGCATGAAAATAGCGGTAGAAGACAGCTAGATATTCAACATTGCGGCGGTGAGAGAGGGGCTGAAGACAGTCAGTTAGAGGAGAGGAGTTGATGAGATGAAAAGCTTTTGATTCCACCCTGTCTAGAAGAGCAGTATGAGTGGAACCCCCCCAGACATGTGAAGCATACTCCATACATGGATGGAGGTTAGATGCTAGGTTAGATTAACGTCCTAACAGGGGTTGTCCCGGGGGGGCGAGCACAACCCACCATCTAGGTTAGGTTATGCTAGGTTAGATTAACATCCAAGCGGGAGAGGTCTAGGGGCTAGGATAGGTTAGGGAAATTCGAAATATTATGCTAAATTTCCTTATATTTTTGAACGCCCTTATTTAACTTATTTACATCCCCCCCAAAAAAAAACTCCGATTCCCCACAGGCCTCCAAACTTGTTTGAGGGGTTAGAGGGGCTTGGGAGTGGAATGGGGACGGACTTCTTATCAAGAAATACAGTTTTTTACATATATTGATGATTGCCATACATATTTATTTTTCTTAAATTTCAATAACTGTTGCAGCTTATTTTGTGTGGGCGGGGATATGTGTGCGAGCTGAACTACTGAAAGGGGTCAAGGATCATTGTGTGATCGTCTCAGTAACCTTCAAACCAGAAGGCTGTACTCCCATGAATTCCTACAGAACGGCAAGGCATTAATGGGCATTGGTAAGGAAAACAAAACGATAAATTTTCGTTAATGGACGTACCAAGGAAATAATACCACAAAAGCAAGCTAACTACATTAGCAAAAAAGGTCTAGTTTATTATCTCTTCTTTTTGGGTTTTATTATAGTTTAAGCCATTACACACTATGTGGTAATAACCTACCTCATTTTGTTCTTCTCACTATTCACATCATTTCTAATGATTACACTACTTGTCGGAAATTAATAATAACGCCACAATAGGCCTGGGAATGCACAGCGCTCTCAACTTTTTCTAAGTCCACAGGTAAACATAAATGGTGTATTGTTGCCTGAACTTCAGTTGTTTAATGCTTTGAATTGTGGGAAGCTGCTGGATAGGATTACTGTGTCTATAATTCCTCGGGCCAATCACGTGCTACCACCACTTAACACCACGAGTTGCACCAATAGGAAGTCTCTATAATTACCCATAAGCTGCGCGGGCAGGTTAGGTTAGGTTAGGTTCCCCACAGGCCCCCAAGCTTGCTTGAGAGATTGGGGGGCCGTGGGTAGAGATTGGGGACATTGGCTTAAACTATAAATTTATCTCTTTTTGCATCAAGCATATCAATGCCTTACATATATATAAAAAAAAAATAAAATAAATAAATAAATAAATAAATAAATAAATAAATAAATAATAAAACAAATAAAATAATTAAAAAGTAAATACGATAGTGGCAACGCCAATAAACAAGACCTATACAACAACATAAACTAGCATGCATCTTACAGTGGAAGTCATAGCGGTGTCCTTCACGCCCCGTCCGTCATAGGTCGCGGCAGAAACACAACACAACACAGATCCACAGTCCCGCTCTCCCGACACATGGCGACTGCAGCTGCTTGACACTCTTGTTCTTTACAGAAACAATCTCATTATCTTTAAAACAAAGAAACTGATAACAAGATTCTAGATCCATAGCCATATAAAAAATATATTATTAAATGTTCATGACCATTATTAAGAAAATAATAAATAAATATTGAAAAGAGTTTATAAAATCATGCCCAGTCGCATACTAGAAGGGGAGAAGATAAGAGTTTAAATTCTGCAGTATTAAGAGCACGCAATTCGGGGAAAAAAAAAAAAATAAATAAATACATGGACTTAGAAAAAAAAATAAATAATTGATCTTGATGGTACAGGTGGCACAGGATCACTCCTGAGCCAGGCCTTTGGATCGGCAACTCCTGTAGAAGGGGAAAAAAAGAGAAACGAACATCTACACTAGTTGTTCTTACATCTGGCATCTTGATCTTGATCTTGATGATACAGGTAGCTCAGGATCACTCCTAACCCAGGCCTTTGGATCGGCAACTCCTGTAGAAGGGGAAAAAAAAAAAAGGGAAAACGAACAGCATCCTCTACACTAATTGTTCCTACATATAGCACGCCACCTTCTCTCCAGAAACTTTCACCGCCTCAATCATCCTTTCATTCGCTTCTCTACACAGTCCCAGCAACAACACACTCCTTTCCTGTCTTCTCCACTCTTTTATTCATATCATGCCCTAACTCAGTCAGTATCACTTGCATCATCTCATTCCTGTCTCTGGCATACTTCACACACTCCAGCACCACATGTTCCACCGTCTCATCCTCTCCCATGTCACACATCTGGCACACTTTGCTGCGGGACTCAGACTATCTGTAACTCCTTGCATTCACATCCATACACTGTGCCCTCGCTCGGAAGAGATCACCGCCCAGGCTTCCATCATACCACCTTTCATACCTCAGGGCCTCTTTCTCCTTGTACCATTCCATGGTCTTCTTTCTTTCCATCTCATTCTTCCATTCATTCAGTCCCACACATTTCATTTCTTTGTCTATCTCATTCTTCCATTTTCTCACATTCCATTCAGCTCCCACTCTGCCTCCTCTTGTTACCACCCATTCACGCTCATTTTGATTCCTCCCAGCCATTCTTATCGCCCACACAACTTGCAATCCATTCCTGTCTGTCATTCTCATGCACCTCTTCCTCCATTTGCTTCCACTTTAATTCCACAGGTACACCTTCCTTGCTATTCTTGCATCATCCATTCTCTCAAGCCTAATCTTGTACCTAAGTGTGGCCTTTGTGAGTCTTTCCCTAAAGGTGCTCCATCCCATATCACCTATCAAGGCTTCAACTGCTGTGCACCTCGGTGCACTCAGTGCCATCCTTGCTACTCTATTCTGGCCCACTTCTAACTTATCAATTTCACTTTCATTCCATGCAATCACATCCATACCATACTTGGCACAGCCACTCTTCCACACTTCTCTCAACACATCATACTTACTTGATCTCATCCTTGCCTCGCTTCCCAATCGACCTACCCACTGGTTTACCATACTTATCTTCTCATTCTTTGCCTTTGCACACCCACTAGGACTCATCCACATCCCTAAGTACTTGTATTCTTGGACCTGTTTCAACTCATTCTCTGCAAGTCTCCATACCACATTACTTTCATCCTCCGATCTCTCTCTCTCTCTCTCTCTCTCTCTCTCTCTCTCTCTCTCTCTCTCTCTCTCTCTCTCTCTCTCTCTATCTTTTATTTTCTCTCTTATTTCTCTTGATTATATATATATATATATATATATATATATATATATATATATATATATATATATATATATATATATATATATATATATATATTTACATATGTATATTTATTTATATATTTTATATATATTTATATATAAATATACAATAATTAAGAGAAATAAGAGAGAAAATAAAAGAAATGGAGGAGGAGGAGGAAGAAATAAGGATAAATGAAGGAGGAGGAGGAGGAGGTAAAACACGTAAATGGCAATCTTTAACTTCGTTTCCCTTGCTGCGCTGCCATTCTCTATAATATTTTTTTTTCTTTCTTTTTTCTTTTAAATGTGTTTTTGGGTATATTTAGGAGTGTTAGGGGGTGTTTTCAGTGTGTCTTATAGGTGTTTAGGTGAGTTTTGGGTGTATATTAGCTGTTATCAGTATGTTTTGGGTGAATTTTGGGTGCTTAAGTGTGGTTTAGGATATTTTTAGGTGTATTTTACGTGTTTTGAGTGTTGTAGAGTGTTTTGAGTGTATTGTGGAGTGCTTTGGTGTGTTCTGGGATATATTGAGGTGTTGTGAGTGTGTTTTGAGTTTATTTTGGATGTTTTAAGTGTTTTGGGTGAGTCTGTGTGTGTGTGTGGTCTTTTGGGCGTATTTGAGTGTGTGTGGGGTGTTCTGAGTGCGTTTAGGTGTGTTTGGGGCGTATTCTGTGGTGATGTGGGTGTTTTGGATGTTTTAAGCGTGTTTTGGGTGTGTTTGGATAAGTTTTGTGGGTATTTTGTGGTGTTTTGGGTGTGTTTTGGATGTTTTGAGAGTGTTTGGGTGAGTTTTGTGGGTATTTTGAGATATTGAGAGTGTTTTGAGTGTGTTTTGGATGTGTTTGGGTGAGTTTTGCGCTCTCTTTTTCCTAAGGACTCAAAAAGTGTAGGACATTTCAGTGTTTATAGAGTGTTTTATAAAGTGTAACCTCAGAGAGAGAGAGAGAGAGAGAGAGATAGATAGATAGATAGATAGAGAGAGAGAGAGAGAGAGAGAGAGAGAGAGAGAGAGAGAGAGAGAGAGAGAGAGAGAGAGAGAGAGAGAGAGAGAGAGAGAGAGAGATAACTAGCAATAACAGACACACATATACAAACCAATGTGTGTGTGCAGAATTGAGTATATTTGAGTGTGTGTGGGGTGTTTTGGGTGTGTGCAGTATCTTTTGAGTGTATTTCAATGTGTGTTGGGGTGCTTTAATAATAATAAAAATAATAATAATAATAATAATAATAATAAACGGTTTATTATTTGGGCAGTTAACAAACTGAAAATGTACATAGGGGGTGGGGAAATACTTAACATTAATCCTAAAGGTAAGTCTAATCTAGAAGGGACTATTGATTGATGGCTCGTACCATGGTGGGAATCGCACTGAGTCTGTACCGGTCTATGCGCGGCGCCTTTTGGGTGCGTTTGGGTGTGTGCGGAATCTTTTGATCGTATTTGAGTGTGTGTGGGGTGTTTTTGGTTGTGTGCAGAGTCTTTTGAGTGTATTTGGATGCGTTTGGGTGTGTGCGGGGTCTTATGAGTGTATTTGAGTGTGTGTGGGGATGTTTCGGATGCGTTTAGGTGTGTGCTGCGTCTTTTGGGTGTATTTGAGTGTATGTTAGGGTATTTTGGATGCGTTTGGGTATGTGTGTGGGGTCTTTTGAGTGTATTTGAGAGTGTGTGGGGCGGGTTTGTGTGTGTGTGTGGGGTCTTTTGAGTGTATTTGAGTGTGTGTGAGGATATTTTGGATATTTGGATGTGTGCGGGGTCTTTTGAGTGTATTTGAGTGTGTGTGTGGGTGTGTGTGGGGGTGTTTTGGTTGTGTGCAGGGTCTATTGAGTGTATTTGAGTGTGTATGGGGTTGTTTTAGATGCGTTTGGGTGTGTGCGGGGTCTTTTGAATGTATTTGAGTGTGTATAAGGGAGTTTGGTTGCATTTGGGTGCGTGCGGAGTCTTTTGAGTGTATTTGAATGTGTGTGATGGTGTTTTGGATGCGTTTGGATGTGTGCGGGGTCTTGTGAGTGTATTTGAATGTGTGTGAGGGTGTTTTTGGGTGTGTGGAGGCTCTTTTGAGTGTGTATGATGGTGTTTTGGATGTGTACAGGGTATTTAGAGTGTATTTCAATGTGTGTGTGGTGGTGTTTTGGATGTGTTTGGGTGTGTTTAGGGTCTTTTAGGTATATTTAAGTGTATGTGGAGATGTACTGGATGTGTGCAGGGTCTTTTGAGTGTACTTCAGTGTGTGTAAGAGTGTTTTGGGTGCATTTCGTTGTGTGTGGAGTCTTTTAAGTGTTTTTGAGTGTGTGAGGGGATGTTTTGGGTGTGTACAGGGTCTTTTAAGTGTATTTGAGTGTGTGTGGGCGTGTTTTAGGTGCGTTTGGGTGTGTGTGGAGTCTTTCTCTCTCTCTCTCTCTCTCTCTCTCTCTCTCTCTCTCTCTCTCTCTCTCTCTATCTCAGTAGTTACACAGGTTTTCAAGACTGTTTTTACTGTTCTAGTGACATATTAACAACATTTCTACATTACTAACAGGAGAAACACGCATTTTAAAAGGCTCTAGTCGAAATGACACAGGTTTTTAATGGTGTTTTTACTGTTCTACTAACAGATTACCAACATTTCTATATTATTAATAGGAGTAACGCTTTTGAAAACCCTGCTAATCATCTTTGTGGCTTTGGGAAACAGTCGTTAGGAGAGAGAGAGAGAGAGAGAGAGAGAGAGAGAGAGAGAGAGTAGAAGCATTTTAGTTAAGCCTATCCTGCCCTAGTTCGTGCGTTTGCTGCGGTGACACGGCACAGTAGTGAATGAAATTTGGAATCATAATCACTTAGGGAGTGTTCAGTGGGGAAAGGGCAGTGAGGATATTTATATTATTTGAATTATTACTTGATAACATGTCAACTTTTGTGTGTGTGTGTGTGTGTGTGTGTTGGTGGAGGAGCAGAGACAGGTGGCGCTTGGGAGGGTGAGGGGCTGGGTGGAGTGTTTTGGTCGGCACTGGTCAGTCTCGCCCCACCCACTCTGGTAATAAGTGTTTCCGTATTCCTTGATGCTTCTCCTTGTACCAAGCACCGTCACGCAACACCAGAGAGCCATGAGTAGGTAAGGTAAGCCCAGCGGTGCCAGTCTACCCTCAGTCAGCCTTACTGCCTTCCCAGCACCACCTTCATCCTCCCTGTAGTGTCTTGTAGCAGTTTATTAATTTTTTTGTTCGTTATTTAGGTATTTTTGGGGGTTATTTATTTATTTTTAGGTTTTATTTACGTCTGATTCTGGAAACAGCTGGAAATTTAGGCGAATATTGAAGTCATCAATATGTAAACAAGCCCTCAGCTGAGGTACAGGCAGGGCGTAAATGTTTTCAGTCATTATTTGCTTCGTCTCTCACTTATTGTAAGCCTAACATGTCACAAGATAGTCACTTACCTAGCTTTCATATCCGCTGGTCAGATATATCCGTCATTGCCTGGTTTTGGTGTCACGAAGTAATAGTTGAGGCAACATGGCCGCCGGGTCCTCCACGGAGGTCGCCGCCTGTTCCGGCCTGTCGGTTCCAATATATATATATTTTTTTATTTTTTCCCTAATTACTTTATTTGGCTTCTATAGTAAGTTTCTATGGTTTCTAAAAATATTTTGTTGCTGTTGAAGTGTTTTTCTTGCTTCAGTTAAGTAAATTAACTGAATTTTCTTCATTTTTTTTTAAAGTAAATATAGGGCCATTTTCACCGTTATTTTTACCCAACCTGGTTCTTGGCTTTTTTATTTAAGGCTGTAGTAAAGCTTTTATTACTTAAAAAAATCGTTTATGATTTTTAAAATGTTTTGCGTTCCTGTTGAGTTAAGTATGTGCATTTTGAAATGATTTTTAGTCCTGATAAATGTGGTGATTTTGTAATTTTTTAGATTCTTTATTTCTCTATTTCAGCTTGTAAGTAACTTTGCATTACTGGAAAAAATAGTTCAGATTTTTTAAGTGTTGTTTTATTGGTGTAAAGTGAAACTGGCGGACTTTTGAGTGGTTTTAATGGTATCAGATGTTCCAACACTTTTTTCCATATTTCGTTAATATTTCTTTACAACTACTCAGGCTGGAGATGTTTTTATATTGTGAATGTTAATTAAAGTAATTGTCAAATCAGAAAATAGAATGCATTCCAGCCTAGCTTAATTTTTTCTAGGGGTCAATTTCAAAATTAAATACGTTACGTACGTAAGCCAGCGGCCGGGGGGGGGCCAGCTCGCCTGTGACGTCATCAACGGGCTGGGACTTCCCCGGCTCCAGTGTCTCTTGATCAATATTTACCGTAATTTCTAGTGTTTTCCAAGTATTTCTAGCTGTCTATAAACTCAGGCGTCTAGATAGTATTAGCAGAAGGAGGAAAATAAGAGAAATGGAGGAGGAGGAGGAAAAAATAAGGAGAAATGAAGGAGGAGGAGGAGGCAAAATACATAAACGGCAAGAAGACAATCTTTAGCTTAGTCTCCCTTTCTAGCGCTGCCTTTCTCTGTAATATTTGACGTATTTTTGGGTGTTTTAAGTGAATTTTGGGTGAATTTAGGAGTGTTGTGGGAGTTCTCACTGTGTCTTAGGTGTGTTTAGGTGTGTTTTGGGCGTATATCAGCTGTTATCAATGCGTTTTGGGTGAATTTATATTGCTTTTAGGTGTATTTTACGTGTTTTGAGTGTTATGGAGTGTTTTGAGTGTATTGTGGGGTGTTTTTGTGGGTTTGGAAGTATATTGAGGTGTTATGAATGTGTCTTGGGTTTATTTTGGGGTGTTTTAAGTGTTTTGGGTAAGTTTGGGTGTGTGCGGGGTCTTTTGGGTGTATTTAAGTGTGTGTGCGGTGCGTTTGGGTGTGTTTAGGTGTGTTTGGGGGTACATTGAGGTATTGTGAGTATGTCTTAGGTTTATCTTCGGTGTTTTAAGTGTTTTGGGTAAGTTTTGGGTGAGTATGGGGTGTTTTGAGTGTATCTGAATGCGCATGGGGGTCGTTTGGGTCTATATTTTGTGGTGTTGATGGGTGTTTTGGATGTTTTAAGTGTATTTTGGGTGTGTTTGGTGAGTTTGGGATGTTGTAGAATGCTTGGGTTTGTTTTAAATGTTTTCTATGTATTTTCGATATATCTGAATGAGTTTTGTGGGTATATTGCGATGTTTGAGTGTTTTGGATGTTTTAAGTGTATTTGGATTTGTTTGGGTGTTTTGTAGGTATATTGGTGTGTTTTGAGTGTATTTTGGGTGTTTTTAGTGTGTTTGTGGGTGTTTTGAGTGTCTTAGGGGTGTTTAGGTGAGTTTTGGGTGTATATCAGCTGTTTTCAGTGTGTTTTGAGTGAATTTTTGGTGTTTAAATGTCGTTTATGATATTTTTAGGTGTATTTTACGTGTTTTGAGTGTCGTGGAGTGTTTTGTGTGTTTTGTTGAGTGCTTTGGTGTGTTCTGGGGTATATTGAGGTGTTGAGAGAGTGTTTTGATTTTATTTTGGGTGTTTTACGGGTTTTGTGTGAGTCTGGGTGTGTGTGGGGTCTTTTCGGCGTATTTGAGTGTGTGTGGGTTCTCGGTGCGTCTGGGTGTGTTTGGGGCGTATTCTTTGGTGATGTGGCTGTTTTGAATGTTGTAAGCGTGTTTTGGGTGTGTTTGGATGAGTTTTGCGGGTATTTTGTGTGTTTTGGGAGTATTTTGGATGTTTTGAATGTGTTCGGGTGAGTTTTGTGGGAATTTGGGGTGTTGAGAGTGTTTTGAGTGTGTTTTGGATTTATAAGCGTGTATTGAGTGTGTTTCGGTGAGTTTTTGTGGATATTTTTGGGTGTTGTCAGATATTTTTTGTATATTGTGTAGTGTTTTGGGAGTTTTTTTGGGGTATATTTCTTCATTATTCATATGAAAAACATCCTTGAAAACCCTGCTAATAATCTTTATGGATTTGACAAACAGTAGATAGAGAGAGAGAGAGTGTGTGTGTGTGTGTGTGTGTGTGTGTGTGTGTGTGTGGGGGGGGGGGGGGGGTGGAGGAGCAGTGACAGGTAGGCCTGGCGAGGGAGGGGGAGAGCTGGTGGCTGCACTGTTTTGGCCGGTGCTGGTCAGTCTTGCTCCACGCACAATGGTAGTAAGTGTTTTCGTATTCCCAGCAGCTTTTCCCTGTACTAAGCACCGCCACGCAGCACCAGAGAGCCATGAGTACGTAAGATGAGCCCGAAGTCGAAGTTTATAGAAAAGAGGGGTGAAAAAGAAGAGTCAGTACAGAAGAAGAATAAAAGCTAGAAAATATTGAAAGACAGTAGAAGAGAAAAGATGGTGGGCTAACCACCTTGCTATTTTTGTGTGATGTTTTGTAATATGAGTAGCGTCCCTTCCCTATCAACAAGACTGGTCTTTTTTCTTTCTGTGTCTGTCTAGGTGAGTTCAGCGGTGCCACCATCCCCTCATTCAGCCTTACTGCCTTCATAGCATCGCCTCTCCTTCTCCCTGTAATGTCTTGTAGTTGTTTATTATTATTTTTTTTCGTTATATAGGTATTTTTTTGGGTTATTTAATTTTTAGGTTTTTGTATACATCTGGGTCTGGAAACAGTTGGAAATTTAGGCGAATATTGAAGGGTCGTCAATATGTAAACAAGCAAGAAGACAATCTTTAGCCTAGTTTCCCTTGCTGCGCTGCAATTCTCTGTAATAATTGGTGTTTTTTTTTTGTGTGTGTGTTTTGGGTGTTCTGAGTGTGTTTTAGGTGTGTTTAGGAGTGTTTTGCCTGTATATTAGCTGTTATCAGTGTGTTTTGGCTGAATTTTTGGTGTTTAAGTGTGCTTTAGGCTGTTTTTAGGTGTATTTTACATGTTTTGAATGTTGTGGAGTGTTTTGAGTATATTGTGAAGTGTTTTGATGTGTTTGGGAGTATATTGAGGTGTTGTGAGTGTCTTATTTTTGGGTGTTTTAAGTCTTTTGGGTGAGTTTGGGTGTGTGTGGGGTCTTTTGGGTGTATTTGAGTGTGTGTGGGGTGTTCTGGGTGTGTTTGGGGCGTATTCTGTGGTGATGTGCGTGTATTGTGGGTATTTTAGTGTGATTTAGGTGTGTTTTGGATATTTTGAGTGTGTTTGGGTGAGTTTTGTGGGTATTTTTGGTGGTGAAAGTGTTTTGAGTGTGTTTTGCATGTTTTGAGTATGTTTTGGATATGTTTGGATGAGTTTTGCGCTCTCTCCTTCCTAGGGACTCAAAAGTGTTTATAAAGTATTTTATAAAGTGTAACTACTGAGAGAGAGAGAGAGAGAGAGAGAGAGAGAGAGAGAGAGAGAGAGAGAGAGAGAGAGAACTAGGAGTAACACACACACACACACACACACACACATACACACACACACACACACACACACACCAATGCACTCATGAAAATTCAAATTTCCCGCACTTTTTCAATCCCTAGGAAGGAGAGAGCGCGAGAAAAGACGGGACATCCTACAAAGCCTAACATTTCTGCCAATATTACAGAATGGAGAGCTTAGGATACCACACGGAGGGGGGTGAAGGAGCCTTGGGGATGTCTGAAGGAGGGGTAGTGAAGGAGGGAGGCCTGGAGGTGAAGGAAATGCAGAAAATTCCTCTAATACTGAACGCTTCTCTGGTCAGACCATCCTTCATTGAATATTTGGACCGAGGCTTCGAGATACGAGGTGAAAATCCGTTTTTTAGTGTTTTAAGGCAGTTGTAAGCTTTTTTTAGGTGTTTTTAGGTTGTTTTAATGTTGTTTTGATTATTTTAGATTTGTGGAAGGAGGGAGAAAGCTTAAATATAGTAATAAGGCCGAAAAAAGGCTTAAATTGAGAGTTTTAAAGTTAGCCTATCGTATTAAACTGTTTGAAGTATTTCAAGTTACCAGAAGAGAGGAAGCTTAAATTTAATACTAGGATAAGGAAAAAGCTTATTTCTTGCATTAGGAAGAGAGAAAAGCTTAATATTACCCCCACCATCCCCCCTAGTGAGCCAGGTGAACACCCAGAACAGCGCTATCCTGCCTACTTGTGGTGTGGCAGCCCTGATCGTCACACTCCCTCCCTTCACCTTTTCCTCCTCCTCCAGCAAAGAAGAGACGTTTAATCAGCTGGTGGACAGGTTAGTGTTGTTGTTGTTGTTGTGGTGGTGGTGGTTGTTCGGCTCTCTCTCTCTCTCTCTCTCTCTCTCTCTCTCTCTCTCTCTCTCTCTCTGCTATTATTATTATTATTATTATTATTATTATTATTATTATTATTATTATTATTATTATTATTATTATTATTATTATTTTACTATTACTACTACTACTAATACCACTACTACTACTACTACTACTACTATCACTACTACTACAACTACCACTACGAGACACACACGCGCACAAACACCAGACCCACCACTACTACTACCACTACTACTACCACAGGGTCCGCGCCTTCAGCCGAATACACGCGGGGGGCGTTGTAATAATGGTGGGTG
The DNA here is from genome assembly GCF_035594125.1 of Scylla paramamosain. Taxonomy (NCBI): domain Eukaryota; kingdom Metazoa; phylum Arthropoda; class Malacostraca; order Decapoda; family Portunidae; genus Scylla; species Scylla paramamosain. Next base: position 11,035,777 of record NC_087180.1, read on the forward strand.
CTGTGTTTGGCATGGAGGAGGTGAACGGGGTGTTGGGGAAGTTATCAAGGGAGGTTACTGCCACGCCCACCCCTGCTACTGCCTGCCCATGGGGAAGCCCAGGCTGCCGCGCACATACAACTACTGTCAAAGGTTAGTGGTGGTGGTGGTGGTGGTGCGAGATGATGATGATGATGATGAGAAGCAAGAGGAGGAGGAGGAGGAGATGAGGATAAGGAAGAGGAAGAGGAGTAGGAAGAGGAAGAGGAGGAGGGTTGTTTTAGTAGGAGGAGGAGGAGGAGGAAGAAGAAGAAGAAGAGGAAGATGAGGAGGAATAGTAGTAGTAGTAGTAGTAGTAGAAAAATACCAAATATTAACACACAATCTCTCTCTCTCTCTCTCTCTCTCTCTCTCTCTCTCTCCTCTCTCTCTCTCTCTCTCTCTCTCTCTCTCAGGCGGTGGTGGGTGGGCGGGGAGGGCGTTGTCTGGAGGAGGCTGGCGAGGGTTATGGAGGAGGTCCTGGCATTCCCCCTCTCCTCCCACTCCCTCGCTCCCCCCTTGGACTCTCTCCGGAACGTAAGTAATAGGAGTAGTAGTAGTAGTAGTAGTAGTAGTAGTAGTAGTAGTAGTAGTTTATTATTATTATTATTATTATTATTATTATTATTATTATCATTATTATTATTATCGTCATTATTATCGGTATTATTATCATTCTCATAATTTTCTCGTTATTTTTACTCCTACTACTACTGCTGCTACTACCACCACTACCCTCCTCCTCCTCCTCCTCCTCCTCTGTCTCCCACCACCACCACCACCACAACCACCACCACTACAACCGCTATTATCCCAACAGAAGTAGCGGCGGGGCTGGAAGTGGGAGGGAGTTTAGCAGGCTTCGCTAAGATTGGGCTAGAAGTTAGCGGAAGAGGAGGCGTGGCACGTGACAATGCAATACAGGGCTTACAGAGGGCAGGTGTGACTGGGCCCTGCCTCGCCGCCCTTGTCAACACCCTAGAGAGAGATACGCTCACCTTGTAGAGAGAGAGAGAGAGAGAGAGAGGAGAGAGAGAGAGAGAGAGAGAGAGAGAGAGAGAGAGAGAGAGAGAGAGAGAGAGAATATATTTTAATTTTCTTTCGTTATATATTAATTTTATTTATTTATTTATTATTTTAAGGGATATTTTGTTTTCTCAATATTTTTCGTTCGTTTTTATAATGGAATGTTTAATTTTATCTATATTTGTTTAAATTTTTATCAGTTTGTTTCGATTTTATATTCAGTTTATTTATTTATCATTATTTTTTTAAGATAATTCATTTATTTTATTTATTTTTCACTTGTTTTCTGTTGAGTTAAGTATGTGCATTTTGAAATGGTTTTTAGTCCTGTTAAAAGTGGTGATTATGTCATTTTTTTAGATTCCTTTTTTCTCTATTTGAGCTTGTAACTAACTTTGCATTGCTTGAAAATATAGTTCAGATTTTTTTAAGTGTTTTTTACTGGTGTAAAGTGAAATGGGCGGACTTTTGAATGGTTTTTAAACGGTGTCAAAGGTTCCAACACTTTTTCCATATTTCTGTTGATATTTCTTTACAACTACTCAGGCTGGAGATGTTTTGATGTTTTGAATATTAATTAAAGTAATTGTTAAATCAGAAAATAGAATGCATTCCAGCCTAGCTTCATTTTCTCTAGGGGTCAATTTCAAAATGAAATACGTTACATACGTAAGCCAGCGGCTGGGAGCAGCTCGCCTGTGACGTCATCACCGCCCGGGGACTTGCCCGGCTCCGGTGTCTCTTGGTTAATATTTACTGTAATTTCCACTGTTTTCTAAGTATTTCCACCTGTTTCTAAACTCAAGCGTGTAGGTAGTAGTAGTAGAAGGAGGAAAATAAGAGAAATGGAGGAAAAGGAGGAAGAAATAAGGAGAAATGAAGGAGGAGTAGGCAAAACATATAAATAGCAAGAAGACAATGTTTAGCTTAGTTTCCTTTGCTGTAATATTTGGTGTTTTTTGGTGCTCTAAATGCATTTTTAGTGTATTTAGGAGTGTTGTGGTGTGTTTTGAGTGTGTCTTAGGAGTGCTTTGGGTGTATAATTATTAGCTGTTATCAGTGAGTTTTGGGGTGAAGTTTTGATGTTTAAGAATGGTTTTAGGTTGTTTTTTAGGTGTATTTTAGGTTGTTTTTAAGTGTTTTGAGTGTTATGGAGTGTTTTGAGTGTATTGTTTTTGGTGTGTTTGGTGGTAAATTGAAGTGTCTTGAGTTTATTTTGGGTGTTTTAAGTGTTTTGGGTAAATTTTGGGTGAGTGTTGGATATTTTGGGTGTATCTGAATGGTTGTGTGTGGGGGGGGTCGTTTGGGTCTATATTTTGTGGTGTTGATGGGTGTTTTGGATGTTTTAAGAGTGTTTTGGGTGTGTTTGGTGAGTTTGGGGTGTTGTAGAGTGTTTTGGGTGTGTTTTAAATGTTTTGTGTGTATTTTATATGTATCTGAATGAGTTTTGTGGGTATATTGTGGTGTTTTGAGTGTTTTGAATGTTTTACGTGTATTTGGGTGTGTTTGGGTGTTTTGTGGGTATATTGGTGTGTTGTGGAGTGTTTTGAGTGTGTTTTGGGTGTTTTAAGTGTGTTTTGCATGTATTTAGGAGTGTTGTGGGTGTGTTTTAAGTGTCTTAGGGATGTTTAGGTGACTTTTGGGTGTATATCAGCTATTATCAGTATGTTTTGGGAGAATTTTGGGTGTTTAAGTGTGGTTTAGGATATTTTTACGTGTATTTTACGTGTTTTTGAGTGTTATGGATTGTTTTTGAGTGTATTGTGGAGTGCTTTGGTGTGTTCTGTGGTATATTGAGGTGGTATGAGTGCGTTTTGAGTTTATTTTAGGTGTTTTAAATGTTTTGGATGAGTCTGGCTGTGTGTGGTGTCTTTTCGGCATATTTGAGTGTGTGTGGGGTGTTCTGGGTGCGTTTAGGTGTGTTAGGGGTGTATTCTGTGGTGATTTGGGTGGTTTGGATGTTTTAAGAGTGTTTTGAATGAGTTTTGTGGGTAATTTTGGGGTGTTTTGAGTGTGTTTTGGATATTTCGAGTGTGTTTTGGAGAGTTTTATGGATATTATGGAGTGTTGAGTGCTTTCGGTGTGTTTTGGATGTTTAAGCATGTGTTGGGTGTGTTTGGGTGAGATTTTTTGTGGGTATTTTTTTTGTGTTGTCGGATATCTTGAGTTTATTGTTTAGTGTTTTGGTGTGTTTTGGGAGTTTTTTTTGGGGGGGGTATATTTTTTCATTATTAATAGGAAAAACACCCTTGAAAATCCAGCTAATCATCTTTATGGATCTGACAAACAATCTTTAGGCGAGAGAGAGAGAGAGAGAGAGAGAGAGAGAGAGAGAGAGAGAGAGAGAGAGAGAGAGAGAGAGAGAGAGAGAGAGTGTGTGTGTGGTTGTGTGGGTTTATGTATTTGTTTGTATATCTGTATGTGTGGGTAAGGGGGGGTTGGAGGAGTAGTGACAGGTAGGCCTGGCGAGGGAGGGTGAGAGCCGGTGGCTGCACTGTTTTGGCCAGCGCTGGTCAGTCTTGCCCCACTCACAATGGTAATAAGTGTTAATATTCCCAGCAACTTCTTCCTGTACCAAGCACCGCCACGCAGCACCAGAGAGCCATGAGTACGTAAGGAGAGCCCAGTGGGTGCCACCATCCCCTCATTCAGTCTTACTGCCTTCACAGCATCGCCTCTCCTCCTCCCTGTAATGTCTTGTAATTGTTTATTAATTTTTTTTCGTTATTTAGGTGTTTTTTGGGGTTATTTATTTAATTTTTAGGTTTTGTTTACATCTGAGTCTGGAAACAGTTGGAAATTTAGGGGAATATTGAAGGGTCGTTAATATGTGTAAACAAGCAAGAAGACAAACTTTAGCTTAGTTTCCCTTGCTGCGCTGTAATTCTCTGTAATAATTGGTGTTTTTTTTTCTTTGAAGTGTGTTTTGGGGTGTAGTTAGGAGTGTTATGGGGTGTTTTGAGTGTGTCTTAGAGGCCATTGTGAGGCAGAAGAGGACTTAAAGTAAAACTGTTTGGTGCCTTGTTTACGTCTTCATTTGTTCTCATTACTACTTCACTTCTGGTCTCTCAAAAGTTTCTAATTCGGGGCAGAGCAAACTTAAAATTGTTCAGTGCCTCAAAACTCAATTCCTCCATTCACCATCTCCACACAAGCTTCCAGACAACTATCCTCTCTTCTTCAGTGACACTCAACTATCCCCCTCTTCCACAATGAACATCCTCGGTCTGTCCTTTACTTATAATCTAAACTGCAAACTTCACATCTCATCTCTTGTGTGATGGTAGGCGTTCCTACTTGTCTCCTCCAGCTTTTGTCACCCCCATACCCAGCTGGTTAACTCTGTACAGGGGGCCTTATCCGTCCATCTGTCTGTCTATCTGTCTGTCTATGTGTATGTATGTATGTATGTATGTATGTCTACCATCTCTCTCTCTCTCTCTCTCTCTCTCTCTCTCTCTCTCTCTCTCTCTCTCTCTCTCTCTCTCTCTCTCTCTCTCCTCTCTCTCTCTCTCTCTCTCTCTCTCTCTCTCTCTCTCTCTCTCTCTATATATATATATATATATATATATATATATATATATAGTGTTTAAATGGGCAGGTTTTCTCTTTTACATATTTCGTTGAAAGTGATAATAGAGAATCATCAATATTCTTATAAAAGAGAAATAAAACACTCCTTCGAGAAAAAGAAAACTTCATGAAGAAAATCATAAACGCTGAACTCAGTATCACTTTCGATGAAATATATATATATATATATATATATATATATATATATATATATATATATATATATATATATATATATATATATATATATATATATATATATATATATATATATATATATATATATATATATATATATATATATATATATATTGTTACTGTATGTAAAGCGTATGTACCTCACGTCATTATTCCTCGGCATTTATAAGTGAAATGTTCAATAGTTTTCTATTTGCATGAAAACGTGTAATATGTGTAAGTATCAGTATTCAATGCTATATTAAGCACCGAAGCCGATGCTCACTTATTAGTAGGGTGTGGTTAACCCACTGGTCGCCAGTGGGTGTCACTCACGGCCAAGTCGCGCTCAGACAAAGACGGGCAGGATGGTGACCGAGGTAAATACTTTAATTTTGTAGTAAAAACTGATTGTCATAGTGCCAAGTTGATTGCATGTATTGTTAATGAATATTGTAATATGTTGAAAGTGTTTAATATCAGTGTATAATGTTATTTTGTAAAAAATTGAGACCGAGAACTTGTTCGCAGTTCTTATGGTCATGCCTACCTCATCAATAAACGTCAGAGAGAGAGAACTGCCTTTCCTCGACCCTACGATGATGGGTGTGATCAGTAAAACAGATCACCTGAGAGCCAATTGATGCCCAGCCGGTGCGGCTACATTTATATATATATATAATATATATATATATATATATATATATATATATATATATATATATATATATATATATATATATATATATATATATATATATATATATATATATATATATATTAAACAAATAATTAATTCATTCATTAATAAGTAACATAAGTGAATAAATAAAAACTGAACCGTACATTTATTAGATGAAAATAGGAAAATGAATATCAGTGTTACATCACGAAAGCGTTTACTCGTATGTGCGTGTGTGGATTTGCGAGCTCAGTGGTACCGACTGACCGAGTATTTTCCTTTGGTTTTGTTTTGAGTCAGCGGCAGGAGAAAGGTATGCTATGAACGGAAAAAAAAAGTAAGATGAAAAAATGATGGGTTCATAAAATTGTGTAATGGATGTGATGTCATGTTGTCAAATGAAAGTGGTGGAGAGGAGTTTGCCCTGTTAGCGGGAGCGGGTGCTGTCCCAGCAGAAACTGAATGTCATAGAGCCAAGTTGATTGTATATGTTGTTTATGAGTATTATTATATGTTCACAATGTTTTTATACCAATGTATATGTTATTATATGAGAAACTGAGACCGAGAACTTGTTCGCATTTCTTACGGTCACGGCTACTTCATCAATAAATGTTAGAAAGAGAATTGCCTTTGGTCGACCTTACAATGAGGGGCGTGATCAGTAAAACAGAAATCACTATATTTATAGACTTGTGCTTCTAAATTTCACTGTAACTCATTACCTCATTCTCTCACTCCCCTCTCACTCCCTAACTATCAAAACATCCTCACTATAGCACTGTACTGGCTTGTCCCTCTTATCTGTCTTCTCACTCTCACTTCACTCTTGGTATGATTCAGAAACTCTCACTATAACACATTCATTATCACTATAGTTTGTCCTCCTTTTTCCTCTTCCTCCTCCTCCTTTTCCTCCTCCTCCTCTCACCATCACCTTCACCATCATCAGTCATCAACACAATCACTTTTATTTACGTAACAACAACAACAACTATTACTACTACTACTGCTACTACTACTACTACTACTGCTACCACCACTGCTACCACTACTTTTACTACTACTAATACTACTACTACTACTACTACTACTACTACTACTACTGCTTCTACTACTACTGCTGCTGCTACTACTACTACTACTACTACTACTTCTACTATTACTACTCACTATAACCTCTCTCACCATCCTCACAAGTCACAATCACAGTAAACCCACTTGGTCACTATTATTACTACTATATTCACTTTTCTCCTTCTCCTCCTCCTGATGATGATGATGATGATGATGACGATAGTGATGTGGTGAGGGAATGATAGTGTGATGGGGAGGGAATGATATAGTGACATTTTGAACATACTAACTACTACTGAGAGAGAGAGAGAGAGAGAGAGAGAGAGAGAGAGAGAGAGAGAGAGAGAGAGAGAGAGAGAGAGAGAGAGAGAGAGAGAGGAGAGAGAGGTTATTTAGAAAAGGAGGAAGAGAAGTCAAAATAAGAAGGAAGAGGAGCGGATAGGAAGATGAGGAAGAAGAGGAGGAGAAGGAAGAGAAGAGAGGAAAATGGTAACTTAGAGAGAGAGAGAGAGAGAGAGAGAGAGAGAGAGAGAGTGAGAGAGAGAGAGAGAGAGAGAGAGAGAGAGAGAGAGAGAGAGAGAGAGAGAGAGAGAGAGAGAGAGTTAGTTAATGTCAATAGTCTGTTTTAGAGGCCAATACATATTTTTCTTGTTTCTGTAAAAGACTATCACTACGATTACTATACGTTTGTCCGTTTATTTGACACCGTTTTTTATAATAAAACGCTACATATACTGTAAGACTGAGGCGTTTTTTTTTTTTTTTTTTTTTTTATCTGCTTAATATAACCTGTCTGTCTGTCTGTCTATACTAGACCGGCAATCCCACACGGTCCCGGCCCAGACAAGGCACCACACACTCATACACACAATAATAATAAGAACCTGTTCATCTGTCTCTATACCAGGTGTTGTGCCAAATCGCTCCTGTGTCAAAATTTCTCCCGGGTAACGGTACTGAGCATGCGCGCCATATCAAGGAGAGAGCATCAAAACATTATTCAGATATTTCATATATTTTACGTATTATCAACCATAATTTGACGTTTTATTGACAAATTACCATTGCTTCATTGTATGTTGATATGTTAGACAGGAATGGAGCAAGTAAACAAATGTAACGAGTGATAACAGAGCACCAAAATATTTTACTCCCTGTGCAAGTGTACAGTCCTACCACCATGTTTTGTATTTATGTATTTTAAGTATTATCAGCATCGGTGTGGAGTTTCATTGACAAATTACTAATGCTCCATTGTCTGTGGAATATGTTGCAATAAGGATGGAGCAAGTAAAAATGAGTTGTATAACATATTTAGCAAAGATTTTTTTATATGTTTTCTAGTTTCTCTCTCCATCATCCTAAAAACTCATTATTTTACAAGGAAGAGTGAGGAATGCTTAGATGTACAGTTATTGGGACTGAACATCAATGAAAGTAGGTAGACCATTAAAATTGTGGAACACGTTTAATGAGTGTGTTGTGCTTGACAGTGGACAGTGTGGAGTGGCTGAGTGAATAGTGTCTCTTCAACACTTGAATTACTGAACTGCAGGGTTGAATAAGAGCAGGTGATCTATTTCAAGAAACATTCGTTGACAACGTAGAAATGCATCTAGGCCGTAGCCTATTCATGTAGAATGTATGTATGTGTATGTATAAATGCATGTATGTATAAAAAAAAAAAAAATAGCCTGATGGTCTGTCAAACTTAAATCCCCAAGCTGTATGGAATCGCTGCGCTTGCAAAAACTCTGGACGCGGATATATCTATCTATCTATCTATCTATCTATCTATCTATCTATCTATCTATCTATCTATCTATCTATCTATCTATCTATCTATCTATGTATGTATCTATCTGTCTATCTATCTATCTATCTATCTATCTATCTATCTATCTATCTATATATATATATATATATATATATATATATATATATATATATATATATATATATATATATATATATATATATATATATATATATATATATATATATATATATATATATATATATATATATATATATATATATATATATATATATATATATATATATATATATATATATATATATATATATATATATATATATATATATATATATATATATATATATATATATATATATATATATATATATATATATATATATATATATATATATATATATATATATATATATATATATATATATATATATATATATATATATATATATATATATATATATATATATATATGTATATATATATATATATATATATATATATATATATATATATATATATATATATATATATATATATCCATTCTTGGAGACTTCATTGTTCACCACCAGCTTTGGCTTTCCTCTCCCTTCACTGACCATCCTGGTGAACTAGCCTTCAACTTTGCTGTCCTCCACGACCTAGAGCAATTGGTGCAACACCCTACTCGTATTCCTGACCGTCTTGGAGATACGGCCAACATTCTTGACCTTTTCCTGACCTCTAATCCTTCTGCTTATGCTGTCACTCTTTCTTCTTCATTGAGCTCCTCCGATCACAATCTCATATCTGTATCTTGTCCTATCTCTCCAATCCCTCCTCAGGATCCCCCTAAGCGAAGGTGCTTCTGGCGTTTTGCCTCTGCTAGTTGGGGGGACCTGAGGAGGTGTTTTGCTGATTTTCCTTGGAATGACTACTGCTTCCGTGTCAGAGACCCGTCTTTGTGTGCTGAGCGCATAAGAGAGGTGATAGTGTCTGGCATGGAGGCGTAATTCCTCACTCTTTTTCTCGACCTAAACCTTCTAAACCTTGGTTTAACACAGCTTGTTCTCGTGCTATACATGATAGAGAGGTGGCCCACAAAAGAGCCAGTGTCCCTCCTACATAAAAAAAAAAAAAAAAAAATATATATATATATATATATATATATATATATATATATATATATATATATATATATATATATATATATATATATATATATATATATATATATATATATATATATATATATATACACACACACATATATATATATATATATATATATATATATATATATATATATATATATATATATATATATATATATATATATATATATATATATATATATATATATATATATATATATATATATATATATATATATATATATATATATATATATATATATATATATATATATATATATATATATATATATATATATATATATATATATATATATATATATATATATATATATATATATATATATATATATATATATATATATATATATATATATATATATATATATATATATATATATATATATATATATATATATATATATATATATAATTTTTTTATTTTTTATTTATTTTGTTTCATCAGGACTGGGGAAGGTGCACAGCCAAAAGATGGGAATCGCTCTAGTCGATTGCTTTCCTGTGTCAACCGCCGCCTTTCTTAATGAAGCTTTTATGTGCCGATAAGTTAATATATATATATATATATATATATATATATATATATATATATATATATATATATATATATATATATATATATATATATATATATATATATATACACAGCCGCCTTTCTTAATGAAGCTTTTACGTGCCGATAAGTTAATCCGCCAAGGATCAGAAGAGGCGGAAGGCTGAGTAGAAAAAAGGCACGCCTGTCTTCTGTCCTCTCAAAAATTTCTGATTGGGTCAGAGCAAACTTTGTATTGTTCGACACTCCAAAAATTCAATTCCTCCATTTATCAACTCGACACGACCTTCCAGATAAATATTCCCTCTTCTTCATCGACACTCAACTGTCCCTTTCTTCTACACTGAACATCTTCGGTCTGTCCTTTACTTAAAATCTAAACTAGAAACTTCATATCTCAAGTTAGTCGTTCTGAGTCGTCTCCGCCAGTTTTTCTCCCCCCTCCCTCCCAGGGCTGCTAACTATGTACAGAGGCCTTATCCGTCCATGTATGGAGCTTGCTTCACATGTATGGGACGGTTTCCCTCATACAGCTCTTTTAGACAATGTGGAATAAAAAGCTTTTCGTGTTGTCAACTCCTCTCCTCTAACTAACTGTCCTCAGACTCTTCTCATCACCGCAATGTTGTATTTCTTGCTATCTTCTACCGCTATTTTCATGCCAACTTCTCTCTGATCTTGCTAACTACATGCCTCCCATCCTACCGCGGCCTCGCTGCACAAGACTTCTTTCTCTCACCCTTATTCTGTCCACCTCTCTAATGCAAGAGTTAAACAGTATCCTCAGTCATTCATCCCTTTCTCTGGTAATCTCTGGAACTCCCTGCCTGCTTCTGTATTTCCACCTTGCTATGACTTGAACTCTTTCAAGAGGGAGGTTTCTAGACACTTATCCTGTATTTTTGACTAACACTTACGACTCTCTTCGGGGACTGGCACCTCAGTCGGCCTTTCTTTTTTGTTGCAATTTTTGTTGCCCTTGCCCGTTACATAAAAAAAAAAAAAATAGTAGCTCGAGTTCCCAGTGAACATTTTTTTTTTTTTATGTAGGAAGGATACTGGCCAAGGGCAACAAAAATCTAATAAAAAAAATGCCCACTGAAATGCCAGTCCCATAAAAGGGTCAAAGCAGTGGTCAAAAATTGGTGGATAAGTGTCTTGAAACCTCCCTCTTGAAGGAATTCAAGTCGTAGGAAGGTGGAAATACGGAAGAAGGCAGCGAGTTCCAGAGTTTACCAGAGAAAGGGATGAATGACTGAGAATACTGGTTAACTCTTGCGTTAGAGAGGTGGACAGAATAGGGGTGAGAGAAAGAAGAAAGTCTTGTGCAGCGAGGCCGCGGAAGGAAGGGAGGCATGCAGTTAGCAAGATCAGAAGAGCAGTTAGCATGAAAATAGCGGTAGAAGACAGCTAGATGTGCAACATTGCGGCGGTGAGAGAGAGGCTGAAGACAGTCAGTTAGAGGAGAGGAGTTGATGAGACGAAAAGCTTTTGATTCCACCCTGTCTAGAAGAGCAGTATGAGTGGAACCCCCCCAGACATGTGAAGCATACTCCATACATGGACGGATAAGGCCCTTGTACAGAGTTAGCAGCTGGGGGGTGAGAAAAACTGGCGGAGACGTCTCAGAACACCTAACTTCATAGAAGCTGTTTTAGCTAGAGATGAGATGTGAAGTTTCCAGTTCAGATTATAAGTAAAGGACAGACCGAGGATGTTCAGTGTAGAAGAGGGGGACAGTTGAGTGTCATTGAAGAAGAGGGGATAGTTGTCTGGAATGTTGTGTCGAGTTGATAGATGGAGGAATTGAGTTTTTGAGGCATTGAACAATACCAAGTTTGCTCTGCCCCAATCAGAAATTTTAGAAAGATCAGAAGTCAGGCGTTCTGTGGCTTCCCTGCGTGATATGTTTACCTCCTGAAGGGTTGGACGTCTATGAAAAGACGTGGAAAAGTGCAGGGTGGTATCATCAGCGTAGGAGTGGATAGGACAAGAAGTTTGGTTTAGAAGATCATTAATGAATAATAAGAAGAGAGTGGGTGATAGGACAGAACCCTGAGGAACACCACTGTTAATAGATTTAGGAGAAGAACAGTGACCGTCCACCACAGCAGCAATAGAACGGTCAGAAAGGAAACTTGAGATGAAGTTACAGAGAGAAGGATAGAAACCGTAGGAGGGTAGTTTGGAAATCAAAGCTTTGTGCCAGACTCTATCAAAGGCTTTTGATATGTCCAAGGCAACAGCAAAAGTTTCACCAAAATCTCTAAAAGAGGATGACCAAGACTCAGTAAGGAAAGCCAGAAGATCACCAGTAGAGCGGCCTTGACGGAACCCATACTGGCGATCAGATAGAAGGTTGTGAAGTGATAGATGTTTAAGAATCTTCCTGTTGAGGATAGATTAAAAAACTTTAGATAAGCAGGAAATTAAAGCAATAGGACGGTAGTTTGAGGGATTAGAGCGGTCACCCTTTTTAGGAACAGGTTGAATGTAGGCAAACTTCCAGCAAGATGGAAAGGTAGATGTTGACAGACAGAGCTGAAAGAGTTTGACTAGGCAAGGTGCAAGCACCGAGGCACAGTTTCGGAGAACAGTAGGAGGGACCCCATCAGGTCCATAAGCCTTCCAAGGGTTTAGGCCAGCGAGGGCATGGAAAAAATCATTGCGAAGAATTTTAATACGTGGCATGAAGTAGTCAGAGGGTGGAGGAGAGGGAGGAACAAGCCCAGAATCGTCCAAGGTAGAGTTTTTAGCAAAGGTTTGAGCAAAGAGTTCAGCTTTAGAAATAGATGTGATAGCAGTGGTGCCATCTGGTTGAAGTAGAGGAGGGAAAGAAGAAGAAGCAAAGTTATTGGAGATATTTTTGGCTAGATGCCAGAAATCACGAGGGGAGTTAGATCTTGAAAGGTTTTGACATTTTCTGTTAATGAAGGAGTTTTGGGCTAGTTGGAGAACAGACTTGGCATGGTTCCGGGCAGAAATATAAAGTGCATGAGATTCTGGTGATGGAAGGCTTAAGTACCTTTTGTGGGCCACCTCTCTATCATGTATAGCACGAGAACAAGCTGTGTTAAACCAAGGTTTAGAAGGTTTAGGGCGAGAAAAAGAGTGACGGTGTCACCGTTGCGTAGTGGGGACCCATACACTAGACAAGAAATTCACTTAAATAAAGGACATTAGTTAAACGCTAAATAGAATGTGGAGGAAGCACACACCTATACAATAATCTTTGAAGATACACAATGATGTCTTTTTTTTTTTTCGCTTTGTATAGGCGAGGGGGAGATACAATAAAAAATCCTTTGGATCGTTCTGCATTCTCCTTAAAACAAAATGATAATAATGAAATGGAAAAAAAAAATGTGTCTCCTGGTTAGGGGTAGAAGTGCAAGTGAAAATGAATCAACAGATCGGCGGCGTTTTTCATACATCATTTAAGATCACAACTCAACTCACTGGCAATGACTAAAATTCTGTAACTGAATGACAAACATTTACATACAAATGGAATCTTATTATGTGTCTAAGTAAAATTTCTTTATAAGGACGCAGTCTTGATCAACTAGAATTTCAAAAAATTTTTGACGCAAAAAAATTATACCAAAGAGACATCCGTCTATATGATGAATGGCTTAAAAAAATGTATTCTTTGGACAGAATATTTTTGTTTATAGAATCCAGTCACAATTGCAACTTGTTTATATATATATATATATATATATATATATATATATATATATATATATATATATATATATATATATATATATATATATATATATATATATATATATATATATATATATACAATAAAAAAGAATAAAAACAAAACAAAACATCTGTGATCATTTTCTATAGTGTTCAATTTTACGACATGATGTAAGAAATACATAGATTCCCGAATTTTACTAATTTCGCATAAGCCAACCAATAGATTATGATAGCTGCCCTGCTAGGTAAACCAATAATCTGAGGAAAATCATGCAATTTGCATTTGCAACATTGCTGATGTGGATCGAGCACATCTGCTGCATCATGTGCTCAAATAAAACACACACACACACACACACACACACACAGGTGTTGGTAACAGTTGTTGCAGGCGGTGGTGGCGTGTCGTCTGCTGCAGTATCGACTACTCTTCCATGACATTGGATCTTCATATCTTGTAACTTCAAAAGGCTCTCTGAATATTTCTTAAATTAAAATACAATATATCTGATATATTTTTTTGTACAGTATTCAACTATTTACATTTCAGAACACTTTGGGAGCTCAAATGACCGCCTACCTGCAATATCGACTATACATTCATTAGACATAATTCGGGTTTATTACGACATCAAAAAGCTATCAGTATATTTTCATGATACAAACATAATATATCAGACAAGTGTTTAAAGAGTGATCACATATTTACAGTACAGAGGAACCGATTGGGAGCTCAGTTGACCATCTCACAGTCCAACATGGCGCAGGAGTATCAATACTTCTACGAGGATGAAGTGTACAGATTTAATAAAAAGGGAAATCTGGAGCTTGGAATGGTCTTGGAAAATGCAGAATTCGTGTCTAGTGATGAAGAATCTGATGGTGATGAGGAGGACAAGGTGACGAAAGGCAGCATCAGGGTGGCCTGGTATCCTAAGGGGGAGGAACAGGTGCTGCCGGAGAGAAAGGTAAGATATTAGGGTGGAATGCATGTAACACCAGCGACAGAGAAGGGTCACACTTACTCACAACAGTTGCAGGTAGACGGATAAAACGGATAATGGGGAAGTGTCATAATTTCAAAGCTTATCCGAGTTGACATAAGCTTTGACAGGTAAGGGTGTTTGTCAGGGTGGGAGTGAAGTGCAAGGTGGTGTCAAGATTCCAAATAACACATGGAGCTGCTTAGGTCAAATGTATAGGTGGAAAATATCTCAATACAAGGCTTACTTGTGTTGACAGAAGATTTGACAGGTGGATGTGTTTCTCAGGGCTGGGAGTAATTAAACAACAGGCACAAGAAGTATCTGGATTTCCCATATCACTTGCAGATAATCTTAAGAACAAGTTTAAAGGTATTGTGAGCCTAGGAGTACCTGAGTTGAGACACATTATGACAGGTGGGAATAGGGCAGGGAATAATGAAGCACCAAGTACAAGAAGGTATCTTCTTCATAACATTTGCAGGTAGTCAGATAAAATAAAAACTAATGTGGTATTAAAATTCAAAACTTACCTAAATTGACAGAAGGTTTGGCAGGTTGGTGTGTATTATGTCATTAATGGAAAGGAATTGAATTTTTTATAAAAAATTTCCCTGTTTGTTAGGGTTGTGAACAATATACATTAAGGTGTCTAGATTTCTTCAAGGTATCTGTCATTAACATTTGGATAAGGAGAATATTAAAGTTATATTTAAATTAATATCAAAGCTTCGTCAGTTAGAGAGTAATAGTTAAAACTATCAGTAATATGACAGGAGATGCAGGGGTGTTTAATCAAGTTCCTTTTAAACCATTTGTTGTGCTTACAGTGTGTGAGACAAAACAAGTAGTAGGGATTTATCTTTAAGTGTTACCTCACAATCTTTGACAGGTACACATTTGTAGTGACAGTTATTGCTTGCAGTAGAGAAATTGTGTTGACAGCATTGTGTGAGGAGAGTTTGATTGCTAATGGTACTTGATGAATTATAGGGTTGCAAGTAAATACTACCAATTAGGAATGTATCAGATATCTAAATTTAGACATATGCAGATGTGGATGTGTTTGGAAATGTAATGTTTACATATCTTGGGGATGTAGATACAGATGTTCAGTTTTAAGAAAAGTAGACACAGATGTGAATGATAAAACTATGACTTCCCATTGATGTGTATGTTCTCATTATATTTTTATATTGTAATTGGTATTCCTAAAGGCACTTACTTTCTTTGTATAATATTATATCTTTATAGTTTATCATTATAAATGCTCTGTTTTGCCAATTTTTTCAGTCTTCAGTAATCACAACATTCTCCTTATGAATGTGGATGCCAGTTCCATCACAAATGCAGATGCAGAAGTAGATGTAAAAAAAACCTGGATGTTAAAAAAAAAAATGCAGATATAGATATCCAGTACATCTGAACTTTATCTATATTTTATCTGTATCTATCATTTATGTAATTTTAATGTAAACCATTCATGGGCCAGGTAGATAATTTGTTGTCAGCATTGTTAAGGGAATAAGAGGACCGCAGGACAAAACTGAGGCCAAAGAGAATTTAAAGAAAAATCTAAAGACTTTGCTGCTTCTTTAGGGTTGATGATGGTGATAGGCTCATGATTATGTTTACCACTTTTTTTATATTCATTTATTTATTATTATTATTATTATTATTATTATTATTATTATTATTATTATTATTATTATTATTATTATTTATTTTATTTATTTTTCTTTCTTTATTTATTTTTTATTTTTTTTTGTATGAGGGGTACTGGCCGAGGGCAATAAAAAAAGGCCCATATAAGAGTGTTTTTACCTGAAAAGTCCAAAAAAATTCCTTAAGCTACTTCTTAAAATAATGATCATGTATGTTTTGAAATAAAAAAAAGTATTTACGAAGAAAAATTATACTAAAATTTATCATGTATGGTGTAAAAAGGAGACTTCAAATAATATGCACCTAATTGTTATAGGAGCTATGGACCTTAAACTTGTTTTTGAGGTGAGTGAAATATTGCTGGTTTGGGTATGAACATTTTGTTAAAAGAGGCAAAAGGGTTGCTTCTAGTTTAGCTCCTTGGTGAAATGCTTAATTGCATTTGTGAATAGAAGGTAACATTTACTTGGGTATCATCATATGGGGAGTATTAGGGCACTTAAAAAAAAATGATTTGCACTTCCTTTCAAAATATTCATCACCACATTTCATGGAGGAGTGAATATATAAGTTGTTTCATAAATACATATGCTGTGTAGTGCTTTGCTGTAATTCTTCTTTTTAGAAAAAAATGTATAAGTGGAATAAGTAAAATCTTTCACAGGTAGGGTTGGCCGACCGTTCGCTGATGCCAGGTGATGTCGTGCGGCGACTCATACGAGGCAAAGACACACAGAGAGGGTATTGCCGACAAGTTCATGTCACCTCCAGTGTACAGGTGGTGGGAACAAACCTGGTGATCCTCAATGTTGACAGCAATGATCTCACACCCCTGGAGGTAAGGGTTGTCTCACAGGTAGGGTGAAGGTGTCATGAAGAACAAAAGTAACACATTTTTTTCTTTATTTTTTTCTTTTTTTTTCTTTAGGAGGGAAATATCACTAAGGTTAGCAAGTTTACCCATAAAAGTGGGCATTGGATGGTAGTACTAATGGGGTGTTTTGTTGTAGTATCTGGGCATTGAAAGGATATCAGCCAAAATTGTCCTGACCGAGGGCTCAAACATTGATCCTCTTGCTGTTAGCTGTTTGCTTACCATTACAGTATAAAATAACATTAATAATGATAATGATGATGATAGTGATGGTAATAATAATAATAATAATAATAATAATAATAATAATAATAATAATAATAAACGGTTTATTATTCAGGCAGTTAACAAACTGAAAATGTACAGAGGGGGTAGGGAAATACTTAACATTAATCCTATAGGTAAGTCTAATCTAGAAGGGAAACACTATTGATTGATGGCTCGCACCATGGTGGGAATCGTGCTGAGTCTGTACCGGTCCATGCATGGCACCTCTAGAGGCGTTATCTTGTTGTGGTGTCTGGTGGCACGGACCGGGCGAGGTGCGTCAGGCGTCAGCATGTGTCTGAGACGTGGATGATAGGATAATATTGATTATGATAGTAATAATGATAATGATAATGATAATAATAATAATGATAATAATAATAATAATAATAATAATAATAATAATAATAATAATAATAAAATAAAATAATTTATAAATAATTTTACCTAAGATTAAAAGAAAGATCTTGATGAAGTATTTTCAAACTCCAGGAATTCACAACGGATATTGCTGTGGCGCTGGACTCCTGGGTGGGGATGGTGCACATGGTGAAGTGCCGTCTGCTGATGGTGTGTGGTGATGGCTCCCGCTGTATCATGTCAGATGGAGAGGCCCTGGAGTTGGACGACCTGAGGGACACACGAGACAGGGTTAGACTGGTAACTGTCTCTCAAGCTCATGGTCATCTATTGAGAATTGCCTTATGTCCACTAGCTTGTTGGCTCAATGTGTATCTTCTACCTGCTGCTGTCACTGTATGAGTGACTGCAGTGGGATAAAGGCATGTTATGTTTCTAGACTGATCACCCCTAAGACTTTTTACTGATTGGAAGTAGTGGTTTTATTTATTAGGTCTAGCTAGGTCAAGAGTTAATAGTTTGTTTTCTAAACTTGTTACTGTTGTCATCAAATGTTATTGATTCACAGTATCACACTAAAGCCTTACTGTGGTGCCTTTTGTAAAGTTTTAATCGATCAATTAGGAATCAATTCATTGTAAATTGCTTTAGCAGTAGACTATTTTGTAAGTTGATGAGTACTTGGAAATTTTATTTTCATGTTGTCATTAATTTTTCATAAACTTCTTTAGTGTATGGCTGTATAGTGGTTCTACCACTACCACTATACAGTACTATGATGCTGTTACAGTTCAGCTACTCTATTCTTTTGTGTATCTGTCATTATGACTTATGCTGATGCACTGAGGATTGGTAGAAAGGATGTGAATCCTAAGGCTTGACATTCTGAAGAAAATTAAAGTGCTAGGGTGAACTGAAAGACAAGGATGAATTTTTCACTGGCTGTATACCTGGACTCAGATAAACTGAGGATTAATTAAAAGAGCACGGATATTAACACTGGCAGTTGAGTGCTGTGTGTGTCTGGTATTGGTAGAATGTTCCACACTTCTTTGTTACTTATGAAAAAAAAAAAATATATATTTTTACATTTGAATTTTTATTAAGTTTTGAAAATGTAACCCACCTACCATACAGTAAATATTATTATATTATACGTGTAATCAGCTAAGGTGTCAGGCACTTACAGATTGGTCTGTCACAATAGTATACCTGTTTTGCAAATGGGGAAAAAAATATATATATGTATTTTCTCTGGAATTTAATGTTTTGAGATAAATTTCTGTGATATCGTTTGTAGAGTGGAAGCAAAGTTCGTCAAATTCATATTCTGGGAATTATTATTATAAGATGATTTAATTATTCCATCAAATTTTGTAAGTGGTAAATTGTCCTGAAATGGTTCTGTTACAAATGAATGGCAGATAGGTAGATGAATAGCTAGTATATATTTTACAACTCAGATGAATGCAAATTTGTAAATCAGTCTAGAAACATTGATGCTTATAGATTTTGTAACATTGGCACATGTTTGTTTCTTTCTCTTTAGTTTCCTTGGTTGCAGTATTGATTGTTATATATTTGATATGTGTATCTGTTATCCAAATCCCTATTATATCAGAATCTGCACTTATGAGGTTCTTAGTTGAAGATATTATTAATAATTTTCCTCTATTGTTTGCACTGCATAGTTATAGTTGTGGTTTTAAAGCAAATTTCTTTCTCATCGCAAGAATTTTTATATATTAATGCTATTCACTGTGGTCTTGTAGAATAGTTTTTATTTCAGGTGTTTTGTTTCTCTGCTCTCCTTAGTAATGACCTTAACATTGAAAGCCAGCCCCAAGATGTCTTTTTGCAGGTCTTTTTGCTAATAATACAACTGTAGTCCCTCATGATGTGAAATGGACTGACCCCCCACCTTATCCCCCTATGAATTTTAAAGGAACCCCTTTGACATTTATCCAATTTAATTTTTTGCATGCCCCCAAGATTCACTGGGCTTTTTCTCTTTTCAGGATATTCATCCACATACTGTATTGTCATGATTTTGATCTAGATACAGTCACCTAACAGGAACTTTTCTCCGTAATTACTCTATTTCATTACTTGATGTTAATATTATTTTCCTACACTTTACTGATATATCCATGACGCTTATAACTCTACTTCCTTAATGTTTTATTCCTTATCTTTTCCTGTCATTGTAACTGATTTTAGTTTTCTTTTGAGAAAACATTAATGGTATCAGTTTTAATAAAAAAAATTTCTATTTTGATTACAATATGATATTTTAGCATCTATTTTTTAAATACTTATTTTGTTTCTTTATTCTTTTTATGAGTATGTTTGCAAACTTGACTTCAGCATCTTTTTACTGTTATTTCCAAGATAGCATTACAATGTCAGTGAATATTATGTTTAATGGTTCATCATTTGTGTTGAATTATAATTTATGTAATCCTTTCTAATAGAAGGTATAATCAGGGACAGTAAGAAAATGGAATTGGGAGAATTAGCATGCTAAAAAAATTTGTAAACTGCAACCAAAGATTTGATGTTCAAACTTTTAATGATTTGCAGGTTTTTTCACACAAAAAGGTTATCTTGAGCTTGAATTTGTTGCTTTCATCAAATAATCTTAAGTTTATTATTTTATTAGAGTAAGTTGCAAAAAATTAATTATTCTAATTAGTAATTATTCCAACAGTACTGAATTGATTTTATGTAACACTTCACATTATTTTTTTACATTCTCTTAAAATGAGTGGTGGAATTGAGGGATAAAATATTTGGAGAAAATTCTGGTAGGTTTTGAATTATTTACTGATTTTTTAAAGCAGGGGTTCTCAACCTTTTGCAAGTTGGGTCCCCCTAAAGCTGGTTCAGTGCAGTTGGGGCCCTCATCCTCTCTGCACCACCCACTCAACCCCATCTCTAACTATATCATCAATAGAATCAGATAGATATATAGATAGATAGATAGCCCTTGGCTAGGCTATTATTGTATTGGCCCACACTTCTCCTCCTACAAGGGGGGAATATCCTGGAGGGCGTGACAGCTGCATCTTTTTACTAATAACCACTGAGTGTCATTTTCCGTTATTTTTTCCCCTCCTCCTGAGAGAGAGAGAGAGAGAGAGAGAGTCCATGCCCTCCAGGGGTGGGGGGGGGCAGATGCACCCCTCCCCAGTTGAGAATCTTTGCTCTATAGCACTGTATGAGCCAAATGCAGTGCCTAATTTTGGTCAGTGAATATTTGCTTGTTTACTCAAATCAGGGTGGACTACTAATGTACATAGGAAACTTGAGATATTTTGTCCCGTGAAGGTAGGATTAATAGCCATTTACACAGTGTAACAGGGAGAGGACAGTATAGGTCTTAGTCTTGAATTTAATGCTGCATTATTGACTGCAGTTTGAAGATCTCTCTCCCTTCTTGCTTTAAAATAATGTGTTGACAGGTGAGTGAATAAAGTTGGGAAGGCATTTTACTTGTTAGTAGTTATGATATGCCCATATGCCTACATACTTATTCTCATAAAATAGCAGTTTATTATTTAGTTTTCTAACTAACTAAACATCAGGTTGAGTAGACGTGATTGAAGGACATGTACATGAAATATACTCTCTCTCTCTCTCTCTCTCTCTCTCTCTCTCTCTCTCTCTCTCTCTCTCTCTCTCTCTCTCTCTCTCTCTCTCTCTCTCTCTCTCTCTCACTGAAAGACCTGTTTCTTCTCAGGATTCAGAATTTCGCCGCTATGACTTCTACCCAGGACAGCAGTTAGTTGGTTGTGCTGCAAACTTTGAGCATGCTGAGTGGATGCACTGTACCAAGGAAATGGAGACTGCACTTGCCAAGCCACGCAAGACCATCAAAGTAACTGTGGAGCAGGTGCAGGTAAGAATAGACATTACATGAAGGGAAAAAAAATAATTGCTGGAATTTTTGGAAAATAAGATTTTTGTGAGATAATGCTATTAACATTATTTATTGTAAGATTTGATAAAATCCTAAAATTTTATCTGGTGATGTGGTTTAGGGATTAAGGCTGATAACAGAAAATTGTGTGTGGTTTTAAAGGTGGTGCAGCTTGGGGTTCGGTGGCAGTGTCGTGCATTCTCCAATGAGCCAAATATTGACAAAGAACAACCGAAGTACCTTGTTCAGGGAGAAGATCTCAAGAGGTGAGTATGTCATCTGAATACAGGCTTCCTTTTGTTGATAATCCTATGGTTAAGAATAAATCATTGCTTATTATATTTATGTAATTATTAATTTATGTGGTTATATTAAAATTAATTGATTGTAAGAGAAATAGAACAACTGGCAACTGAAAAAAAACTGGCAGGTATACCAAAGCTTTTGTCCAGTATGTAAATAAGTTTGTTACAAAGTATTCATAATCATTTGCTGCAGAAGTTCTCTTATTACTCATTTACTGCATATCAAGAAGCTGTGTTGAGGGTAGTTATGAGAAGTAATAGGAACACTTGTGTTTCAGAGTAAAGATGCTGAATGTATTTGAGCCATGCACACTTCAGCTGGGTGACCGCAACTACTATTCATCCAAAGAAGGTGATGTGATCATGACTCGGGATCAGTGGCGGCGGCTCATGGCAGCTCAGCTCTCAGCAGACCACACCAACCCCTGTCCCCTCAGGCCCCGCCCACCAAAAAATAAATCAAGTATGGCAATGTATTCTTGCTTTTATTTTTTTTAATGAGCTAGCAGTGTTGTTAATCTCTGTTTTCAGTTTTCCTTTATCTCTTGATTATTTTTTTTATTTTAATAGGCTTACATATATTCCTATGTATTTGTGGTACAGTTTTGTGTTGTTATGATGATTTAATGCATATCTACAGGAAGAAAGTTCCTTCTAGTTTTATTTTGTATGACAAGCTATTAGGATTTCCAGGTGAAAGTGTAGTAAATCATTATCATAATCATTGTCATCATATTGATGCATCACTCCACTGTAGGGAATCCAATTCATATAATTTATTGTTGTGACAGAAACTTTGCAGGATACATACAGATATATGAAATATCTTTTAACTACTGTAGTATGTATCAGTTGTAAATATCTGCCCTTCACATTTTTTGTCATGCAATGAGTTGACTTGTTATACCAATGAGACAGTGGTGAGTTTTTTTTAGAATCATTAAGAATTGTTTGGCAAAGTATTTATTAGTTATCTCCCAAAATTGTGTGTGAGTAGAATTTTGTGGCAAAGTTGAGTGTGTGTAGAGTTTCATTCATTTCTACAGAGAATGGAAAAGGCACTGAGAAGACAGACATACATTACTTATGACAGGGTGACTTTTCATTCAGTCCTATGTTTCATTTCTGAAATAAGAGATTTATTTTATTGAGTTTCTTCTCTGTGTAGCTTTTGAGACATTGCTATTATTTCCACATGATGCTAGTCTTTTGTTAACTGCTTTTTCTTGAATATTTTGCTACTTTTATTTTCCCTTTCATGACTCCTTCCAGAAAGAAAAGTTCGATCTGTATTAGCTGGTGCTGTTGAGGTGAATCCAGGTATGCTGCCCAGTGTTGTGTAAGACTTAGCGTGTATAACTGAGTACTTCCTCTGTCTGCCTTTTAATACCCATTGGGATTATACATGGCATTTTGCATGGAATTTTTTTTTGTGTGTAATTTGTATGCTATTTTTGTATAACATTTCAATAAGTTTAGCTTTGGAATTTAATTAATTTGAGTATATGTAATATGTTTTGTATTATGAGGAATAGTTCTGAATATGTGTGTGTGTGTGTGTGTGTGTGTGTGTGTGTGTGTTCATAACTGCAAGTAATAAAAAATAAACTACAGTTAGAGAGAGAGAGAGAGAGAGAGAGAGAGAGAGAGAGAGAGAGAGAGAGAGAGAGAGAGAGAGAGAGCACACCAGAATTTTTATAGCAACTGGACATAGGGCTTTTGAATGTTTCTTTTATACTGCATTTGTCCATTACTCGTACTATGTACTAATTTACTAGTAAACCAGATATTGTATAGAATCAGTTCCCAGACATTTTAAAGTCCAGTGGAACCTTGGTTATTGAACTTTATTCATTCCTGAATACCGTTCAGAACCCAAAATGTCCAGAAACCAAGACTATTTTCTCCATAGAAATCAATGTAAAATTGATTAATCCTTTCCCGGACACCAATCCACCCTGTCTTAGCTGCTAATGGCAGATGTTCCCATTACCAAGATGGCCCCTCCACAACATCTCCAGCTCAGAAATTATTTATCCAGATATGGTGTATTGAATAAACTTAGTGACACAAAACTCATTAGGAGAAACTTAGTGACATAAAACTCATTAGGAGATATTGTTTAGACTGTACCGGTATTCTCTTTTTCACTGATCTAGTGAGAGAAGCCTTACAGAATGACACAGAGGAGTAGCCCATTCACTGCCATAATGAAGGTGATCATAACACTTGCACATCTTGCTGGTGAGAAAAGCTATTGGGAAAATGCAGTTGTGCAGTAGTGATGGTATTGTGGGTCATCAAGAGAACCACAGGTGGCATGGAATTACTGAGTGCCAAAAACTGTTTGTTTACATTGAGGCTCTTCATTGGGATTACATTTAACTTATTTCAAAGATTGAATTACTGTCTTAACCACTGTCTCTCCTCAAATACATAAAAACAAAGGAAATATTTACAAAAATTACAAAATGATGGTAAATGGCAGCTTTGCTTTGTCTTTTAGTATTTGAAATCAAATAAAGTTCAGAATGAATTATGGTACAGCAACTGAAGTAATTATGAGCTCAAAATTTTGTTTGAAAACCAATTTGTTAGAAAGTGAGATGTTCAGTAACCAAGGTTCCACTGTATGTTTATCACCAGTGAAGCTCCTTTAGTGCATTGCCAATAGCTTCAGAATAACCTGATTGAGGAACCTCATGGAAAGGCTTCTCTCTGATGAATGTAATCATGTTTTCTTTATAGAGCATGCTGCTAAGTGGGTATACCAGTTAATTTTGTGCTTGAAGCATTTGCTTATTGCCTCTTAACAATTTTCTTACAGATCCTCCTGCTGTTCCATCCCAACCAAGTGAAAATACAGGTAAAGGATTTTTAATAAAGCATAAAGAGTGCTGACATTAATGTTCAAACATCAGTAATGAAGTTCTGAAATCTGATAGGTTAATGTAGGATTATAACTGTTTTATTGTGCTCATTTAAAGTTATAATGTAATGATTGTAATTCTATAATGCATAGGTTCATTATATTGACTATATATTGTCATTACTTATCTTCTCATTTTGTTTAACACCATTTGCTTGCACTCCATGTACTGTTGTGACTGAGCCTTATAAGTCTCCTCTTACTGTGATCATTATTATAAAGAGGGTTTGAAGTTTATGATTGAGCAGCTTCGGTTAATCTTGGATGACAGACATAAAGTATCTCTTTACCAGGAGATAATTCTGTACTATCTGCAATGTTTGGAATATGTTTATTGCTTCTTACCTCTGCTTCATGTAAATATACTGTTGTCAACTGAAAATTACTTAATTAACTGGGACTGGCATTTCAGTGGGGTTTTTTTTTATTGGATTTTTGTTGCCCTTGGCCAGTGTCCCTCCTACATAAAAAAAAAAAAATGTTTGTATGGTGACGAGGTAAAGGATGACTGTATGTATGTTATCACTCTCTGACTTATGCAGGTACAAAATATTTTTCACAAAGTTGTGTGTTTGTATTTAGAGGGAGATGTGACAGCCATAAAGGATGTTGAGGGTGCTGATGGAGGTATCCCTATGGAGAATAACAAGGAGGATGGTACTAACGACAGTGATGGTTACATTGATGTGGACACAGATGACTGTTCAGACACTGCCTCCATCAGCAGTGGTGCTTCCACAGGCTCTACTGGTGAGTTACTGTATGGTACAGTGACAAATATGTAGGTGTTGATTTTTACTTATTTCCCCCATTGTGCAGGAAAAATGGTCATTTTTTCAATGAATAAGTAATGTGAAACTATTTTATTCTTATTCGGAGGAGGAGTCAGTAGCCACCTGCCGAAACAATAATTACTGCCAGTGAGGTATAAAGCACTGGACCAGGGAGTGCTGTGAACCTGGTATTAAACCCAGCTGTGACCTCACCTTTGTGTCTCCCAACACAAGGGGACAATCACAGCCTGCCCTCTAAAGACAACTCTCTTCTTTCACACAAAACTACAAGCACCTAATTACATACACCCTTCACTCATAATTCAAAATTATCATGGTGACTCCTACACCAGCCTCAGAGTTCTCATCTGGAGAGAGGACCACAAATGACCTGAGGTTGGATTGCTCTTCTGGTGTCGACCCTAGGTGTCTTGAAACACCCCTCAACTTTTTCTTCATTAACTTTTGCAACATTCGCAGCCTTATATCTAATTTTATAATCTGTAGAACACCATCTCTCCTTTATTAAGCCTCATCTTTTCCTCACTGAAACACAGGTGTTTGAGATAACTGACAATAGCCCCTTTTCTGTTCCCTTCTACTTTCTCTATCCTCCTTTTCAATCCAAAGATGGATGTGTGCAACGGCTTAACCTGCTCTTGTGCCCACACTCTTGAATCTTCCAAGTTTTCCACCATCTGACTACGAGTACAGAGTCACTCTCTCAATCTAAATTTATGTGTGCTGTACACCTCTCACCTAATTCTGACTATAAGAAATTCTTTGCCTACTTAACTTCCAAAGTGGATCACATTCTGACTCTCCCCTTTTGCAGAGATCTCCATTCTTGGAGACTTCAATGTTCACCACCAGCTTTGGCTTTCCTTTCCCTTCACTGACCATCCTGGTGAACTAGCCTTTAACTTTGCTATCCTCCATGACCTAGAGCAAATGATGCAACACCCTACTCATATTCCTGACCATCTTGGAGATATGCCTAACATTCTTGAACTTAACCTTTATTCCCTCAGCTTATGCTGTTACCCTATCTTCTCCATTGGGCTCCTCCAGTCACAATCTCGTATCTGTATCTTGTCCTATCACTTCAATCCCTCCTCAGGATCCCCTTAAGTGGAGGTGCCTCTGGAATTTTGCCTGTTAGTTGGGGGAGGAAGTATTTTGCTGACCCTCCTTGAAATGACTACTGCTTCTGTGCCAGAGACCCATCTCTTTGTGCCAAGTGCATAACAGAGGTGTCCGGCATGGAAGTGTACATTCCTTGCTCTTTTTCTCGACCTAAACCTTCCAAACCTTGGTTTAACACAGCCTGTTCTCATGCTATACATGATAGAGAGGTGGCCCACAAAAGGTACTTGAGCCTTCCATCACCAGAATCTCATGTGCTTTATATTTCTGTCCAGAACCATGCCAAGTCTGTTCTTCAATTACCCAAAAATTCTTTCATTAATAGAAAGTGTCAAAATCTTTCAAAATCTAACCCTCCCCTTACTTCTGCCAATAACTTTGCTGCTTCTTTTTTCCCTCCTTTATTTCAACCAGATGGCACCACTGCTATCACATCAATCTCTAAAGCTGAATTCTTCACTTAGACCTTTGCTAAAAAACACTACCTTGGACGATTCAGGGCTTGTTCCTCCCTCTCCTCCACCCTCTGACTACTTCATGCTACCTATTAAAATTCCTTGCAGTGATGTTTTACATGCCCTGGCTGGCCTAAACCTTCAGAAGGCTTAGGGACCTGATGGGGTCCCTCCTATTGTTCTCAGAAACTGTGCCTTCGTGCTTACACCTTGCTTACTCAAACTCTTTCAACTTTGTCTGTTAACATCTACCTTTTCTTCTTGCTGGAAGTTTGCCTACATTCAGCCTGTTCCTAAAAAGGGTGATTGTTCTAATCCCTCAAACTACCATCCTATTGCTTTAATTTCCTGTCTAGGTAAAGTTTTTAAATCTATCCTCAATAGGAAGATTCTTAAACATCTATCACTTCACAACCTTCTATCTGGTCACC
Organism: Scylla paramamosain; assembly: GCF_035594125.1. NCBI lineage: Eukaryota > Metazoa > Arthropoda > Malacostraca > Decapoda > Portunidae > Scylla > Scylla paramamosain. The sequence continues at coordinate 11,063,635 of NC_087180.1, forward strand.
AGTATGGGTTCTGTGAAGGCCGCTCTATTGGTGATCTACAGCTTTCCTTACTGAGTGTTGGTCATCCTCTTTTAGAGATTTTGGTGAAACTTTTGCTGTTGCCTTAGACATATCAAAATCTTTTCAGAGTCTGGCACAAAGTTTTGATTTCCAAACTACCCTCCTATGGCTTCTATCCTTCTCTCTGTAACTTTATCTCAAGTTTCCTTTCTGACTGTTCTATTGCTGCTGTGGTAGGTAGTTATTGTTCTTCTCCTAAATCTATTAATATTGGTGTTCCTCAGGGTTCTGTCCTATCACCCACTCTTCCTATTATTCATCAATGATCTTAACCAAACTTCTTGTCCCATCCACTCCTATGCTGATGATACCATCCTTCCAGGTAACTATCCCCATTTCTTCAGTTACACTTAACTGTCCCCCTCTTCTACACTGAACATCCTTGGTCTGTCCTTTATAATCTAAACTGGAAAACTTCACATCTCATCTCAAGCTAAAACTATTTTTATGAAGTTAGGCATTCTGAGACATCTCTTCCAGTTTTTCTCACCCTTCTAGCTGCTAACTCAGTACAGGGGCCTTATCTGTCCATGTGTGTAGTATGTTTCACATGTCTGGGGGGTTCCACTCATATTGGTCTTCTAGACAGGGTGGAATCAAAAGCTTTTCATCTCATCAAATCCTCTCCTGACTGTCTTCAGCCTCTTTCTCATTGCCGCAATGTTGCATCTCTTGCTATCTTCTACTCCTATTTTCATACTAATTGCTCTCCTGATCTTGCTAACTGCATGCCTCCCCTCCTCCTATGCCTCCTCCTATGCCCTCCTATTTTGTCCACCTCTCTAATGCAAGATTTAACCAGTATTCTCAGTTATTCATTCCTTTCTATGGTAAACTCAGGAACTCCCTGCCTGCTTCTGTACAACCACTTCCCCTGTGACATCAACTTCTTCAAGAGGGAGGTTTCAAGACACTTATCCTGCAATTTTTGACTACTGCTTTGAACCCTGTTCGGGCTTTTTTTTTTTTTCTTATGCTGGTGTTCCTTTTACATAAAAACTAACTAACTAAATAAATAAATGCTAAAATGTAGTAGTCAGAGCTTGATACATTATAATTTTTCTCAATTTTGTATATTTTTTGAAGACATCTATGTTAGTTGTCAATGATAGAGTTGTCTTGAATTTTCCATAGGTTTTTTCTTTATTTGAAAATTCATTATATATTTGACAGTGTTTTTGTGACTTGGATAACTGTTACACTTACTCTTGCAGGGATTCTGGTGTCATATTACTGGTATTGACCTTAATTGCAAAGATTGCTTTAAGAAGGAGGCAGCAGTATATTTTAGATTTTCTAATTTACAGGGAAACGCAATAAGAAAGGTCCTGCATTAATGACAAAAATGATGAAGAAACGTAAACTTAAAAGGGCCAAGAGGAAAGCTCCAAGTGAGGCCACCACTATCAAGCCTGGTGACCAGCTGGTGGTGGAGACCCTGATGACCACTTCAAAGGCTGATGTAGTGTGGCAAGTGAGTCCCAGTGACATGAAAAGATAATCAGTAGAAGAGAGGTGCAGTGTGGTACAAGGTTTTATGAGCAGAGTATCTTGGATACCCTGCAGTAACCATTATTAACAGTGTAATGCTTATGAGGGAATAACGTATAAAAGATGGAAATGATCATCATGGGATAGAAAAGAAAATGTAGACTACATGCTTCTTTAGAAATAGACTTGCATACTAAATTGTAAGGATCCACTTTCCATTCATTAATCCCTGTATTTTCATTTTGTGCTTTGGGTCAGATCCTATACTATCTCTAGTCAGTTTACAAGTGATAGTGACTGCAAGCTTTTATATTGAGTGTAGAGTTTTTAAGACCAGAAATTTTTACTTTCAGGATGGAACCCTGGAGAAGGCTATTCTGTCAACTGTTCTTTATCCAATCCACCATCTTGATGACCAGGAATTCTTTCCTGGGGACTTTGTGGTGGAGCAGAAAGACAACATAGACCCACATGAGTATGGAGTTGTGCAGAAGGTAGACCATGCTGGCAGAACGTCTATTGTGAAGTGGTTCAGAACCTACACTGCTGGAAGTGATCCACGGTGAGTTGAGCCTGTGATGTTTGGAGGTGAGCTCATAAAGAATGGGGAGCATGGTGTCTTGGTTGTCATCTATCTTAAGTATTATGAGATTTTTCCATCTTATTTCTCATATCACTTGTCTTTTCCTGGCTATCATTCAGTGAATAACAGATTGCAAAGAATTCAGTCTACAGCCAACAAATAATGCTCTGGTATTCCATAATGGGTAACTGAGTATTTCTCTTAATTTCCCTATCATACTGTATAATTTTTGAGCATAGACTCCTGTATTATAGGAAATAGTGCAATTAATATTATTTTCCACTTGCTGCAGACCTCAACTTTTGAGTCAGCAAGAGATGAGTGTATACGACTTGAGGGATCACCCAGACTTTCGCTACCGTCCTGGCTCAGTAGTCATCAGGGTTGCTAACTTTGAAGAGAATCAGAACTGTTACACAGGACAAGTGCTGGACAACTTTCCGAGTGGAGAAGTGTGTTCTCATTTGCTGATACTTGTTCATTTTAATTGCAAAGTGTTTGATAATCTTGCAGTTGTATTGATTTTTTCCTTCTTGAAGAGAGTGAACCTGGTAGAGATAATGACCCAAAAATATTAATGTGTTCCCTTCTGATTTATTCAGATATCATGAAGTTATTAAAGTAAGGAAAAACAAGGTGAGGAGAGCAAAGTTGGCAAACAGAGGTAGTAAATTGAAATTTGCTGCTTCACTTCATATCCCATCATGAAAAATCAATGTTGTTAGTTACTTGAACACTAAAGAGAAGGAAAGAAATCAGCTTTGTGATGACAGGACTACTTGTTTTGCACTGCAATAATAAACCATTTTGCAGGTGAGTGTGTGGTGGGTGGATGGCCAGAAGTCAGTGTGCTATCCTCAAGATCTGTATAAAGTTGGGGAATATGACTCTGATGAAGGAGAACTTTGGGATGACACAGCTTCAGATGAGTCTTGGGAGACAGAGAGTGAACACTCTGTCATTGCGGAGTAAGTCCATGCCTCTAGGCCAGTTTTTGTTGTAAATGTTGTATAGCTCTTCTGATCTTGCTGACTGTATGCCTCCTCTCCTCCTGTGGCCTCGCTGCACAGGACTTTCTTCTTTCTCTCACCCTTATTCTGTCCACCTCTCTAATGCTAGAGTTAACCAGTATTCTCAGTCATTCATGCCTTTCTCTGGTAAACTCTGGAACTCTGTGCCTGCTTCTGTATTTCCACCTTCCTATGATATGAACTCTTTCAAGAGAGAGGTTTCAAGACACTTATCCTGTAATTTTTTATTAGCACTTTCTATTCTGTATGGGGACCAGCACCTCAGTGGGCTTTTTATTTAAAAAAAATTTTTTTTAGGTTGCAGTTTTGTTACCATTGGGCAGTGTCCCTTAAAAAAAAATGATATATAATATATATATATATATATATATATATATATATATATATATATATATATATATATATATATATATATATATATATATATATATATATATATATATACGAGTATATATATATATATATATGTATATTATTTATTTATTTATTTACTTATTTATTTTTTGCTTATGGTGCACAGTATATGTGGGCTGTATACCATACCAGTTGAAGCATATACCTGTTTAATGTCATATACGTTATTGTAGGTATGTCATATATTATTAGATTTTGTAATAAATGGTCCAGAATAACAGGGCCTTGCCACAAGGACTTGAAATAGAAGATATATCTTCATACTTATTTTATATATATATATATATATATATATATATATATATATATATATATATATATATATATATATATATATATATATATATATATATATATATATATATATATATATATATATATATATATATATATATATATATATATATATATATATATATATATACATATATATATATATATATATATATATATATATATATATATATATATATATATATATATATATATATTTTTTTTTTTTTTTTTTTTTTTTATATATATAGTAGATGTACATGTAATAAACATGAACATAAAATGTGTTTGAAACACACACACACACACACACACACACACACACACACACACACACACACACACACACACACACACACACACATTGTGTTAGATATACATGAATAATTAAAACTTCTTGAATGCAGAGAAAGTGAGAGTGAGAGTGAAGGTCTGCTGAAGACCCGTCTCGTTGCCAACATTGAGAAAGCGCGGATAGCCATGAGCCGTCTTGAAGAGATATTCACTCAGAATCCAGCCCTTCAGACAACAGCAGTCATGAAACAGCTTTTAGATTGCTATAAAGAGTGCAGGTAAACAAATCAAAACTGTGCAACAAACTCTGTAAAGTTTCTTTTGTATATAAGCATCCAAGTTCCTGCTGTATGTAAGCAACCATCATTTGTACCATAGTGAATTTTTAATTTATTTTTGGAATCTGGTTTCTGTTTGATATTTGAACAAATTTGTGTGTTGACAGATACATGGACAAGCTAATGGGGACAAGTTTCTTCCACGAGAGCAACTTTCAGGGACTCATTGAAAAAGTCCGGGAACGTGGTCGTGCCTCCACTACCCAACGCATGACAGAGCAAATCAACCGCCTGTTCTCAACATCTGATGCTGAGGCTGGCCTGCTCACCTCTCAGTTGAGCTCTGGTGATGACACCAAATCTGAAATGGGGAAGTCTGACAAGGCTGATGTCCCTAAGAGTAACAAGAGTAGTTCAAGCAACAAGGATAACAAAAGCAGCAAGGAGTGTGGGGGTCCAGCCAACATGGAAGGTGATATTTTGTCCTCCAAGGATGCAATTTTGAACAGCTCAACTACACTCTCTGAAAACCTGGCTAACCTCAGCATGTCACAGTCGTGAGTATTTACTGTTACTTATTATGTTGGATACCAAGATCTCGAGCAGATGGATTTGTCTTATCTTTATCTCATGTACCTTATTTCCACTTAAGATTTGTTCAAGGTAGTGGTTATAACAAACAATTCTTTTTTTTGTTACCTTTCCAAGTATGTCATTCTTATATTACCTGCCTCTTTCATTCCAGGTTTTTCTTTTCCTAAAAATATGAAATAATGTTTTTGTGTAAAAACTAAAGGATTATGTTAAAGTCCTTTTATGAATGCTAAAACTATGTCTGAGTAGAAGTTACAAGTACTTTGTCAGAAACTGGTTACCAAAGTACATAATTTGTGTGCCAAGAGACAAAATATATGCTTTCTATATATATACTTTTCATCATCCTTAGCAAAGCCAGTAAGCCTGAAAAGATGTTAGATGGTGGTCGCAACAGAGGAGGGGAGCTGCGTCACAAGAGAATGAGTGAGACAGACATGACCCTTCACGAGAAAGCTTATACTGATACACGCCTCAAGGACTCCAAAAGCTGCAATGATCTTAAGGTTAGTTGGTCTTAGCATATATGCTGATTCACTTCATTCCTACAGTAAGGATGACATTATTCAATTTACTAACAATGTACTGAATTATACATGTACAGATAGTCAGGTGTATTACAGAAACCAAAGGATTTTTAGTCAGAACATTGACAGTTTGTCAGACACTTGAATACTTTAGCTAATCATTGGGCAAGAGCATTGCCCAGTGATTGTTACCATGTTTGCTTGCTTTCTTTGTCAGACTTGGTATGATGGAGTATGATTAATATCAACTCTTGCATCTGTTGTTTGAGTGTATTTTCTTTCAGGTGTTCAATGAGCATGGATGGAATGGAGAGATTCACTCATTAATTTTTAACAGTTAGGTGTATTTTTCTTTTAGGTATCATGTGACAGTGGAGTGACTGAAGAGATCCGTACATCCCACATGTGTGCCCAGCTGTGTTCCCTCATGAAGGCTCAGTTGCTGAAGACTTACGAGGAGGTGGTCTTCCGCTTTGGGGGACATTTTGACATGAGTCTCATGCAAGATTGTCAGGTGAGAATGAGTCATCTTGACCCTTTGGCTATTTTGAAATTTCATCATTACACTTTTAGTTCTATTAGTACTGAAGTCCATCTGTTATTAATGCACCTGATGCTTTCCTGCAGGAAGAAGAAAGAGTGACACTAGATGAAGGAAGAGTTGCCCTAGATGAGGAGAGAATGCTGGCTGAATGGGCACAAATTCACAGTGATAACAAAGAAAACATTCCCATGTTTGAAGATATTGTTAATGAAAATACTCCTACTCCTAATGCAAACTCTGTTGAAGCAGTGAGTTTTCATTCTAGAGTTAACCACTTCACTCTGGATGCTTAAAAACACATGTTGTTCATATATTGTTTAGACCTGTGAGCAGTAACTTATCTAATTTATAATACTATAATTCTCTCTCTCTCTCTCTCTCTCTCTCTCTCTCTCTCTCTCTCTCTCTCTCTCTCTCTCTCTCTCTCTCTCTCTCTCTCTCTCTCTCTCTCTCTCTCTCCTCTCTCTCTCTCTCTCTTTGAGTTAACCCTTCAGTTGTCACAGAAATATGAGGCAGTTATTGTTTTTCTGGATGTAAGTGCAACACACACACACACACACACACACATTTATGATTTGGGGTGGTTGGAGGGTAGTAAATTACAGAAATGATGATAAGTGAAGGAGGAATAAATAGGGAGGGAAGGGAAGGCAAATTATCAGAAAAGAGATTAATGGGCAGCTGTGTGTTTATGCATGTGAGTCACATGCATAAACACACAGTGCTCTCTCTCTCTCTCTCTCTCTCTCTCTCTCTCTCTCTCTCTCTCTCTCTCTCTCTCTCTCTCTCTCTCTCTCTCTCTCTCTCTCTCTCTCTCTCTCTCTCTCTCTCTCTCTCTCTGTGTGTGTGTGTCTGTATATATATATATATATATATATATATATATATATATATATATATATATATATATATATATATATATATATATATATATATATATATATATATATATATATATATATATATATATATATATATATATATATATATATATATATATATATATATATATATTATATATATATATATATATATATATATATATATATATATATATATATATATATATATATATATATATATATATATATATATACAGAGAAAGAGAGAGAGAGAGAGAGAGAGAGAGAGAGAGAGAGAGAGAGAGAGAGAGAGAGAGAGAGAGAGAGAGAGAGAGAGAGCAGGGTAAGAGGGCAAGGAATGAATGAATTCCTTCAAGAGGGAGGTTTCAAGACACTTATTCACCAATTTTTGACCACTGCTTTGAGCCTTTTATGGGACTGGCATTTCAGTGGGCATATTTTTTTTATTGGATTTTTGTTGCTCTTGGCCAGTGTCCTTCCTACATAAAAAAAAAAAAAAGGGAGGATGGGAGGAGAACTGTACCTTCCACTGTCTCCCCTTTCTGGATAGAGAGAGAGAGAGAGAGAGAGAGAGAGAGAGAGAGAGAGAGAGAGAGAGAGAGAGAGAGAGAGAGAGAGGAGGGTAAGAGGGCAGGGAATGAACAAGGGAAGGGGGAAACTGTACCCTCCGCTAACAATCTCCCCTCCTGGGTGGAGGGGATATAGGATGAAGAGAAGGATAGGGGGATGTGGAAGATAAGGAAAGGACCATAGGGGAGGAACTATGATGTAAGGCTCTGCCAATGAGACTTCCTCATTCTGGATAGAGGGTGGGGCATTAGGTAGCTCATTTACATGACCGATGGGAACAGGAAGGGTGGGAGGAGCAATAGAAACTCAAGGACTCATGTGAATTCTGTCAGGACATGTCAGCAGGATATGGGATTGCTCAACAACAGCTAAAATAGAATTCAACCATGATGACTATGTAGGCATCATCGTATATTCCACTGGTGCTTCATGTTGCCTATGTAGGTGTCATCATATTGAAGGGATTAAATATGTTGCTTAGATAGCTATACATAAAAAACTCATTACATAATATAGAAATAGAGAAGTCCTTGTGATCAGAATCTGGTTTCAGATGCTGAATTCATATATATATATATATATATATATATATATATATATATATATATATATATATATATATATATATATATATATATATATATTTATTTATTTATTTATTTATTTATTTATTTATTTATCTATATATTTATTTGTCTATTTGCATACATGAAGTATGCATGTGGTGTTGATATGTGAGTGTGAGTTTAAGGTGGCTTTCTGAGTGAGTGAATTTTTTGTAATCTAGGAATATCTGGTATCTTTAAGCAGTTTATCTCTAAAAGCAATTTTTAACTTTCTGCTGCTCCTTTATATACCATGTAAACATGTTTGAGGAAAATACTTATCATAAAAATAGCTTAAAAATAAGAAAGTGAAAGTTATTTTTCATCTTCCTTAAAGGGTTCAGAGGATGTGGAAATGGGGCCAACAGAGGCAGGTGCTGTATCTGATAATACAAAGGAGAAGGAAATAAGTGAAGAGACACCTTCTCCTTCATTTGTCTCCCCCATTGCTGCTTCACCAGTCACAAATGGCAGTGTGATAACTAGCAATGGAAATGAAAGTGAAACCACCAATAGAAATACCTCTGTGGAAGATTCTGCAAATGATGACTTGATAGATGCCATCATTGCAAATGCTGTTGCAGCTGTTAATGGTGAAGTCTCTGCATCGGCCATGAGCATGTGTCCTGAAGCAGTTGTTAGTCCTACAGAAGGTCAGTACTAATGCTTGCACCAGTGTTGTTTTCTTACCTCATACATTTGTGCTCTGACATAAGCATATTTGTCTACATGCACAAGTTATTTTGTAGTTATGTTAGTGTGCAGTTCAGTTTAGAATCATAATGTTTAATGTATATGTATAATATTTTAATATATTTCTGAAAAATTAGCCATAACACTGCAGTGATTAAATATAATTAACAATGAATTGTTTCATATCAGGAATCACAATCATAAAACTTGGCAGGATTATATTTTAAAATAATTATAATTATGAATTATACATGAGATTTGGTTTACAGTGTAGGAAGGAGAAGCATACTAATTGACACACTAATATAATGTTAGTAATGTGCACTTCCTAGTTTCCATCCCTAGAATAAGAACAATGGTATTTGGTTTGTGTGTGTGAAAGCTTTAAAAAGTGCTGGTTCCTCCACATGTTGCTGACCCAGGTGTTGGAGAAGCTATTGCCAGCTCTGAGCCAGACGGTGAGCAAAACATGCCTTCTAGTAAAGCAGTATGGTACAAGGGACATATTCTTTCCTCACTCAGTAAAGTTCCGACACACTGGATCTTAGATGAATCAGGCTCTGAATATGTTATCTTTGCAGCTTTTTGGCTTCAGTTTGTTGTCTTGTAAGATGTAGAGCAGCCTTGTGATTTTTATCATAAAATCTGAATAATCTTTAAACAGTTTCATTCTGGTAGGATGGGATCTATTTTTGATCGAAGAATGAGGAGATTGGGTGTATTTGCAGTAACCATTTTTATTAATGATCATTGGATAATATTTTTAAAAACTTGTATACTTTGTTGCGGCAGTTTGTATTTTTGTTTGATTGAAGTAATATTGGGGAAGTTGGGAGTTTAGTAGCTATGTAGATCAGACTGCTGATGAGAGTGTCATTATTACTAGGAAAGGCTTGTGGCCCATGGGAATAATTATGTGACTAATAAGAATATTAATATAAATTTGTATTTTGTGTGGTTCTTTTATTTTTATGTTAGTGAAGCCAAAGTGTGAAGTAGGAATATCAAGTTATACTTTATAGTTTTATATTATGTATTAGTTACCAAATAGTTTTCTTTATTTTATTTCACATCATTGTACATGTATATTCTTACCTTTACTTTGAGACATTCACTAGTGACACATCTTGGTATCATTAGTAGACATTTGCTAGTGACACATCTTGGTATCACTAGGTCATTATTTCTCTAGGGCAGGGGTGTACAATTACTACAGGAGTAGGGATATTGAGTATTGGATAATGAAAATGATGGAGGAACTGTCTTTCTCATGTATATATGTGGCTTGTTGTGCCCAATATAATTTTCAATTTTCAGTGTATAAAGTATAATTATTTTGATTCTGTCAAAGGACCAATGAAAAGCTTGAAGGGCCAGATTTGGTCTGGACCACCCACTGAATAGCATTGCTTTAGTGCATTCTTTGTGTGTAGTCAGCTGATGGCCAAACCCTCTGCAGGATAAAAGTAGCTTAAAAGAAGAATTGTAAAAGTGTAATGACAGATAATTGAGGATGTGTTTAGAATTTCCTTTGAATATAAACTAAAGGAGTAGAAAGGAAAAATTAGTATCTTAGTATATATTACAAGTAAAATTCATCACTTCATGGAATGAAGTAGGTGAGATATGGAGTGGATGGAATGTGTTGTCAGGGATATAAAGGGAAGAAAAGTGTTAGGTATATCATTATTATAGGTAATTAGGTAAGTGATTTGTAAATAAATGATGTGATGTAAATATAAAGCATGTGCATTTGATCTAAAGAACAAGGCAGCTGTTAAGGTAGCAGATAAAATCTGGAAGCTATGGAAGAAGTAGATTGTTGGAGAAAAGTGAAAAAGATTTTCTCAGGATATGTGAATGGGAATGTTGTAGATCATGGCTAAATCAATCCAGTTTGTCAGTACTTTACTGTATATGGATTTAGGATGTATTTCTGGACAGCTTTGATATTTTACATTTATTTTGTTCTATAAGTGTTTGAAACTTATTTTGTCTTGCAGGTTTCTTTTTGAAAATGTTAAAGAAATACATTTCATAGATATGTGAAACCACTTTAAGGCATATATATTGCATTGCAATTTTGAAAGTGAAGCTTTTTATAATTTTCTTTTCATAATTACAAAGAAGTTAAATTATATTTTTGAGTTTTGCATATAGCTAAACTTTTTGTTCTGCTGCTAATTTGTACTATCTAGCATGTGTAGGAGAAGAGTAGAGCAAAAAAAAGTAGTACTGTATTTCCTGGCATTGAGATATTCTGGTGTTTAAGATGTGTCCTATAATAGTCTTACAGTTTGGAGAAATTTATCATAAACTTAAATAAGTTTATAATTTTCACAAATAAGTAACACCAGCCAGCACCGGAGAAGCTAACTCATGGGCAAGAGTCTTTTACTACTTTCAATTACAAGTTGTTTCCACTAACAGGAATGCATTAATTATTGTTACTATTAATATGGTAAAAATTCATTTCTTAGCTTCAGACATTATTTGCACAAGCAAGTCATGAGTTGGATAAGAATAGCAGACCTGTGGTCCTAAGTCACCACTCTTGCTTTTATTTTTAATCACCTGTTTCAATGAACATAATGAAAACAATTACTACTGTCAAGTTACTTAAATACTGTTATGCTAATTTGTGATGCTGATGTTATCCTGATCAACAACCTAAATAATTGAAATCCCATATGTATGACAGTCAATTTTTGTCCTAAAAGACTGACAATCTACAATACTAACTTCTTATTTGCATATATAGTTAAACCTTCCAGAGCTTTCTTCAAAGGTGATAAGAGCATTCTGTGATCAGAATTGCAATTATGATGGTATGCCTCTGATCTAGGAGGTCACTGACCTCACCAGTGCTGCTGCCTTCACCATATCCCCATACAATACTTCATAACACATTATTTGGTAAACTTTCTTAAAAAAATCTGTGAGTATGTGAATCTGCAAATGGTGAAATTATTAATAAGGTTGTAGTTCTGTATTTCACTTATTGTGAGGGTATGGCTAATGTCTTAGTACTGCAATACAAATAAGGTTATCAGTGTTTACAGAAATACCTCACAAGCAACAAATGAATACAGTGATCTGAAAATATAAAAAAACAAGCAATTGCTTGTGATTGGTATATGAATGGCTGTTATTATTCTGTTAAATCTCTTCTTATTTGAAGTCCCTTTGATATTTTAGGTTTATTGATTTATTGATCATTATTATTTATTTATTTACTTAAGAAAATGCTGGGTACAATGACTCTGGTCCATGAGACAGTACCAGAGTGGCTGGCTGCTTTCACTAATAGTAGATTGATTATTGATATTGTGAAACAATTGTAATTTTTTGCTATTTTATGAATGGTTATCTATTAATTTATGAAAACGTCTAATATACTCATATTTTTAGATTTATATACAGGAATTCATATTACTGACTATTATATCAAAATACTTACTTTAAGGAAACTCAGTTAATCTTTCAAGACATAAGGTACTTCTGGAAAAAAAATGTCTTCAACACCAGGAAGTATGATGATAAAATACAAAAGTAGTTAATTTAAGTTGGTAACTTAACATGTTAATTTTGGATGTAAAAGCACTTTAAGATACACAAAATTATCACTTAATTATATTTAAACCTCTGTGTAGAGTCAGTGTAAAATATGGCATTATAGTATAGCAATTGTTACCATAAGTGGTGGGAATGTCCATGAGTTTATGTGATGCCTGACTTTTCATAATTATCCTCACTTGGTTTCAATGTTTAATAAAGTACATATTTGCTACTCAGGATTCCAGGTTCTTGAGGCAGCTCCAGACAGTCATAAGTTCAAGCTCACCATGTTCCAGCCCACTGACCCGCAGCACTTCTATCGGACTGTGCGCAAGGAGATGAAACTCCTCAACACTTCCCTTCCACCAGGCATCTGGGTCAGGGGCTATGAAGACAGGATGGTAAGCCTTGCTTTTGAACTTTATCTCTTGTCCACATTAGTTACAAGTCTTTTGTCCACAGCTATCCCTTGTCCACATTAGTTACAAGTCCTTTGTCCACAGCTCAGGAAGGGTTCTAGAAAGGATGTTATTACAAAATTAATGATGACAGTAATGATGATGTGAATGAAATGCTGTGATTATGGTAATCTTGCAGATTCAACTAGGTAAGTCCTTTTTCAATATCATCCTTCAAACTAAGGAATATACAGGAAAAGTAAAAGTGGGGAGAAAAGCTTTAGGAACTTTTAACAACTTTTATGTGAGGGAATGGACTTCTTTAATTTTTGCAGATAGCAAGACTATCTTGTTAAATAGTACAGTGCTATTGTTCACCCTTTCATTAACTTTTAAGTGGATTTTTTATCTTATATGTAAATCAAATTCATGATGATCCTTTCAGGACCTGTACTCTGTCATGATCCGGGGTCCAGAGAGGACACCATACGAGGATGGTCTCTTCTTCTTTGACTTCCAGCTCTCTGCAGATTATCCTCGAGCTCCACCTTTATGTCACTATGTCACATATTGCTCTGACAAGTTGAACCCAAACCTCTATGAAGATGGAAAAGTAAGTAAACATGCCCATATTTTGAGACAAACTTAATAGCAGTCATATACTGAAAACTATTCTTGAGCTTAACTACACTAAAATTCATCAAAGTGTGTAACACATCTGAATGATTTGGAAATGATTATTGAAGTATGTCATGCTTGACATTTGCAATGGAAGACAGACTGATAAGTCTGTTATGGTTTGGTTAGAAAATATCTTGAACTTTTAGAAATTTGCATATATTTCTTTTAAAATTTCTGCTTGACCATGTATGTCATGTTGAGTGTGTTTTGGGTGTTTTGCAGGTGTGTGTTTCTCTCTTGGGTACTTGGAGTGGGAAGGGGACAGAAGTGTGGACCAGCCAGAGCAATCTTCTCCAGGTCATAATTTCCATCCAGGGTCCGTATCTTATAAGTTTGTCTATATGCCTATCAGATCATTATATACATTCGATGAATAAATTTCTGTCCCTGGAAGTAATTAATTTGTGTACTAATGTCAAAATGATTTGGTTTACATAGAAATTTAACTGTCATGAGCAGTAATGGAAGAATATTCCTGTGTTGGTATTCTCTAAAGGTTACTAGAGTTAACACACATTTTGGGCCTGAAAAGTGGTGGGCCTTGTGTATCTTGTATGCTTACCATTTAGTTGAAGTATAACATTGTTTTGAGAACACATGGTATGAAGTATGCATAAGGTGAATTGCTGGAATGCAGTTGCAACTAAATTTTTATGTCCATTTCAAGTGTAATTTCTCCTCCTGCAGGATTGATTCTTGTCAGTGAACCATATTTTAATGAAGCTGGATATGAACGCCAGAAAGGAACACAGCAAGGACGGGAAAATTCTCGAATGTACAACGAAATGGTCGTGTTGAAATTGATCCAAGCAATGGCCAAAGTTATTCAAGCACCTCCTGATATATTCAGGAATGAAATTATTCATCACTTCCATATGAAAGCAGCCAGGTAAATTTTAAAAATGTTGTGCAAGGAAAAGTAGTTCTGCTCTTGATGTGCATGAATTTATTATTGTGATAACCTCATCATCTGTTAATCTCTTGTTTCTAAATAGTGGAGAAAGAATGTAACTGAGCATTCGATTTGACTATTTTATGTCTTGATGGGTCATGCCAGAATGAAATCGAGTTCTTTCAGACTAATAGATTGAAAAAGGAAGGTATGGTATTCATTTGGTCATGTTTTGATAAAATTGAGAAATAATAAGCATTCTATTGCACACCAAACTTGAATATGATGATCTAACTTTTTAGTAGGATTTTCCATGGAGACATGAGAATCAGTGAAAAAATATAATTGTGTCAGTTTGTTTTCTCATGTATTACATTGCTCTCAAGTCTTCATATATGGAACTCACCTCTTTCCTTTCAGACAAGTTCAGAGATTGGAGTGTTGGCTGGAGATTTCAGAAAATTACAATATCACCCATCCTCTGTCACCAACAACTCCCACCACATTCCGGGAGATACACAATTCAGGTATTTAAAAAAACTTTTCCCTCTATTTTTAACGTGATGTCATTCACTTATGTCTTTTTATGAAGTAATATTAGAGTAGCAGCTAGTATCATAAGCACTAGACAGTAACTGGCACTAATTATTCAAATAAGGAAATTTCATACTTGTACCAATCAAGAAATTCTAGATAACTATAAAGAGACATAATCATTAGAGTGAGATTTCATTACATAAATTAACAGACAAGTTACAACTCTAGTTAAACCTCACTAAATCACATATTAGATGAGTCGAACAATTCGAAGTGAAGGAAAGGAACCTGTATAGAGGGAGGAAGGTAATGCACGAAAATCTCGATAAATCTGTGCACTAGTGGTACATGCTAGAAAGACCTGAAGGAGTAACAGTGCACAGCATGGACATATAGCATGCTGCATGGAGGCTTGCTGAACAGCTTGGGGACAAAAAATTTAAATGCAGCCTCCCCCCTAATTAGTTCAGCTTACCTACGTTGTACTGTATGTTTTCATCATATAAGATGGGTGACTAATATAAATATAGAATAACCCTTTCAAAACAGTGATACCTTTACTTAACTGAAAATGTTGTTTCCTTAGTTCCAAGCTGTATAAGATGGTGCACTGACTTATTTAGTGATAAAATTCAAATATAAGTATGAATGACAACTAGGCATAGTGACCTTATATCCTTTGCTACATCATTTTTTGGTAAATCCATTACTTTCAAGACTAATAATAAATTTATATCCTACAGCTGTCAAGGTTGATTTACCAGAATTTCCCTTGATTCCTGCCTCCAAGGGATTTTGCATCACCTTGCGGAAGACTCTTAAGCAGTTCAAGTCCATACTGGAGAGTGTTGGAGTGTCCTTTGACTCTATACCTGACTCAGCTGAAGGCAAAGCTGGCCTCACCCCCACAGAGACCCAAGCTTCTGCTGCCCCACCGGCCCTCACCGACCTTGAGAATGTTGCTGGTCGTAACTCGTAGCTATTATCCAATTCTAGCTCATTTTTCCCATTTATTAGTAGTCTATTTATTAATGTTGCTATTCAGTGCCTGTGTGGGTTGTGGAGTTCATTGGGCCTTGAGAGATGTGGATTTTATAATTTGTTTGTTTTCTCTAACATGGTAAATCTTTTTCCCTTTTATAATGAGGCAAAAAGGAGATGATATATTGCCATTACAGTCAAATATTTTTTATTTCAAATATTCTATTTAATAGGGAGTACACATATTCCTTCGTATATTTGGTTATCCTGATGAACTGCAGTTGTTAATCTGTTAATGACTATATTTTTGTGAACTTTGTGATAATAATACCTCTAATACTACTTATTTGTTTAGTTTTTATATCTGTGATTCTCATTTTACGTTCAGTATTTCAAGTATCATCCACATATCTTTATACATAGTTTGTTCCCACTTCTGAATTTGCTGCAAAGACGTACAGTTATTTGAAAGTTAAGCCATGAGCAATGCTGTTTTTTTTTCCCTGTCCTTAAATATCTATGAGGATGGGAATGTCCTCCTGCATTAGTTAGGCTTTGTCTAATCCTCATACTGTGAGGTTTGGCTTTCAGTGTAGCTGTGGAAAGCAGAATTCACGTGTAACTTCCTAATTGAGGTTGAATATATTGTTTATTTATTTATTTATTTTACTTTATTATTATTGTTGTTATTATTATTATTATTATTATTATTATTATTATTATTATTATTATTATTATTATTATTATTATTATTGATTTATTATTACAATTTTTTATGGATGATGAGAGGGAAATATATAACTGTTGAAATTCAGAATGGAAGCTGGTGCTCATTAAATAGTTCGTCAGTAACTTTATATTTTTTTAACACGTAGATCACTATTTGCAGATTATAGTAGACACCACAAAAAAAAGTTATACCATTAATACAGGAGCAGCATCTGTTTTTGCAAGGAAACTATTTTTTTCTATAAGTAAAGATACATTATGATTTAGGTTTGAAGTCAGGAAAACTTAGTTTTTGTTATTTCTTTTGGTCTCTATTAACCATGTGTTGTGGGCTCATATGTACACTGCCATTCCCTTCCACCTGATGTAAGGAGCAGTGCAGAATAGTGTGGTGAGCTGTTAACTAATTTTAAACTTATTCTGTATTTTATGTAATTGAGTCCACTGTAGCATTCATTTCAAAGTACCTTTTTTTAATATATTTCAATGTTTTCTGTACTTTTTTTTTTTATCTGGAAATTAAGTCATGGATTTGAGCAGATTGAGTATTCTAAGTATATGAATATATGGAGAAATCATATATATTGTTAAGGACTGTTTAAGAATTGTTATAAGTAGCACAAACATTTTAATTGTGTGGATGAATACATCAGTCACATTTTTTGAGCAAGTGATAGTGGGATGTGTATACACTCAACCATCTGTTATCATGGGATTTTACCAGTGCATTTTATTGGTATCATGCCAACCTTAAAATAATTTAAACCATGTTTTATCATGTGTAATTACAGTCCTAGATGCACTGACTGATAACAAAATTATAATTATCACAATCCTTAAAATCACTTATAAATGTTTAAATCTCTGAACATGTACATTGGATAAAAAATTTTGGGTATTAATCCTTGTTGTTCTCTTGCATTTTTCTTGTTTTCCTTTTTTTTATTTATTTATTATTTTAATTTGAAAATATATTCCCCAGTTGTTTATAATTTTTCCCAAAGTTACATTGCACATTGTGGCATTTAAAACAATTTATGTATGAGTACATGGTCAATTCCACACTCATTCTCTTCCTGTGTCCCTGTTATGCATGGCCAGGTAAGGGTGCTTACTAAAATGTAGCAATGTTAAGCAATGACAAATGGCAGAAGTGGATTTAGTATGCCAGGACACAAACTAGGATTATTCCTATGGATTCTGTAATTCTAGATTATTATTATTATTATTATTATTATTATTATTATTATTATTATTATTATTATTATTATTATTATCAGTTATTATTATTATCTATTATTATTATTATTATTATTATTATTATTATTATTATTATTATTTTATTATTATTATTATTATTATTATTATTATTATTATTATTATTATTATTATTATTATTATTATTATTATTATTATTATTATTATTATCTATTATTATTATTATTATTATTTATTTATTTATTTTATTTTATTTATTTGTTTATTTTTTTATTACAGAGGCACCAGTTAGCTGTGATAGGAGAGGGTTGAGAGCATATTATTATTTAAAGTTGAGAGAGAATTTTCAGATAGCTTAAAATTTCCAACCCAGTCATATAACTATTGTATATGGTGTTAGTACTGATGTAACCATGTCTCCTGTGTTATGGAAAGTGCACATAAAATTTTCATGATAAAAGACTAATTGGGACTTCAGTAAGGAACTGTAATTTGAATGAAGTCTTCAAGCTTTAAGAGGCAATATTACAAGATTCAAGACATTTATTATTAGTAGCTTAGATTACTATTTAATTGCCTTGTGTGGTTAGATTTAATATTTATGTAATATTTATTTATGCTTGAGTCAGTGGTAACTTTTGTGTAGCTGATGGTATGCTTATTTAGTACATATGAAAAATGAGTCAGTGACGGTCTGCTTTATTTATCTGGTTAATATTAGGGTCTGAATCTCGTAATTGAAATTCATCACATTTTTGGTCTTGAATGTTTAGCATAATTTTGTTATTATATTTAAGTGATTCCTACAGTATTTGAGGCAAGTGACTTGTTGGTCAGAACTGAGGCATCATTTGTGTTGACCTTAAAAGAGTTTCAAGATTATGTGTTCAAGAATTTGGCACAAAAACAACTGAAAGATCTCTACAGGCAGATTTCTTATAAAGATGCATGGAGATTCTGGTCATGTCATCTGTGCTTAAACTTTATTCAGGAAAATCACAACAGATGATTGTAACCAATGAGGGTGTCAGCTGCCATCTGCTGTCCTCATGAAGTAGCCAATTAGTGGGTTCCTGCTAGTTCAGGAGTGAGATGTGGACCAGTGCTAACTCAGTAAACTTACCAACTTCAAACTGTTCTCTCTCTCTCTCTCTCTCTCTCTCTCTCTCTCTCTCTCTCTCTCTCTCTCTCTCTCTCTCTCTCTCTCTCTCTCTCTCTCTCTCTCTCTCTCTCTCTCTCTCTCTCTCTCTCTCTCTCTCATTTTTTCATTTTCACTTCATCCTTTCTCACTCTTGTATGTGTAATTCCATTTTCATTTTCAATCAATCTGATTCTATTTAGCAATCCTTAGGATTGTTCTTATTTTCACAGAGAGAGAGAGAGAGAGAGAGAGAGAGAGAGAGAGAGAGAGAGAGAGAGAGAGACTCTGACTTAGGTGGGACTTACTGTATGCATACTCATGATGCCAACAGTAGGTAAATGCGACCTAGACTTGTCAAAGCAGTGTGAAACTCGGGGTGATAATGTGTGAAACTTGGGATGGTAAGAATTTAGGGCTAAGTGCAAAACTCGGGAGGGTACTATATATTTTTGTTGCCTCACAACTGTAGAGATTGCATCAATTTTCCTTCCACAGTACCTGCATTTTTCTTTTTTATATTACCCATTGCCGTTACACTGGCTTGTGTATCAATCTAACAATCATTACATTAATTTATGCAATACATTGGATGCGTTGATTGGGCTGTATGTGTAATTACCTTTTTGTATTTTTCTTTTTACATCGTGATTTTATATTGCACACATATTTAAAATGGATTTTGAGAACTATTCATTGAACTTTTCTAAAGAGAATGTGTTGCAACTGCCCATTATTATGTATACCTACCTACTTAACTGAATAATTTTCTTGCACTTCACCATCACTTTCTTTCTCCTGTTTCTCATCCATGGAGCAGCCACTCATCTACTCCACTGGTGAGGAAGACTACCTAATCAGAACTCAATCATGTTCTTCATGACATGGCAGGCTTTATCACACCAGGAAAGAAAACTAACTGCTTGTGGTTTAAATCATGATAACTCACTATCAGTTTGATTGCCATTTCTTGTGTTCTAAAATAGCATGTTCTTTGTTGTATAATAATTATAAACTGTGCCTATCACTTAATAAGTTATACATTTACTTGCTTTGTGTGTGTGTGTGTGTGTGTGTGTGTGTGTGTGTGTGTGTGTGTGTGTGTGTGTTTGCACACATGTGCAAGACCAGCTCCTGTATATAATTTGATATTGTTACATCATACATTGTTTTGGTTCAGTATGGAGGGTGTAAAGGAATTATGAATACACACAGTTTCTCCTTCATTATTGCAGACTGTCTGTAATTGCCATCATACAAAATGGAGTGGTGTTATGGTTTAGGCTTGTAATTGAAAACTTACCATTGTCTTCTTCACAGATATAATTGTATTTATAGGATTACTCCTTTAATTGATTATTACAAAAATTGCAAGGTTTGATATTGGGTGCCTGCCATACTGCATGTTCATATGACTGAAAATTGGATCCAGACTGAGTAATGTGTGTTACCATTACTTATACTGTTATCATCACTATTGCAGTTGCTGTCATTTATTGTTATCCTGATTTTATTCTGTATACCATCATCATTATCCATGATGGGAAAATCCAAAATTTAAGGATAGAAGGTAAAATTTTCTTCAGAATGGGTTTATATTCTCCCACCATTCAGTCATTGATATTTCCTGCCAAAGCCCTTGAAGATATATTTTCATAATAAGCTAAGAAGATTCTTAAATATGTTACATATTAATATGTTAAACATTGAACATTTCAGTGTCACTGATATTATTTCATTATAAAAAAATGTATTCAAGACTGTTTGTTAAGTAGGTGATGTCTCTTTTCCCCACACATTAGAAATAATGGTTTATTAAAAAATGCACTTTTGCTATAACTAACAAAGAAAATTACTAAATTCATTACTTATATATTCATCACTCACTTGATTGCTTGCATAGTGTCCGTTCTGTATGTCTTTTTTTTTTTTTTTTTTTTTTTTTTTTTTTTTTTTTTTTTTTTAATGTACCACCACCTCTGCCCTCTGGGGAATAGTAAAAGAAAGATTTTTAACTAAAGATGACACATTGGTGTTTCAAGAAACCAGCACCGGTATTTTGTCATGTGGTCATTCCGGCACGTCGTAAGGATTGAAATTGGTCAACCCATAAACATTTTAGATGAGATATTTTCTCAAAAGCACTTAGTAACCACAACAATATGAGAAATCAACAAGCATGTTGTAGGCAGCCAGTACATTGTTGCATTTGAAGGATATATATATATATATATATATATATATATATATATATATATATATATATATATATATATATATATATGTATGATGCTGAACATAATAATGGTTACAGTTCTGTTTATGAAATGCTATCAGGTATACCCAGCATTGTATGTTTTATTATTGTCATGAAAAATGTTCTCAATAATT
This sequence comes from Scylla paramamosain, assembly GCF_035594125.1. Taxonomy (NCBI): domain Eukaryota; kingdom Metazoa; phylum Arthropoda; class Malacostraca; order Decapoda; family Portunidae; genus Scylla; species Scylla paramamosain. Next base: position 11,084,978 of record NC_087180.1, read on the forward strand.
GCCTGTAACTCTTTTCTGCCTCACCATCAGTCATCAGTAGACTAACTTTTGTGGCTTCTTTGTGACTGAGTCCTTAAGAGTTGACTGAGATCTCAAAAAGAACTTTGTGTTCTTTTAGGTGTGATGTATAAAACATCTGGTAGAAACTTCTCATAAATTACTTCAGACTAAAAAGCAAATCCTGATTTGTGCATAGATCAAAAGGGCATTATATCTCTGTTATCTACACCTGCTATGGTCACATTTATCTCAATATAATTTGTACTTGTCCTTTTCTGTTTTGGCTGGCTGCTGCCTGGTAGAACCCTGTCATGGCCACCCTATCAAAAATATGATATTTGGGTATTGGTTGTTTGATACGGTTTGATTTGTGGAATCATAATGCTAGAATTATTTACTATTTAACAAGTCCTGTTTAAAGGGGCTAACTGAAAAAAAAAACTTATTTTTCTTATTTATTTATTTCATTTTTATTTTTTTTCAGTTAGCCCCTTTAAACACCATTAAGAAAGAAAAACAGCAATGATATGAGTCTATATACTCTTATGTTCATCATACAGTCATATTTACACAATTCACTGCCATTTTTAATAATTACACACACACACACACACACACACACACACACACACACACACACACACACACACACACACACACACACACACACACACACAGCAAAATGTATCTATGCATGTATGCAATATGTATATCAATCATTTTGAAAATTCGGACTGGTGTTTTAGGTTGGCTTGCATAATTATTTACTCTTCATGCCATGATTGCATAATTAATTCCCTAAATAAGTCAGTTTACTGGCAGATGACCCAGTGGTCTGGCATACAGTTGCCAAAATCTATAATGTGAATAGTAAGAGGTGTGTAATATACATGTGCAAATCATAACATGTATGCATTATACATGTGCACTGCATAATTAGTATATAATATTCATGTGTAGTGCACCATGTTAATTTGCACACTTCCTAGCTCTTGGTGTGATGCAGTTTTATGGTGTGGAAAGGACAGTGCTGCATTTAACTAGAAGTTGCTTAATGCAATTTTTCTTTTTCATAAATTTGCTTGTTCTATTATCTTGTTCCTGTCTAACTATTTCCATATGCTTCAATTTCACACTTTAAAAAATTGACTGAAGCTAATCAATATTAGGAAAAGTGATTTTGTTGCTGAAATTATCTAGATAAGCATACCTTTGTTATAGTATTCCTGAATCACATGCATTATAGATAGAAACCAGTGACCTTGATTATTTCAAGTAGATTTCACTGAAAATGACATCCTGCAGCTTCTCCAGTTGTTGCTTCCTCCTCTCTTGAGCCCTTGAGACTGTTAAGCTGCCTCTGATGCAGGAAAAAGCATGTTTTAAGAGAATACAGGTCATACCAGACTGTCTAATCTATTCTTATGTGAAGTTGTTAAGAATTCATTTGAAAAATATTTACTAAATAAATTCAAGAAGAAAGTAAAACTAGATAATCATTACTAATCTTCAGCTTTACTTGTGAAAATGTACAGATATGATTTAATTTGGAATAAGCATAGTAAATGAGTAGCTAAGCATTGCAGAATGAAGAATTGCCCATCAAACAAGCTACAATGGGCTCTTGTGCACAGGTA
>NC_087180.1:11089114-11159114 GCF_035594125.1 Scylla paramamosain
TATTACTAAAGTAAACAAAGATTCATGCAAGCTTACTTTATTACTTGGGGAATACTTAGATATTTCTTGTCACGTAGTACACCTCACATAATAATATACCATCCATTCCTATTTTCATTATTTCATTATCATTGCTTTATGGATACAGAGATTAATTTTTTCAGGTTCATACTTGCATAATTCTGGATAGATGATAGAAGTTGTTGCTTAATTATATATGACTCCTTTGTATATGCACATGTAAAAGATGAAATTACATGATACATATTAGATGCTGATGTTTGCAGCAGAGCACTGTCCATATAATGCGATTGGCAATGCATGTAGTTCTTAAAAGATAGCAGAAATGCCAATTGCAGGTTAGTCTCACAAGCCCATCACCATATAAGTATTATTTTATCATTTCCACATTTGATGGCAGCATGGCTTTGAGGGTTTATTCTCAGTTTGAGTTAGTCCAAGGAATCATCGATGTTTCAGGCTTCAGTCATGTTTGTACAGTTTGCTCTTGAAGAGAAGACGTATGAAATATATTTGGATACCATTTTGTATCATGGTATGTTGAATAGTACTTGCAGCATAGTAGATATAGTTGTAAATTAAAGAGCCAAAGTTTATTAGTTTGCAAAATAACAAAGGTATTTGTTATGAAACTCTTTAATGTTGATTTTGATGATATTGTACTGTTCATGTCATAGTATAATTTTTCTATTCAGCATAATAATTACACAGTTGAAAATATGTACAACATTGTCAGGTGAGAAGTATCAATTCCTTGCAATTTTTAGCTTCATTGTTTCACCATTTGACACATTTGGTTGTATGTTGTATGAGCTATATTACAGTAAAAGATAATTAGAATCTTGTTTTGTATGCCACTCAGATACTTTAATTCAACTCACTAATACCACACTAAAGACAGGTGAGATACTGGAGATCTATTCAGTAGTTGCTGTAGCTGCTAAAAATTATAGCTATTGCTGTATTTTGTTGTTATCTTTATAATGTAAGATAAGTACTGGCCAAAGGCCAACAATATATATACTGTATATATATATATATATATATATATATATATATATATATATATATATATATATATATATATATATATATATATATATATATATATATATATATATATATAAACACACACACACACACACACACACACACACACACACACACACAATAGGGTACACAACAATGCATGGTTGTTATAATGTACAACTGGAATAACGCACTGCAATTTTAATAATTATTTAATTGGAACAACAAACTAAAACTCACAAGGCTAACTTACTAGCTGTGCAAGCTGCTGCTCACCTGTCCGCTGTCTGTCCCCTTCCTCTCTTTTTTTCCTTTCCTCTCCATTTTTTCATCTTGTCTGAAATCTTCCTCCCTGTCATCTCCCCTTCCACTTATCTATCAGATAAGGGACAAGGAATTGAAACTCTCTCTCTCTCTCTCTCTCTCTCTCTCTCTCTCTCTCTCTCTCTCTCTCTCTCTCTCTCTCTCTCTCTCTCTCTCTCTCTCTCTCTCTCTCATTTTGTCATTTTCACTTCATCCTTTCTCACTTTTGTATATGTAATTCCATTTTCATTTTCAATCAATCTGATTCTATTTAGCAATCCTTAGGATTGTTCTTACTTTCACAGAAAGAGAGAGAGAGAGAGAGAGAGAGAGAGAGAGAGAGAGAGAGAGAGAGAGAGAGAGAGAGAGAGCTCTAACTTAGGTGAGACTTACTGTATGCATAATTGTGATGCCAACAGTAGGTAAATGTGACCTAGACTTGTCAAAGCAGTGTGAAACTCAGGGTGATGTGTGAAACTTGGGATGGTAAGAATTTAGGAGTAAGTGGGAAACTCGGGAGGGTACTGTATATATTTCTTGTGTTATCTCAAATTTAGTAGTGCAAATGTGCTCACATAAATGTATTTTTTGAAAGTTGTGGAATATTCTACATTTTCTGGTTCCCTGGAACCAAATAATTTTTTTTCCATAGGTTCTTCAGTCACCATAATGAACACTACATTGGATTGAATTATGTTCATTGTTGCCTATTGTGTGTGTGTGTGTGTGTGTGTGTGTGTGTGTGTGTGTGTGTGTGTGTGTGTGTGTGTATATATATATATATATATATATATATATATATATATATATATATATATATATATATATATATATATATATATATATATATATATATATATATATATATATATATATATATATATATATATATATATATATATATATATATATGCCTATTGAAGTGCCTGTTCCTAGAGAGAGAGAGAGAGAGAGAGAGAGAGAGAGAGAGAGAGAGAGAGAGAGAGAATGCCGAAAGGATTATTATCCAAGGTTGGAGGGATGTCTTGAGACTTCCATCTTGAAAGAGTTCAAGTCAGGAAAGAAGAAATACAGAGGCAGGCAGGGAGTTGTCGAGTTTACAGAATATGAATTAGTGTTAATGTAGATAGTATTTATCAATGGAACAGTTTGGAAGTAGCAACAGAAAGAACTAAGAATTAAGGAAATACCTAGGTGTATGCATGCACATCTAGAACTAGTATCTAAATTTCTGGGGAGTCAACATGAACATGACCTGTATTCATGATGGACATGTTCTCTCTTTGACTGACTGAGGTTCTGAGCTGATGAAGGTTAAGGAATCATGCATTACGTTGATTTGAGATAATGTTTATCTGGAAAGGATAGTGAAGAAATTGATATTTGTAGGGTGTTGAAAAGCTAAAAGCAAATATGGTTATAAATATAAAACAGAAGTTGAAACATATGGTTCAGCCCAAAATAACTGCAAGATTTATATTAATATAATTATTGCATCAGCCAGCAACACTCATACTTGCTGTGTGAATTCCTTGATGATGTGAGTATGAGGCAGGATCTCCTAACCTTGTTTGCTGTTTGTTCACTGTTTAACCTAATGCTTGCAAATAAACCTGAATTAATGCATAAGGTGCAGAACTTCCAAGGGTATTCTATAATGATGCTCTACTCATACTAAATTTCTGTTTATAATTGAAATTAACTATTTAGCAAAATATTCTCCTCAGCAATATGATTACAGATGTATGATGTATCCAGCAATGTACACAAATGTGTCCAATTTTTTTGTTAGTTGTGTAACAGTGTAGTAGATGAGTGGATTTAAGATCTTTCTGACATTTTGTTCCCAGACCTACAGTGATTAATGTCAAGGACAAAGGATCTTGAAGTATGTATATATATTTCTTCTTGAAGTATGTATGTATATTTCTGTTGCCAAATTACATTGGTGTTTGCCATGGTTCTTGACACTGACTAAAGTGGATAATTCCTCTTCATACTGATGCTATGGTCTCTCTCTGTCCAGTTAGGAGTGGATTCAAAATATCTAAAACTTGAAAAAATAAATAAATAAATAACAAAAATAATAATTATAATAAATCAATAAAAAAAAAAAAAATATATATATATATATATATATATATATATATATATATATATATATATATATATATATATATATATATATATATATATATATATATATATATATATATATATATATACTACCTACTTTTAATGTTATATGTTTAAACTTCAACCTATGCCCTCAATTACATTTCAGTTTTATTTATACATTTCTTTAACAGTAGAAAATTGCACCAGCCAAACTGTTTCCATTTGATCATGTCCATTCACTGCTCTCATCCTTTCACTGGCTCCATTTAGATTTATCTCTGTCTGGACTTGTAAATGCTATTTGTAAATGCATATCAGCCTTTTATACCAAATGTCCATTCTCCATGATGCAAGAGCTCAGGCAGCTATCAGATTTTAAATTCTGATACAGTATAGTATTGCATTATTTTGTTCCATGTAATTTTTTGCTAACTCTGTACCACTATACTTCTCACCATTTTCATTCTCTAATTTCACTATATCCTGCCAACTAGTTCAGACCATCTTGATTTACCTCTCAAAAAATCACTAATGCAGTAAAGTCCCATTTATTTTTAAGTTCTTTATTCACAATCATGATCCCACTCTGCCAGTAGTTTAAAGAACTACCACAGCCACATCTTGCTATGTTTTAGCTTACACAATATACTCCTTCATTTACCAAGTTTTATCAGTGTACATACAATGGTCTCGCAATTCCCATGAACTAAATCATGTGGTTATAGGTCAGACCAAATGAAAATTTACTAGTAGTATGAAACAGGCATTATATTCCATCATAATTAATAATGAAACAATCATGAATTCCATATAATTGTCTATTTCAAAACAAAATATTCTTTAAATATATACAATGAAAACAAATCTACAGTAAGATTATGAGTGATAGCTACTCTTTTTTTTTTGACAGACTATAGTAAATAAATGAGCCAAACATAAATGCAGTAGAGTACATTGTATACATACACTTACATCAAGTCCATTCCACAATATATAAATCTAAGCACTCTGGAGTAAGTAAGTATATTTACATAATAACAATACAAAAACAGTTCTCATTAAGCAATATAAGACACTTAACAAGGCACAAGCATGTAATTCTTAAAAATTAAGTACCATCTCAAACTTGCATTAAGTAACTCATGTTCATTTTTTTTTTTATTCTAACATTATTCAGCCATAACCACTGTGAGGAGATAGATTCATGTACAACCAATTCACCAAAGAAGATACATTAATGTATTTAGTCTTCATATACATATGTTCACTTAATTCCATCACAACACCACTCATATGATAGGTCATCATGCAAGTACAATTTAAAATTTTTACAGTATATCCCAACAACACACCTTATTATGTCCATTTTATTAATGCAAGAATTAGTTAATTTTCTGCCTGACTTTGTATTTCATCTTCCTATAACTTGAACAATTTCAAGAGGCATGTTGATACCTCCATAATTGCCCACCTCAACTGAAACTTTTCATATTAACTTTTTTTTGGAGAAGCAATTGTGCATTTTACTAATTTCAGTTTTAAGATTTTTGTAGCCCTTGGTCAGCTTCTTTTGCATACGGGAATATCTGGTACTGTGTGACTTACTAAACTTACATAGCTAATCTTCTTTTATGATAAGGAGGAGGCAGTAGGCACCTGCTGAAACAATAATTACTCCCAGTGAGATCTTAAGCATTGGATCAAGGGGTGCTGTGAAAAAAATAATTAAACCCAGCTGTGACCTTATTGAACGTTTCCCTTTGTGTCTCACAACGCAAGGGAACAATCACAACCTGCCCTCTAAAGACAACTCTCTTCCTCCACACAAAACTACAAGCACCTAATAACACACACACCCTTCAACCAAAATTTCAGAATTATCATGGCGACTCCTACACCAACCTCAGAGTCCCCAATTGGGGACTTCAAGGGGACATTTGTGGAGTCCCCCATCTCGGGACTCCACAAATGTCCCCAGGTCAGACTGCCCTTCTGACAACGACCCTAAGCGTCTTAACACCCCCTCAACTTTTTCTTCATTAACTTCTGCAACATTCACGGTCTAAGATCTAATTTTCAGTCTGTAGAACACCACCTCTCCTCTTCTAAACCTCATCTTTTTTTTCTCACTGAAACTCAGGTGTCTGAGGCAACTGGCAGTAGCCCCTTTTCTGTTCCCTCCTACTTTATCCTCATTTTCGATCCAAAGCTGGATGTTGCGTTTATGTGCTGCTCTCATGCCCACGCTCTTGAATCTTTTTGAGTTCTCCACCATCTGGCTACAACAACAGTCACTCTCAAACTAAATTTATCTGTGCTGTTTATTTCTCACCTAACTCCTCTGACTAAAAGAAATTCTTTGACTACTTAACTTCCAAAGTGGAGCACATTCTGACTCTCTTCCCTTCTGCAGAGATCTCCATTCTTGGAGACTTCAATGTTCACCACCAGCTTTGACTTTCCTCTCCCTTCACTGACCATCCTGGTGAACTAGCCTACAACTTTGCCATCCTCCACGACCTAGAGCACCACCCTACTCGTATTCCTGACCGTCTTGGAGATATGCCCAACATTCTTGACCTTTTCTTGACCTTTAATCCTTCTGCTTATGCTGTCACCCTTTCTTCTCCGTTGGGCTCCTCCAATCACAATCTCATATCTGTATCTTGTCCTATCGCTCCAATCCCTCCTCAGGATCCCCCTAAGCGAAGGTGCCTCTGGCGTTTTGCCTCTGCTAGTTGGGGGGGGACCTGAGAAGGTATTTTGCTGATTTTCCTTGGAATGACAACTGCTTCCATGTCAGAGACCTGCCTTTGTGTGCCGAGCGCATAACAGAGGTGATAGTGTCTGGCATGGAGGCGTAATTCCTCACTCTTTTCTCGACCTTGGTTTAACACAGCTTGTTCTCGTGCTATACATGATAGAGAGGTGGCCCACAAAAGGTACTTAAGCCTTCCATCACCAGAATCTCATGCACTTTATAGTTTTTTGCCCGGAACCATGCCAAGTCTGTTCTCCAACTAGCCAAAAACTCCATCATTAACAGAATGTGTCAAAATCTTTCAAGATTTAACTCCCCTCATGATTTCTGGCATCTAGCCAAAAATGTCTCCAATAACTTTGCTTCTTCTTCTTTCCCGCCTTTATTTCAACCACATAGCACCACTGCTATCGCATCTACTTCTAAAGCTGAACTCTTTGCTCAAACCTTTGCTAAAAACTCTACCTTAGACGATTCAGGGCTTGTTCCTCCCTCTCCTCCACCCTCTGACTACTTCATGCTACCAATTAAATTCTTCGCAATGATGTTTTCCATGCCCTCGCTGGCCTAAACCCTCGGAAGGCTTATGGACCTGATGGGATCCCTCCTATTGTTCTCCGAAACTGTGGCTCCATGCTTGTAACTTGCCTAGTCAAACTCTTTCAGCTCTGCCTATCAACATCTACCTTTCATTTTTGCTGGAAGTTTGCCTACATTCAGTCTGTTCCTAAAAAGGGTGACCGTTCTAATCCTTCAAACTACCGTCCTATTGCTTTAATTTCCTGCCTATCTAAAGTTTCTGAATCTATCTTCAACAGGAAGATTCTTAAACATCTATCACTTCACAATCTTCTATCTGATCGCCAGTATGGGTTCCGTCAAGGCCGCTCTACTGATGATCTGGCTTTCCTTACGGAGTCTTGGTCATCCTCTTTTAGAGATTTTGGTGAAACTTTTGCTGTTGCCTTGGACATATCAAAAGCTTTTGATAGAGTCTGGCACAAAGCTTTAATTTCCAAACTACCCTCCTACGGTTTCTATCCTTCTCTCTGTAACTTCATCTCAAGTTTCCTTTCTGACCGTTCTATTGCTGCTGTGGTAGACGGTCACTGTTCTTCTAAATCTATTAACAGTGGTGTTCCTCAGGGTTCTGTCCTGTCACCCATTCTCTTATTATTCATTAATGATCTTCTAAACCAAACTTCTTGTCCTATCCACTCCTACGCTGATGATACCACCCTGCATTTTTCCATGTCTTTTCATAAACGTCCAACCCTTCAGGAGGTAAACATTTCACGCAGGGAAGCCACAGAACGCTTGACTTATGATCTTTCTAAAATTTCTGATTGGGGCAGAACAAACTTGGTATTGTTCAATGCCTCAAAAACTCAATTCCTCCATCTATCAACTCGACACAACCTTCCAGACAACTATCCCCTCTTCTTCAATGACACTCAACTATCCCCCTCTTCTACACTGAACATCCTAGGTCTGTCCTTTACTTATAATCTGAACTGGAAACTTCACATCTCATCTCTAGCTAAAACAGCTTCTATGAAGTTAGGTGTTCTAAGACGTCTCCGCCAGTTTTTCTCACCCCTCCAGCTGCTAACTCTGTACAAGGGCCTTATCCGTCCATGTATGGAGTATGCTTCACATGTCTGGGGGGGTTCCACTCATACTGCTCTTCTAGACAGGGTGGAATCAAAAGCTTTTTGTCTCATCAATTCCTCTCCTCTAACTGGCTGTCTTCAGCCTCTCTCTCACCGCCGCAATGTTGCATCTCTAGCTGTTTTCTACTGCTATTTTCATGCTAAATGCTCTTCTGATCTTGTTAACTGCATGCCTCCCTTCCTCCCGCGGCCTCGCTGCACAAGACTTTCTTCTTTCTCTCACTCCTATTCTGTCCACCTCTCTAACGCAAGAGTTAACCAGTACTCTCAATCATTCATCCCTTTCTCTGGTAAACTCTGGAACTCCCTACCTGCTTCTGTATTTCCACTTTCTATGACTTGAATTCCTTCAAGAGGGAGGTTTCCAGACACTTATTCATCAATTTTTGACCACTGCTTTGACCCTTTTATGGGACTGGCATTTCATTGGGCGTTCTTTTTATTTATTTATTTTTTTATTGGATTTTTGTTGCCCTTGGCCAGTGTCCTTCCTACAAAAAAAAAAAAAAAAAAAAAAAGCAGTTGCCAATACAAACTCTCGTCCTTCACGGCAAAAGATAATGGCTCATGGCCTCACCATGGATTGTTGATTTCATGAGTGATGTCAGTTTTAGCGGAAATTTTCTGAATATATTGTGCGCTTATATGATTATGAAGAAAATTAAAATTCACTGTGTTATTCGATACGAATTTTCACTATCAATTATTTTTTTTTCTGTTTGTTTCTGGAATTTATATCCTTATGTAATGTTGAATAAAGTATTTTCATATGTATCTTTCTTTGAAAACAATGACTGGTAGTGTTCTGATAAGTATCATCCTTAGGAACACCAATAAATCAACGTGATCAGCTGGTGGAAGGCCTGGAGGTGGGGGAGGAAGCGGAGCAAGTGACTGGGCAGTCATCCGGAGTCTTCCGTCATGCGTTCGTTCCACGGATATACAGGGTGGTGGCTCGTGCTGTGCACACCCATGGGGGCTGAAAAACCTCCAGCCATGTATTCAGGTCAGCATAGATCCAAGGTCAGTATATTCCTTCACTTTTAGCGGTGTTCTGCCCGTCAGTTGATAGCAGATGATGCATAGCCGATGTTGTGTTGCAGCCTTTTTTATTTATTTATTTATTATTAGTTTTTCTGGGATGTGTAGTGAGGAACTTGCATTTTTAGGTGAGGGAAAGCAATGCAATGCATGTGCAGAATGCAATAAAAATGTGTGCTAATACTGATCACTTTAATATGTTAATCTGTTAATGTGCAGAACGCCTGTTCCTAGCTGATGTCTGACATTTTAGTACAACACAGTATACATAACATATTATCAGCTGCCAACTCTATACAGCAGCCTTATCAGTCCATGTATGGAGTATGCTTTACAAGTATGGAGGGGTTCCACTCATACTGCTGTTTTAGACAGGATGGAATCAAAAGCTTTTTGTCATATCAACTCCTCTAACCGACTGTCTTCAGCCTCTATCATAGCCGCAGTGTTGCACTTCTTACTGTCTTCTAAAACTATTTTCATGCTAACTGCTTTTTTGATTTTCCTTACTGCATGTCTCCTCTCTTCCTGTGGCCTCACTGCACAAAACTTTCTTCTTTCTCTCATCCCTATTCTGTCCACCTCTCTAAAGGCAGGTTCACATTTGGCAATTTGCTGCTGAATTACCAGGCACCACAAGCTGGATTGGCCAGCCTGCTGGACTTTTGATTCCTGGCAGCTGGAATTGCCAGCTGTGCCAACAAGACTGACAGGTTGGTCTTTTCCAGCCTCTTGCTGCTTTGTTACTCCTTTCTTCTCTGTTATTCAGCCAGGGATGCATCCACAGGCATTTTCTTTTACATTTTAGCTTCCAGTACTCCAAAAGAAATGCAACCATCACTTTTGGCATTGTCACTGGAGGAAGACATCTTGCTGAGTTGGTGTTTGTTTATATTCATTTCCTGCCAACCAGCTGCTCCTTCCCAGCTGCTTGTGTACATCCAGCTGAGAGGATGTGTTGCAGGTATTGCCAGCTTGTGGCGGGTGGCAGTTCAGCAGTGAATTACCAAGTGTGAACCTGCCTTAATGCAAGAGTTAACCAGTATTCTCAATCATTCATCCCTTTCTCTGGTAAACTCTGGAACTCGCTGCCTGCTTCTGTATTTCCTCCTTCCTATGACTTGAACTCTTTCAAGAGAGTGGTTTCAAGACATTTATCCCTCAATTTTCAATGATTCTCTTGACATCTCCTTTTGGAATGGCACCTCAGTGGGATTTCTTTTTCCTCTTTCTGGCCAGAGACTCTCTTATATAATAATAAAAAAAAAAAGGCTAGAGTTTTGGTGAGTGCTCTGCTATGTGAAGCCTACAATAATTGTGTTACAGCACCCACCACTTACACTGATGCCCACAGCCAACCACTAGTAATACTTTTACCTGGGCAGACAGCAACTCACACATAGGAGACTCAGCACAGCACTCATTCCATCACTGAGCGTCACAATGTAGGTGGAAGTAACTCACAGGGATTGGCATAGTAATGGAGTGTGAGGCAGTGCTGCCAATTCTGAGTTTCATGAAATGTCACAGTATCTTAATTTACTAGACCACATGCACACCAAAGAACACTCTAAAGAAGTGGAGATTGCATGTGGCTAGGGAAGAAAATCAAACTGTGAGGGACTATAACTTAGCTCAATGGTGGTCATTGAACACCTACCTGGTGGAACACATAACTGTGCTGTTCTGAAAAAAAATAACAGTTGAACCTACTTTGGATACTTGTAATTGGTTGGCTGGATCAGTGCTGTCACATGATTGGTCAGGTGATGTATAGATGTGTGAAGTCACCTTGATTCACAAATGCCTCACATTAATAATAGAACATGGTAGGGCCTCACCAACCAGTGGCCAGCCAAGACTGAACAATGGAGGATAGACCTGGATGATTCAGACAGATACTTCTGTCAGGATTATGGGTGGTGCTTTACGTAGTAGGATTATGATTACTGACTGGCTATGTGTATCTTTCAGTGAAACAATATTTATAGATTAATCATGAAGGGATATTTATAATTTGATCTTAAAAGGAGAAAAGATTTTCACCAAGGTGATGCAAGACGGTCCTTACATGAGCTTGTGGACCTAGGCAGCAGCCACAATGAGGGCAAGAAACCAAGAGAGAGCAAGATCAACTAAGAGAGTTTGGATTGCTGTAGTGGCAGTGGTTTGAGGCAGGAGTTGCCTTAGCAACCAGTGTTGGATGTTTATATATTATCTCCCATAATTCATCCCATGCAATAGATAGACCGTTTTGGTTAACACTTACCACAGTGTTGATTGCAGAAGTCATATATGTTTATTAATATGTAGTTGATAAAACAAAGAATAAAGAAATTGTAACAAGTTTATTTCAAAGAACGGCTCTGTAATGTTTATGACATTTTACACCTATAGAATGAATAATAAGTTTCTCCTTATGGACAGGTGCCCTGAAGGCAATAATGTATTCAGACTTTTCATAAAACATCATATGATAATAATGATAATAATAGTGTTGTTTGCATAACACTAATATCACCTCCAAAGAAGTTTCACAAGCAGTGATCAGCATCTGAATACAGACACAACAGTAACCACTCACTAGAAGTAAATAAATTCAAAGGTGAACCACTTACAGTCAATGCTAAGACAAGTGAATGCGAAAATCAATTTATTAAGATATGTACAGTGATCTAATAACAGGCACAGTCAGTTTTATGACTTAGTAATAGAAATATGTACAGACAGTCATATTCATTGTTAAAAAGTGTTAAAATCATAAGAACTGCAATCTCACTGTTAGTCATTGATATCAACAACTTGAATGACTACACTGGTCCTGGCCAAGACATTAGGCCACAGTCCCAACAAGAACAAGATACAGTTCAAATATAATAGAAAAATACTAAAAATGCAAATTAGGAGGGGTGGGATTTTAATGTATTAATTGCAAGTGGAGGTACTAATCCAGAATAATATGTCTGGCATGAAACTGTTTTTGTAAACGTTTTTATATTAACCCTCATGTTCCCTGATGGTGGCTGAAGTCCACTGATGAGGTGTGTCAGGTTGAAACTGTTTCTATAAACAGTTTCATGGTCTGCTTACATAAAAAAAAATAAAAAAATAAAAAAATAATGCACTATTGTGTTAGAGACTTTTATCTGTAAGAAGAAACAGATTATTCTTGTATCCATTCCATAGCCAATGCAAAAAATGCAAATAAGTAAAATGTGTTTGACATCATAAAACCATTGTTTGAGTGTGGTCTCTCTCTCTCTCTCTCTCTCTCTCTCTCTCTCTCTCTCTCTCTCTCTCTCTCTCTCTCTCTCTCTCTCTCTCTCTCTCTCTCTCTCTCTCTCTCTCTCTCTCTCTCTTATTTATTTATTTTTTTCCAGTTTTATGAACTTAAATATATTTAAGTTTTGCAAACAATAATGTGCATATTGGTATTATCCAAAATGGCTCATCTTGTGATTGAAATAAGCTACTACAGAAAATAAAGAAGCTTTTTTTCTTTAATTTCCTTCTGGTCATCAAGTTGAGAAACCTGGTGAAAAATTGCCTTCCCATAGGAAGGAGGCAGTAGACACCTGCTGAAACAATTACTTCCACTTGTGGAGTGGCAAGCACTGGATCAGTTTGTACTGGATGAGGGGGGGCGCTGTAAACTTCCCAGTGACTCATCTGTGACCTCACTGAACATTTCCCTTTGTCTCACAACACAAGGGGACAGTCACACTGCCCTCTAAAGACAACTTGTCCTTGATCCAACTCTACATGCACCTAATGCACTCACACCCTTCACTTGAAATTGAAAATTTTATGATGACTCCTACACCAGTCTTGAAGTCCCCACCTGGGAAGGGTATCATAAATGCCCCCAGGTTGGACTGCTCTTCTTTTGGTATTGACTTTGTCTTGACACCCCTCTCAACTTTTTTTGTCATTAACTTCTGCACCATTTGCGGAACACCTCTCCTCTACTAAATTTCATCTTCTTTTCCTCACTGAAATGCAGGTGTCTGAGGCAATTGACAGTAGCACCTTCTCTGTTCCTTCCTACTTTCTCTATCCTCATTTTCAATTCAAAGCTGGATGTTGTGTCTATGTGCACAGTGACCTAACCTGTTATCATGCCCATGCTTTTGAATCTCATGAATTTTCTACCATCTGACTATGACTACAGAGTCACTCTCAAAATAAATTTATCTGTACTGTCTCCTAACTCCTCTGACTGTAAAAAAATTCTGACTATTTGAATTCCAAAGTGGAGCACATCCTGACTCTTCCCTTTCATGGAGATCTCCATACTTGAAGACTTCAACACTGACCAACCTGGTGAACTAGCCTTTAACTTTGCTACCCTACACAACCTAGAGCAACTAGTGCAATACCCTACTCATATTCCAGACCGCCTTAGAGGTACAGCCAACATTCTTGACCTTTTTCTAACCTCTAATCCTCCTGCTTATGCATTCACTCTGTCTTCTCTGTTGGGCTCCTCCGATCACAACCTTGTATCTGTATCTTGTCCTATTGCTCCAATCCCTCCTCAAGATCCCCCAAAGTGGATTGGAAAGTTGAATCGAGTCACAATTGAATGGACCATTTCCACTGATGATTGCAGAGAAAATGCTGCTGGTCATTTGTACAGTAATTTATTAGTGATTTTAGTGCATTAAGTAGGCCAGTGATTACATTTATTTCCTTACCATACACTATAATTACAAATAATTAATTTCCAGATGGTGAGGTACTTTAGAAGTTCACAAGTCTCTCTCATCTGCAATAGAATTAACAAATGGGTCCATTGTCCTCACCAGAATATTTCTACCACACTCCAGGGTGCACTCACCTGATATTACACAGGCATGTATTATGTGATGCTCACTGCCTAAGTACTGTTTTTTATTCTTTTTTCATAATTATGGAACACAAAAGGGAAGTTTTAGTGTATTTCCCTTCATCCCTTTTTGAAGCCTTGCTTCATTGACGTTTTATGTACCTCCATTTATTTAGTTTAGTTTCTCCATTTTTTTAAAATCCTAACCTTAACTCTTGTTCTTCATATGTCCAATCACTCTGGTAATTCATACTTGCTCGTGTGCCTTTCCATTCATATCTACTACAGGAAGGTCCTGATGATACAAGCAGCTAGGTTCCATTTGAATTGTTTGCATGACAAATTCTTGTATAATGAAACACAATTACAGTAAAACCTCCCAAACCAAACCTGAAAAAGTCAAATATTGGATAATCTGAATGCTCTTATCAATCTCCTCAGCCAGTCTGCCCAGCTCCATTGCATCCCCAATCACACCAGAGCCACTAGCCAACATCTTTGACTCGGACTGTGTGACAAGCAAAAGTACACTAGTAGTACAGTGCATAATATTGTGTTAGCTCTTATGTGACCAGTGTGTTGTATATGTTAGCTCTTAAGTGACCAGTTTGTTGTGTATAGTTAAGTGAGCTCTTAGGTGACCAGTGTGTTGTGTATAGTTAAGTGAGCTCTTAAGTGAACACTAAGTGTGTAGTTGCATAATGTTGGGTGAACTCTTAAATGACCAGTGTGTTGTGTAGTATGTAATAACATAATATGCTGTAAATATCCATCTTGGGGCTTATAATGTGCTAATAAATATGTTGTAAATAACAGTAAATGTACATATATATGTATGTAAAAACTGGCCAAAAACGTATATTTTTGGATAAACCAAACTTTCAGGTAAACTGTCAGCCACCTCGTCACATGTAGTTTGGTTTGTTTGGTTCATGGAGGTTTTACTGTGATGGGAAGAAAGGGATTAGGTTTTGTGACCTTTGTCAAAGATTGCAAGTTTTCAAACTAAAATGTAGGATACCAAATGCAACAAACATATCTATATTATAGAATTATATTATAAAATTTTATAAAAAAAATCAAAGAAAAATAGCATACAAAGAATGTGATTCTTATTAATTAAACATATATAATGTGCATAACACTCACCACTGTGTAGTTAATGTATCAGGGAGGGTGATTCGTTGACCACTGTTGTGCCTACAGTGCCTCTTAACAATTTCTACCTTCTTCGCGAGTGTTATTGGTACTCTAGCTTGCTTAGCCTTACTGCTATAACTTGCACTGGAAGTTATTGACTACTTGGGATTTAGCACTTGAGAGGCAAAATTTTAAGGCACAATCTATACAATATACACATGGTCAATCACACACACACCACCACACCAAACCAAAGGTAGCGAATGAAACAACACACCAGCAGTAACAGTATAACACATTCAAGCACTGATCAGCCACATAAAACATTGTACACTGTACTTGCACTCTACTGTAAATATGCTTGTAAGCAAAATGATGATTAATACAAGTATAATAATGAAGAGTAAGGCCACAAGAATAGGGGTCAGGGAGACACTGACACAGTTTAAAAGAGGACTGGTGGGGAGAATGAATGGTAGGTAGGGGACAAGCACACATGAACTCGTCTCTGTACATCTAAATGATTGTACATCATCATACAGCCTGGATGTGTTAACAGAAGGGTGCAGGAAGGTGCGCATTTTAAACTTCTCACCTTGGACTGCATTGTATTTTTGTGCTTGTGTAAAGAAAATAGTCCTGAATTTACACATCTCATATCATCTGTTTCTCATATAATGGATATTCATCTAACAGAACCTCCCTGTTTTCTCATTTTCCTTTCACAACCTCTTCCTTTTAATGCCATTTTGTCTACTTAACTTCTGGTTCTCACATTTCTCCACATTTCCTCCCCCCCCTTCATCCCTAATTTCCTTCCTTTTGATTCTCTTGTCACTTCAAAACTCTTAATTAGTTTCACTTGTTCAACACTGTTTGAAGACAGCAGTGCTTTAGGAGTCCAAATATGTTATAAGAGTACCAATCTCTGATTATATAAATTTCATAGGAATGATTAGTAGATAAACTATGTTAGGTCATATTGTCCTGGTTTGCTAGGCCAAGCAACCAAAAGGCGTGGAAGCCCCATCTCTTGTACATTGATCGTAGTAAAAGTAACATAACTAACTAAACATATGTGGATTACTTTGACAGCTAACAATATCCACTTTGTAACTAAACATGTATGTGGCAATATCCTATGCATTTTGACAGTATCTTCAAGCAACTTAAAGATCATTACAAAAACAAAAACCTTTTAAATTAAGCTTGTAAACAACATGTAACTAATTTATGAAATATAATAGTATGCTAAACAACAGCATGATACAAATATGTTTTGAGATATGATGAAACTATTTACTCCTTATGATAGCTGCTGTTAAACTATTTACTCATGATTAAAGCTACTGATAAAGCTAGTGTTAGCCGCTGTTAAACTATTTACTCTTATAATTAATGCTACTGATTAAGCTAGTGTTAGCTTATGTTAAACTATTTACTCCTTATGATTAAAGCTACTGATAAAGCTAGTGTTAGCTGATGTTAAACTATTTACTGCTTATGATTAAAATTACTGTTATCAGTAGCTTTGAAGTTAAATAATTGTAGCAGTTTATCCATATATATCATGGTGTAGGCTAGGATTAAACTATGCTTATTATTTTAACAGGGAAAATAGAATGTTGGTCAAGTTCTTGTGTTTCCTGATGGTGCACTGACTACCCCAACTTGAACATTTGTGGGTTGGCGCCACACAGTCTCTGCACTGCCTCTACTGTCAGTGGGGTGTCTGAAAGGTAAATCATGTATATGAGGAACTTTGTAAATGCATGTAGTAGCAATCTTTGGCTCTTGGTACTATTTCACAAGTTAAGCTTTGTTAGTTATTCATCCACACTATAGGTCGTGATGCTCACTCAAATCAAAGGCAAATTGTGACGTGTAAGCAGCTGGGTATGTTTTGGAAGGAGGAATGTTTACAGTGAAGTCATTAAAGAAACTGTGTACACTATATACAACAATGGCAAAGTTTAAGTCAGATTTCTATAATTCATATATCATATTTATGAAGACCAATAGTTTTTATCCTGCTTTTTGTAACAAAATCCAGGACAAAAACATTTGAGACCCATTTATTTTATCATGATCATTGTAGTCTTCAGCAATCATATTCCTACAATTGTTGTGAACCCTTTATTATGACCCTTTATGGTAAAGAGATGGCTGGTCTGTACTACAGGTTGACCATCACTGATCTTGTTCTATACTTCAGGTCGACCTTCACTGATTTGGCACTAATTTCTGCTAGCGTAATTTGAAATTTCCCAGGTCATTGCCTCTACTATTTGTTGGTGCTACAGTACTTGCTGCATAATCAGCTGGCATCACTTCTCAAACATAGGAAAGCCATTCCAATTTGTTTTCTCCACTTATTATTAAACCTACTCAGCTTTAGCTCCAGCTATGAGTCCAGTGAATAAAGGAAGATGAAATCGAAGAGTGTCTGTTCAAAGCTTCATGTGAATTATACAGTATTAGTTCTTTGACACTGTATGACACAAAGAAACAAAGAAAAATTGCCCAGTCTCTGTGAACAATATTGACTGTACTATTGGTCAGAAATGAAGTATCAGTATCAGTGGAAAAGTGGTATCAGTACAGCCCCACTAGTATAATCAACTTGTACTGATTTATAGGGTATTTTAAAAGTAGATGAGGTGAGGAACTGGCAAAATCACTGATCTTGCATCTTACAGGTCCCAATGATGCCAGATTAGTGATAGTTGACCATTGGCACCATTCAATTCATGTGACCTCTTATGATCTTTTTGCTATCCTTTCTCTTGGTCTCCTGTATCTCATTTACTCATTACCTTTCAGATTTAAGGTACATACTTGTATCCACTACCACCATCATGATCATCCATGACAAGCAAAGAATATTAGCTCAAGAAATGCAACAGTTAATGTACTACATATGAAGATGTCTTAGTCTATCCACATTAAAGGGGATGTCTGCACAGTGTATGGAGATAAAGGAGTTGCTTTCTTAGAGGCTAGGCATCAAAACAACTTGTATACCACATGACCTTTAACAGAGCATCCATAGTGTGGACAGCCCTCATGAGACTAATCTGCCTTAAACTTTCCAATAAGCAACAGACTTCATTCCATTCTCAGCTGTCAACTTACCCATCTGGAACCAGGAGTCATCCCCATTCTCTGCTCTGAAGGCGGTTATGGCTTGGCGCAGAGCAGAAACTACTGCATAGGAGAGGCAGAGAGGAGGCTCCCCAGTAGCTGAAGAGGAATTTTAAAGATATTAAATTCACCATATGGACAATTGCATAAAGGATGTGCATCTGGGTGCTGCTTTAGTAGAAGCAAGAAAATAAGTGGAGGGACGGATCTCTCAAACACAAATGTAAGAGGCTGTACTGATAACAGTCAGATAATGGCAATAATGCTTGTTTGAGAAAGTTGACAGCTAACTCTCTTTGTTTCTGTCAGCTTTTCTTCCACAAGTTTGCTATGATGTACTAACTTTGTGCTTTGTACTTCCATATTATCTACCACAACTCAGCTCATACACTAGTTAAGGAATTTTGTTTGATAGTTATAAGCAATAGTAATTGCATTATGTAAAATATAAATTCCTATTTGCAGCAGCTATGGGAAGAAAAAGAAATCTGAAAATTTTGTGTACAAGTTTTCATAAATAGCTGTACATAGAGATGGAAATGTTTAAAAGCACTTCACCTCATACCTCGCATCTTTATAAGCAGTTACATGCTTCACTTAAATGGCACTTTCATGTGAAAAATATAAAATATTGTGTTTGGGAAACTAATAAAGTGTAAGTATTAATTCTATAGCTGCAGCAGATGGCAGCCACATAGGGAGCTTGAATCTGTTCTCTGACTTGAACTTTTCACTAATCTTTGTTTTACAGATTACTTAAATGTACAGGGTGGGGCAAATCAAATGCCCGAGTTTTGATAGGCTATTAGGAAAAGTAAAACAATAATTACAGAATAATTTGTTGTTTTATTCAAATTAGTATACAATGCCGTTTGTGTGATCACTTTTTGAAGATGGCATCAGGAAGACGGTGGCCTTCTGTAGTGATGCACTGTTGAAGGCGATGTCTGAAGTTTTCAGCTGCTCTTCGGCACATCTCAGGGGGTATTACAGTGATTTCCTCCCGAATTCACATCTTCAATTCTTCCAAATTGTGTGGCCGGCCTCTGAACACTTTCTCCTTGAGATATCCCCACAGGAAAAGTCGCAAATGCTCAAATCAGGTGAGCGTGGGGGCCAATCGACATCACCCCTTCGAGAGACTAGGCGTGCTGGGAACATCTGTCACAATCTGACCATTGCAACTTGAGCAGTATGGGCTGTTGCTCCATCTTGTTGGAACCAGATGTCTCCCAGATTTGTTTCCTCACTTAATTCTTCCAATTTAGGTTCAAAAAAGTCTTCCAACATCGCAAGATAACGTTGAGAGTTGACAGTGACAGATCTTCCATCCTCTTCAAAGAAATAAGGTCCAATTACCTCAAATTTGGAAACTGCACACCAAACAGTAACTTTAGGGGAATGGAGCGGTCTCTGGTGAAGTTCTCTTGGGTTGTTTTCAGCCCAATAACGACAATTTTGTTTATTCACGCTTCCAGAAAGGTGGAAGTGGGCCTCGTCACTGCTGAAAAAAAGTTGACGGTTCAGGGATACAGTTCAACATTTCCTGGCAGCAATTCCTGTGATTTTCAAAGTCAGTAGGCTTCAATTCTTGAACAATCATTATTTTGTATGGATGGAACAATAAATCGTAACACAATATCCGCCTTAAAGATCGGTTAGACATGGCCAATGCAAGTGAAAGCTTCCAGGCAGAGCGTCTTGGTGATTGTTCGACAGCTGCTTTAACTAAGGCCACATTTTCCGGTGTTCTTACCGTTTTTGGTCTTCCACTACCCCTACGTCTTCTTGTGGAACCATTATCTTCCAGTGCTTCAATCCAATGCCTGATTGCCTTGCCATCAGGGATGGGACCATGACATGGAATATTGAAGTGCAGGCGGAAGGCACGCTGGGTGGCGATGACAGAATGGCCATTTTCGAAATACGTGCGCACTGCAAAGCCGTGATGTTCACCCGACCAAGGCATGGCTGATACTGAAAACGGCGGGGTTTGGCGGTCACAACGAGACCACACACATCTTCCCATCACCACCACAGCTGTTGCACGTGCCTTTCAAAACTCAGGCATTTGATTTGCCCCACCCTGTACTTGAGAAATTACATCATTACTTAAATGTACTTGAGAACCGACATCTTTATTATATGTTTAATGGTATCACCCAAAATGTCCTATTCAGTGTGTAGTGAGCTACAGCAGGTAATATACAAACATCTCTTGTAAGAGTTGTGGTGCCATCATTCAAGTTCTTGTGTGACCAAACAAAGTCTCATGGTTCCTCTTGTTTTCTCTTTTCTTATTTTGCATCTCTCAGGCAGGTCAGAACAACAGTAATTTTTTTTGCCATTATTTTCACTACAGGTCAGAACAATAGTAATTTTTCTTTTTTGTCATTATTTTCACTACAACTAAGGCATTAAGGCCATTAGAAGAACTGAAACCCCATGTTAGCAATGACCTGACTATAATTTGGGATATTATTATTTGATTCTTTAAAAACAAAAAATTGCATTTTTGTTTTACTTCGTCAAATGTAAGACTTAAATGTGCAACAGGCTGCATTGTATGTAATAGTAATGCCTGTTCATTGGCAATTAGCCTCTTGTTAACATTCACTTGCACAATCTAGGCATACAGTTTTTTGCAGAAAAGTTATTTTGACATGAAATCTTCATGCTTGCTAAATAAAGACCATGTAATAATACTGCGGCAGTTGATTATAGTATATATATATTTGCCAACTCTTGGTTCTTGGTAGCAAGTGTTAATCAACTGGGCAAGGGAGAAAAAAAAATAATCAAATAACTACCATCTATCTGTATACCAGGCTGGCAGTCTCATAAGGGATGGTGCACCACACATTCACACACATGTGTGGAAAGGACAGTCTTGTGGCCCAACGTACTATCCCTTGGGAGTCTAGACACACCACACTTGGCCTCACACATCCACAGCAAAGCCTAACAGCATACACTGGTTTACCCCTGCCCCTTCAAACAAATTTCCCTACCCTACACCTACTCAGGTCCTGGAGACCACAGCAGATAATGGATACTTCCTACAGAGTGCTCCACATTCTAACTGGGTTTGTGTGTCCATGGGGCCTTCTAAGTGCACCCATACCCTCTCCCAACGGTTAAGAGACCACATCATTTTCATGCATTCACCATTGTTGCTTTCAATTCACCTCTATCATGCACAATCACACTTTGTTGAAATATGCAAATAAAGATTTATTTCCACCACAAAAGGCTAATTGACAATATGCACTCAAGTAGGGTGGCTAACACAACACAGCTCACCATACATTTAAATCTAAAAAAAAAAAAAAAAAAAACAGTTTTTAACAAAACACCAAAAAATATGTATTCAGTATTTTTTAATTACTTGAATGATTATATCCTGAATGTACTATGACTTTTGGTAACCTGTAATATGTAGAGTCTTGGAGAGATAAAGCTTTAGTTGCTATCAATTTAATAATGATATACTGCTGTTTATAAAACAGACAGGAGAATGGGGAAGCAAATTATCTAAGGGCTTGGAAAATTTTTACCTGAAGGGCCGGGGATCTAACCAGTTACTTTTATTTACCCCAATGAAAGTAATCATACTGGATTTCAGTGTCGAGGGGATTGAAGTGAGGTGGCTGAGAATATTTAATATAATTAAAAGTTCTCAAAAAATGTTTTTATATATATATATATATATTTACAATTTAACATTAGCCTTGCATTCACACCTTACCTTTAGAGCCGAGAACACCATACGGTTGCTTGGCATTAGGAAGTAGGGTCACTCTCAAGTCTGCTGGGATATCCAGGGCTGTTGGTGGCTTGTATTCCTGAAAGATATTGTACTTCTAAATAAATTTTCACCTAATTTACTTTCCACATTTCTTTAACCAGTTCTTGGGAATTGAGAACTCAATCTGTAACAGGTTTTTGTAACTGATCTTAATGTTCAAGTGCTTTAGATATTCATCATCCTCACACCTGCAACAAACTTAACACAAGACTGTGTTTGCCCATCCCAACATAGAGTTGAGTAATAGTTATAATAGTTTGCTCACCCATGTCCCATTTGATAACTTTTGGCCAGTACTGGGGTCAAACTTCAATTTTTCTGAGGTAAAGAGACCCAGTCCCATGATGAAGGCTCCTTCCACCTGTCCTACATCAACAAAAGGATTCATACTGCGGCCAGCATCTTCAATCACATCTGCTCGCCTTATCTGAGACAAAGAAAAGTGTAAGTTATAAATACTTTACTGGTAACTTGTTATAGTATTTATTGATGAAATTGATGAACCAGTGAATGTAGCCTCTCTCTTAAACAAAATTTTCATTCTCAATGACACCCTTTCAACTGACTGGAAAAAAATCAAATTCCTCACCATATATATGCCCGTCAACACGTCTACTTCCACCTCAAGGCAACAAGCTGCCCAAATGTCGTATCGTGGAGGATGTTCCTTTGCAGCAGTCCTGTCAAATACAAAAATACAAAAAATGAAATACAAAAAATGCAAATTTAATTAGTTGACATTTGCAGATACAAAGATGGGCAGACTAGATGCATAACTTAATCTAAAATAAGCAAAGTATGTATCTGCCTCACTTCTTAAAATACTATATACCCACATGCAGCAATATTAGTATGAAATGTGTTTCGAGCAAATTATTAGACCATGGTTGCTCAGTGTTTTAAAATACAGAATGAATGGTATATGCATGCCTTCTAACTTTCTTTGCAGATAACTTTGGATAAGATCTGAATTTTTTAAGTTAATTATTTACAAGCACTGGTTCTTGACCATTCTAAATTAAGTAGAACTGAATTTTATTCCTAAATTATATTTTACAACTGTGAAAAGTTACTGATCTAGCAGTCTTAGTAATAGATTTCTCACACATGAAGCTAGTACAGGATGAGCCAATATTTGTCTACACAACTTAAATTCTTGCTGTCAGTGACCAAGCATCTTCCCTTTGCCTTATTCTGCACCTTCGGTTTCTATTCCCTTTCTCCTAGTTTTCTCCATACTCCCTCTCAATGTTTTTCAGATCTCCTCACCAGTAACGTTCACACAGATCCACATCATGACTGAAACAGTGTTGCACCAGCTCCAGCCATGTTGGTTCTTTTCCAGTGTCCTTCTTTATCTTCTCCTTTTCAACATCCATGCGTTCTTTAAGAGCTAAACTTGCTTTTCTGACACCCTGTGGGACACAGGAAAGCTCAGTCTTTCACTTTATTAGTATAAAGATCTTGATTTCCTTCAGTATTTATTCTGTATCCTCTCTAATGCAGGTGACTACTGTTCATTAATGTTGGTCAAACAATATAATAATTTCTGGTGAGTATACTCACATGTGCACAGAGGTCAGAACCAAAGGACCCACTGGTGACAGTGGAGTTTGCTGCAACTGTTGTCTCCGAGGCCTTGACAACTACCTGTGCCAATGGGATCCCCAGTGTGTAGGCTGCTACCTGAGCCACCTGAGAAAAGACTGTTTTAATACCCTACCCTTATTGTCTCCATAGCAGAAGTTTCACTATCTGAACAAAATTTCTACAAGCAAATAATTTCTAAGTCCAAGAAACTCACTCTAAACCACTCATAATCTGAATGCACCTGGCTATACCTTGGTGTTGATGCCTTGTCCCATTTCAATGCCTCCATGGGTGATAGCTACTGTTCCATCATGTGCATAAATACTGACTTGGAGACCATAACGGAAGACTGATGGATAATCAAAGCCATAGTACTCTGGCATCACTGCAATCCCACGTTTCTTCCATCTATTGCTCTGCAATATGGGATAAAAATGTTTGATCTGAAAGATGTGGCTTGAGGTAGAGAAGAGTGGACATGAAACTAATGACAAGGCACAATAAATAACTAGTAGCAGAGGTATTAAGTGGTAATGAGGAAGAAAAGGTACTTGATATGAAGAATGGTATGCAGAAAAATATACTATTGCTCTATAGGGCCACAATTCAGAGGGCATTATACACATGAAAATTCTGCAGTGACAAGTACTGCATTCTAAACATTACCAATCTCTAAGGCCTTGTTCCTTCCGGGCACATCCCTGGTGGGGATCCCAACAGCTAAAGAGCCTAAACCTCTGTCCAAACAGTCCTTCCTTGCTTATTGAAGGGATGGACACCTGTCTTTCCTCTTTTCGTCATTCACACCACTCCCTCCACTCCCTCCAATACCTCACATTCATTCCTCCTTGATGCATTCCATCACTTCAAGTTTCATGGGAGATTTTCTTGGCCTAAATATTCAGCCTTTCTTCATCTAAATATTCAATCTATCTCTAATGAAGTCTCCACAATTTCCCTTCTCTTTTTAACAGATTAATTAAATCTAATTAACAGTACCCTTAGGCCACACCTGCACCCTCTGGACAAGGTAAAGAAAAAAAAAAAAAACCTGACTTGGATTACACTGGGAAAGACAGATGAAAGTTCTAGAGAAGCAGGCATGAAAAATTATCATTCCAGAAAACAGCTGTTAGGAAGAGAGGAAACTGAATAGGTGAGCAATAAATAGTAAAGGAAAATTGCAGGAAGGAAAATGTTTGAATAGTTAGTTTGGTTTCTATAACTGACTTGCTATATAAAGAGAGTGAATAAAACCTCATATACTAAAGATGTGAGAAGCTGATCTAAGACTATGTAAGAGGAAGAGGTTTGGAACTGAACCCTTCATGAAGCACTTTAGGAACACAACCAATGAAGCCATAAAGAGGACACAGTCTCATTTCTACAGACAAAAATCTCTCCACTAACCCTATTAAACTCTTCCACCTCGGCCTTGCGCTGGACAAAGTTTGCCTTCTCAAGCAACAATGGCAAAATCACATCCTTTATTGGAGTCTGTTCGTGGGATGATGCAAGAAGCCGTGGTACACCTGGTGTGATTAGGTTCAGCTGACGCACCTCCAGAGGATCCTTTTTCAAATAGGATGCAATGTGGTCAAGGATGTTCTCCATGGTACCTATGGCATTGACGTGACCTGGAGGAAGATGGGATGGGAAAGATTAAACTCCAAAGTATATTTGAAATACCAGTCAAAAGAATAAAGCAAATCCTACCTGATGAAACATCCATCTCATTTGTAAATAAAGTCAATGAAATCAGCACTCTACTGGTATTTTTTTTCCCATTTTCTCAAGAAAACATGCTTCTTTACAGAATCTAAATAATGTGAGTTTCTGTATCATGCAACTTACCAAAACACTTGGTTTCAAAGTATGTAGCATTTCATGGTTAGTGTAATTTATTCATGCCAAGTCTACTAGTGAGTTACCAAAAAATAAATAAATAAATAAAATAAATAAATAAATAAATAAATAAATAAATAAATAAAGTAATATATAAATAAATAAATAATAATAATAAAAACAGACATGAACAGTTACAACAGAGAATGTTTTCAGAGAACAGAAATAAACTGTCCTGTGCTTGTGTATATATACTATTAAAGGTTATATTTCATAAATATGTAAATAACAAATAAGCAAAATTAGGGCAACCATAACACCACTACTTGTCACAAACTGCGTTCTCACCAGGTGTCCGGCACCAGGTGTTGGCAGCAGTGTCAGTGTTCACAATATGAGGTCTATATTGTAAATTGGGTATGAAATAGCAGTTCTGGATGACACTTGCTAGGAAGCCTACAGGAGACTCATTGGAGACGTGGCCAGCATCACTATAAAGATCAACTATGAGGGATGTGAGCTTGCCTGTGTCTTCAAATCCAACCTGGGAACAAAGAGGATCATTTTGAGAGGGTGCTGGTATTGAGGGATAATTGTAGACACTATAACACCCTAGTCACATTGGGCTTAACGGCAGTTCCTGATCACCCATCACTACAGGTTGCAAAAAAGGTAAGAGCTTTATTGTTCATCATATGACTTCCTTATGTCCAAATTCATTATCAATCAATCACTGGTTGCCCACCAGTTGCACAAATGGTTGCTGGCTTTAGAGATAGCAGATGGTTAAGAGATGGGTTTTAAGTCCAGTGTGACTTAGCTTAGCTGATTTTGAACCCCACTCTTCTTTTGATAGAATAGCTGATTGAGTCACTTAAAAATTCCTGTTATTTCTCCCAAATTTTACATTAAAGATATTTTTAGTCAACCTATTAATTACAGCTCTGGTTTAAGTTGATTTTTTAAATGCCAATAGCAAAACAATAATAATATTAAAGTGCTAACCTTTAGAAAAACTGTGAAATCTATTTTACATAAATTTCATCTTTATATATATGTCAACATGCACCACTAGAGATCTTGTGCATGGTCCATGTGATGAGTTTAAGTAATAAGAAGCAAGAACTCTATGACTGTACTATTCAGTTCTCAAGAGAGAAGCAGGGGCTGTGACTTCTAGATCAGCTTTTGCCTTCTATAATTCCATGAAGCCTTTTCATATTTAGTCTTACAAATTCCAACAGCCTTTTCAACTTGTATGCTAATCTGCTCCACATGTGAAACCTTCAATAAATCATCCTGATTTCTGGGAATGGTAAAAAATAAGATATTTTCTCCTCATTATCATTATTATTTTTAATTCTGCAGTTAAATTGTGGTTAGCTTGTTCCATTCTTCACTTTAGAAGCTAGTTTAGTTCATCTCATCCTCTAAAATATTTCATTTCTATATCTAGTGCCTCTACTGTCCGTTCTTCCTCACATCATATGTTGCGTAGTATGAGTCCCTCCAGCCAGCCAATGTCATGTTTGTATTCAGGTCTGTCACGACCCTCACAGGCTGCTGGAGACTCCTGGCTGCCACTGCTGCTGCAGCTGCCAAAACGTTCTGGCGACTGATCTTGGCCCCATAACCACCACCAATTCGCCGCACTGACATATTAATACTGGTGGGCATGAGATATTATGTTAGACATACAAGAGAGGGAGCTGGTAACTTGAATTTTAATATCTGATTTTCACAGATGATATTAATGATAGTTTGCATTGATTTAACTACTCTGAATAGCTGAAAAGATTAGGCATCTTTATGACCTGAACAGGTTATGATGGAGTGTGTGTGTGTGTGTGTGTGTGTGTGTGTGTGTGTGTGTGTATTTACCTAGTTGTAATTTACAGGGCCTGAGCTACGCTTGTGTGGTCCCATCTCCATATCTACACTTGTCCATTTTTTTAAATGACCCTAGATGGATGACTGCTGGGTTAAAACATTATATAGGGTGAGAGAGAAGTATATATAAGAGATTAAGGACAGGTGAAGAAGTTAAGGCCACAGTATAACGAATTACTTAGAACAGTCAAGGTTAACGAGGTAAGCTAAGACAATTATGAATTAAAGGTAGCCAGCCAGGCAAAGACAGACCCCCAAGGGATTTTATCAGGTATACAGGATGAAGAATAGGGATACTATAGGTCCATTAAAGGCAGCAGATGGGGAGCTGGTTAGTTCAGGGGAGGAGATTAGTAAAATTCTGAATGAGTATTTTTCAACTGTCTTCACTCAGGAAAACATGCAGGATATGCCAAACAGTGAACAGATGTTTAGAGCAGATGAGAATGAGAAGCTGACAGATATTTTCATAACTAAGGAGATAGTGGAACAGGAGATAATGCAGGATATGCTAAACAGTGAACAGATGTTTAGAGCAGATGAGAATGAGAAGCTGACAGATATTTTCATAATTAAGGAGATAGTGGAACAGGAGATAATGCAGGATATGCCAAACAGTGAACAGATGTTTAGAGTAGATGAGAATGAGAAGCTGACAGATATTTTCATAACTAAAGAGATAGTGGAACAGGAGATAGGCTAAAAAAAAGTTCAAGACACCAGGACCAGATGAAATATATCCCAGAGTACTTAAGGAATACAAAGAGGTTACTTTCTGTCATTAGGAAATCACATGAGTCAGGTGAGGTACCAGTAATGTGGAGGCAGGCTAATGTAGTACCCATCTTCAGTAAAGGAGATAAAACTTTAGTGTCTAATTATAGACCTGTCAGCTTAACTTCAGTTGTGGGTAAAATATTGGAGTCAATAATAGCAAAGAACATTAGGGAGCATTCAGACAAACATAACTTGATAAATCAGTCACAGCATGGCTTCACATAGGGGTGGTCTTGCCTGACGAACTTAAGTTTTTACAGTAAAGTGTACAAGGCAGTAGATAATGGTGATAGTTATGACATCTTATATCTGGACTTTAGTAGAGCATTTGACAAGGTATCCCACCAAAGACTCCTGAGAAAGGTTAGGACACACAGGATAGATGAGAAAGTGTTAGGCTGGATAAGGTCATGGCTAAGTGACAGGTAACAAAGAGTTGTAATAAATGGTTCTAAATCCGAGTGGGGTCATGCAATTAGTGGGGTGCCACAGGGATCAGTATTAGGGCCATTGTTGTTTTTAATATATATCAATGACTCGGATAGTGGAATTAGTAGTGATGTTAGTAAATTTCCGGATGACACAAAGATAGGTAGATTAATTAAGTCAGAATTGGATGCCATTGCTTTGCAGGCAGATTTAGATAGGATGAATGAATGGATGGATAGATGGCAAATGCAGTTTAATATCAACAAGTGCAAAGTACTTAGCGTAGGTAGAGGAAAACCACACAGTAGGTACAGAATAAACAATGAAACTCTGGTAGCTACAGGGTATGAGAAAAGATTTAGGAGTTATAGTTAGCTCTGAACTCTGTCTAGGAAAACAATGCATAGAGCCCAGAAACAGGGCAAATAGGGTCTTAGGATTAATTTTTAGGAGTGATAAAAGTAGAAGGCCCAAAGTAATATTAAAGTTATAATTGGTGCTGGTCAGACCTCATTTAGACTACGCTGTGCAGTTCTGGTCCCCACATACAGGAAAGATATAGGTCTATTAGAATCAGTACAGAGGAGAATGACTAAAAGGATACAGGGGATGAGGAGTATTCCTTACAAGGCGAGATTGAAGCTGTTAAATTTACATTTTTTAGAGAGATGTAGGTTAAGAGGGGACCTGATAGAAGTCTTTAAGTGGTATAAAGGTTATAACAAAGGGGATGTAAGCAAAATTCTTAGGATCAGCAACCAGGATAGAACAAAAAACAACGGGTTCGAACTTGAAAAATTTAGGTTTAAGAAAGAGATAGGAAGAAATTGGTTCTCAGAGATGCGTGGAATGGACTCAGTAATCATGTTGTTAGTGCTAAGACATAGGGAACTTTAAGAGAAGATTAGATGGTTTTATGGATGGGGATGATAGGTGGGAACAGGTAGGTATATTTCATTCAGGGACTGACACGTATAAGCCTGGTTGCTTCTTGCAGCTTCCCTTATTTTTTATGTGCTTATGTTCTTAAAGTTTTGCACTCATTGCTGTTACTACCTCCTCACTTAGCTTGTTTAAAACTTCTATATATCTCTGTGGGAAACTATATTTTTTTGTTATTCAAGCATCTTCCTTTTCTTAGTTTTTTGTTGTGGGTCATGTGTGTCTGGTATTTTCTACTTCTCTTAGCAGTAGTTTCTCATTATCAATTTCTTCCACTCTATTCCACAATTTATAAATCAGTATTAAATTTTCCAATGTTGGCAGGTTCATTTCCTTTAACCTGTCTTCATATGTTAATTCTTCCAGTTCTGAAACCATCTTCATTGCCATCCTTTGTATCCTTTCTAATTTTCTGACATTTTCTTACTCTAGTCCCAGATTTTACTCAAGTCTTCTTGTAGAATTTCAGTCTTTGTTGCTTCTTATATGTCTTTGTAATTTTGCATTGTTGCTTCTTATATGTCTTTGTAATTTTGCATCATCTTGTATGTATTTACCTATTTGTATTGTACAAGGCACAAGCCAAAGTTCATTTTGTCCTCTTTCCATTACCATATTTATCCAGTTTCTCTTTAAACACATGTACATTATTTGCCGCAACCACCTCTTCCTTCAAATCATTCCAGATTTCAATAGTTCTATGCATGAAGCTGCACTTCTTGATGCTGCTTGACACAGGATTTGTGACTCAGGATCTCCCTTTCCTGAATCCAAATTGCTTTTCTGTAATTACCTTTTCATCTCCTAGATATTCCATCCATCTGTCTTTAATTACTCTTTCACAAAATTTTTTACAATACTTGTTATCAACACTGGTCTATAATTTAATGGTTCCACTTTATTTTTCCCTTTGTATATTGGAAAAGAGCTAACATAGTAACTCTTTTCCATTCCTTGGTACTTTTCCTTCTCTTAACATGCTGTTAATTATGTCCCATATGGGTTTTCCACTTTTTCTCTGCATTCTTTTAATATCCATCCATTTACTTGACCTAGTCCCAAAGCTTTTCTAACGTCCACCTCTTCCAGCAGTTTCTTGATTTCTTGTCTCTTTACTTGTATCTCCTGTATTCCCTCACTCTGTGATACCACTTCTGGTGCCACAAATTCAGTTTCCCTTGTAAACACACATTGAAAAACACTCATTCATTAGTTCACCCACCACCTCAGTAGTTTCATAAATTCTTCCTTCCCTTTTTAACTTGTTTATGCCATCCTTATGTTTCATTTTCCCATTTATGTATCCATAGAAGAATTTGGGTTCTTCTTTGCATTTTCTTACTATGTCACTTTCAAAGTTTCTTTCTTCTCTTCTTATTATACTATATTCATTCCTCGTCTTTCTGTATTCTTCTCTAGCTTCAGTTGTCTTATTATTTTCTGCCATGCCCTGTCCTTTTTCTTTTATGCTTCTACACATCTGGCATTATACCATTCATGTTTCTCAATCTTCACTTTACAACTTGGCACAAACTATTGCACCCTCTCTCTATACTTGCTCAAAAATCTCTCATACTTTTCTTGCATTACTTTACCTTCAAATAGCTCTTTCCAGTGAATTTTTCCATAAATTTATAAGTCCTGCAAAGTTTGCTTTAGCATAGTTCTGCCTCCCATTTCTGTATTATTCTTTCCTGTGCAACATTTTTTCCTCCTGTAGTACTATTTCTATCATCACATAATTACTTCCCACTGGACTTAGACAATGTATATTTGGTCTACTTTCTGGCGTGTCTGTAAACACTAAGTCCAACTGTAATGGTTCTTCTCCTCTGCATCTTGTAGGCTTGTTCATCCATTGTCTCAGTGTATTCACCATCATGGTTTGCATAACTTCTTCACTCCATGACCCAACATTTTCTTTCACTTCCATCTCCTCCCAGTTAATTTTTTTTAGTGTTGAAGTTGCCTGTTATGAGCACTTTGTTATTTTTCCTTATGATTTCCTCTATACTATTTTTTTGTTTCAAGTTGCATACTTTTAAATTTATTGGTCTCCCATGCATTAGTTTTTGGTATTACATATGTCACAATGATTTTCCTTTCTTCACTTCCCTTGATCTTAATCACAACACTCAGTGTTTCTGCCATTCCATCACCATATTCCACTTCCTCAACAATATCCTCTTTTACCAATATCATCACTCCTCCCTTTCCTATTCTGTCTCTCCTCCATGTGCTATATCCTTCCTTTGCAAATCCCAACTTTATTTCCTCTTTAGTGTGTGTGTGTGTGTGTGTGTGTGTGTGTGTGTGTGTGTGTGTGTGTGGAGAGAGAGAGAGAGAGAGAGAGAGAGAGAGAGAGAGAGAGAGAGAGAGAGAGAGAGAGAGAGAGAGAGAGAGAGAGAGAGAGAGAGAGAGAGAGAGAGAGAGAGAGAGAGAGAGAGAGAGAGAGAGAGAGAGAGAGAGAGAGAGAGAGAGAGAGAGAGAGAGAGAGAGAGAGAGAGAGGCAATGAGGCTGCCTTGTTGAGGTGGGGAGGACCACTGATGTGACCCTGAGATGGCAATTCAAAATTTCCTTTGATAGAGAACTTTCATGGCAATTCAAAATTTCCTATGATGCAAGACTAATTTTTTTTATATTTTTCATTAGTTCGATGAAAATGGTTGCATATTTGTAAATAGCTATGAATAAAAATGCTGACACAAATGTGAATGTATACACATGCAAATGTAGAAGTGAATATCTGGTTCACTACTAGCTCCGACTACACTTACTTAAAACCAGTGTCATAGTTGGGTGATCCACATGTCCTTATCTTTCATAATTATGACAACCATTCTATTTAGTAACATATCTAAATTTGATGCAGATATATGTAGGAACATTTCAAATAACCCACTACCACTTATCATTTGTTGAGGGAAGATGTGCTACATTGTCAAACCCCACATCCTAGTACAACACTGTCTTGTGTCCATTTCCCAAATTCAATGAAGGCAAACCCAGTACTGGTGGGGGATATCTGGGTTGATGTCCAGATATTGCTACAGTAGGAGCTGCTATTCGTAAAAGATCCTCCTCTTCCTCCTCTGTCAACATACCTTATCAGCTCTGCCCTGATGTGAACTGTCAAAATATTAACTTGATTGAAGCTGTGTTTGTAGTATTTTGAAATTAACTATTTAAGAAGGTTACCATTTAAGTTTGTGGCTTGTTCAGCTGAAAATTTGTGGCCTGTTCCAGACATGCTATCAGTACTATTTGGGCAATGTTTTAGCCTTCATGTGGATAAGGCCTGTGTGTTTATGTTCATATTCACACACGCACTAATGTACTCTTACCTGTTCGCAGTAATCCCAAGGACTTGGGCAACAGTAGCCTGGGTTTCAGTGGGCCACTGGGTTGTGCAGTAAACATCATATCCATCCTCTATGGGAACCACTCGGGTAGCGAAGGGCTCCATATTAAGGTGATACTGACTCCCCTGAGTCAGATTCCCCTTTAAACGATGTGGTGCAATCTCCAGCTGGCCTGGCCAGCAAAACCAAACAAGAATGTTACAAACAAGGCAATTGTTAGACAATATCACCAACACTGAAATATCTAGAGAGGAATGTAACCATGTACATTAAGCAAGCCAATTTTACCAAATTATATCTTGTTCCCTTTAATGAGAATGGATCTAAAGAGGGATGGGAGGACTTCAAGAAACCAAAGAATCACATGGTTAAACATCCAAAAACAGAAGAGGAATTTGGAAAATGATACATGACAGTGCAATAAAATACACTGGGATGAGCAGTGCATTAGTGGTAGCTAGGATCTTGTGCATTATGAAGTGGCTGTTAAACAGTACTCGAGGAATTTAGGAAAATAAGTTTAATTAACTGCAGCACTTGAAGCACTGTTTTACTTCCTGTTATGGTAATTATACACACTGCCACCAATGGAAGTGGTGCACATGATAAACAAAGTGTTGTTTTATAGAGTGGGGAGTGTCCAGCTCAGTTGCAATAGAGGAATTAAAATGAAAATGCGGCAACATTGACAAGCAGTTTGAACATTTGTCAATTGTCACATCCCTGTGTCATCGCTCAGCTGACTCTTGATCCTGTTAAGGACCACTCACACTTGCTGTACTCGCCTGGAAAATGTGCCAAATTTTTTTACATATTTCATATCAATGGTATGATTTAAGTGTTAATTACACATAAGCCTCAGATGTCCAAGAGCAATACAGCCCTTACTGAGTCTCTCCAGAAGGGTGGTTTTGGGGTCTAAGGAGATTTCTAGGAAAACAGGACTGCCACAAAGAACTGTGCACTGTGTGCAGCTTTGGATGAAATGATACCAAGATAATAATAATTCAACCCAAGTGTAACAAACTGCTGTGGATGAAGGCATGTTTTGTCAAAAAGAACCTTACTTTCAGTAAAGCATCAGCTGAGTGCTTTACCATTCCTCACAGGAAGAGAAATAAAGCAAAAAAAAAAACCTTGGTATGTGTGACATGAAACAACAAAAACATCAGTGTGCCACTTTCATTGCCAGCAGGCATACCGTATGTAATGAGGGATACATATACCTTCCGGGTCTCCAAGGACTGCTGGCTCTACTGTGCCAGTGACGGCAAAAGTGACAATCTCATCCCGACCCCCTTCAGCCAGCGCCTGCTCAATTGTCAATACTGGCTTCTTGACATCCTCATAGCTCACTACCACCATCTGGGCAGCTCGCACTGCTGTATCCCTGTCCCGGGCCACTATCAGACCCACAGGTTGGCCAGCATATTTTGAACGCTCCTCTACAAATACCTGTAATTAGAAAGACAGTGAAAGGTCACTGGAGTTAACTTATCATTGCAACTATTCAGTTAACTTATCACTGCAACTATTCTATTTCTTATTCTATAGCCTCAAATACTTTGCTCCCACTGGGGACATCTATTACACAGCTGACCATAACAAAAAGAGTTTCTACCTCACTGTATCCAAAAGGTTTTGATTATTTATGTAATTTTCTTTTATTTGCACTTCTTTTACTTAATATACACCTGTTTACCCATTCCTTCAATCTTCCAAGTGGGTTCTCTCCTACCATTTTAGTCACCTCTACTGGTTAGTAGTGTTTTACTTACAGGGTCAGGATATACCCCAGCAGTGACAACAAAGCTGTTTTTTCCAGGAATGTCAGCAGCCTTTACAAAGGTCACCACATCCTTCAGTCTGAGGGCCTCAGAGGCATCCACATGTGATATCTTAGCGTTTGCATGAGTAGTCTGAACCAGGGCCCCATGGAGCTCACTGGGTAGGTAAGGGATGTCATCAAGGTATGTTGCTTCACCTGTGAGGATGAAAATTCACTTGCTTGTGATCAGTGGCAAATTTCTGACTATACAGATCAACCATCATTAATTCAGTTCCATCACTAATATGGCACTAATTTCAGCTAGCATAATTTCAAATTTCTCGGGATGCTGCACCAACATCCCACCACCACTATTTGTTGGAAGTATGATAAAGCGTATAAAGTTTCTTAACACATACTTGGGAAAAAGCCTGAGGAAGCAGTTAAATAGTGAAATAGAAACAGTGCAATAATAACAAGAGAGGATAACCCAAGAGGCATTAGAAAGTGAAACAGGTAACAAAAAGAAGCTACTGTTGCATAAACAACTGGTATCACTTCCAAACAAAGGGAAGCCATTCAGATTTATTTTTTCTTCATTTATTATTTAATCTGATCAGTTTTAACTCCAGCCATGGTTCCAGTGAATAAAGGAAATGTTTTTTGTGTAAAGTACAAACACTATACATTACCCAGAAAAGATAAGATTGAATGCCTGAAAAAATGTGACCATTTTTGCTAAACAGTCGTTTATGATATTGGCCAGAAATGAAGTATCGGTATTGGTGAAGAAAGTGATATTGGTAGAGCCCCACTTACTAATCAACTTGTACTGATTTACAAGGAATTTTAAAAGTAGGATGAAGTGGTTAACTATTGGGTTTTAAATGTATTCTAATCTAACCTCTCTGTAATCTGGCTAAATCACTAATCCAACACCCTACAGGTCCCAATAGTGCTGGATTAGTGATGGGTGACCTGTATCATGAGGTTCTCAAAGATCATAGGCATGCAAACACTAGTGTATTTGTATTGTGATCTTCCCTATAAGGACTAGTTTTGCACCCACCAAAGCTGTTAGAACTACTCACCAGAGATTTGAGTGGCAGATTCCAGCTTTGGCAAAGGTTCTCCAACTGGCCAAGCTTCCCGATCCATGTCAAACTCCTGACGGCCAGAGGACAGGGGGCGCTCAATATTTGGTCCAGCACTGGCAAGCTTGGGATTCACTTTGTTGGCCAAAAATCCTACAATAGTCTTGTATAGCAGTGCTTGGGAAAGGCTTCGACGATAGGCTGGAGAGGCATCCTGTGGATGGTTGTCTGGCTGTACCTCTCGGCCAAGTATTTCTGCAGCTTCCACTACAGTAGCCTGATCATTCAGCCTCCGCCCCATCAAAAAGTTCTCTGTTTCAGTAGCATGGATGAAATTTGGGTTGATACCTCCAAGAAGGATGGAAGGTTTGTGAGTAACCTTGAAGTTGTCTGTTGGATCCACCTCCATTCTGAAGCAGGCATTGACATAGGCATGTGCATTGACAGCTCGTGGCGTGATCTTGAATGTCCGCAGCTGTAAATAAGTGTCCACGAATTCTGATTTGCTTGAGGGCAAACATTTTTTTTCCCTTCCTCCCAACTCCTTTTTCAACCTTTTCCTTCACTACTCTACAGCTTCTCCCTTCCTCCACTGTTCTTACCTTTGTGTTGTGTAATGCAGGTGGAAGTGTCACAGACAGGATGACTTTTTTGAACATATCTGTTCTGAGGAAATGCTCAAGGCTCATGTGGGTAGTGGAAGCATCCTCAGCACTGCCAATGGTCAGCTCTGCCTTAGCAGCAAGAAGTGTCAAGAAGATATCTGACTGGAATCCTTGATGAGCATGCTTCAGCATCAAATTGCCAGCCCAGCTGCCTGTCTGCTCAGGAAAAATATTTTCTTAATATCTAAGATCACCTATAACCTATACCAATTTTCACAAAACCTGGAGTACAAAATTTCTTGAAATTATCATGATACCTATGGCCACACAGACAAACATTTCTTTTTTAGTTTAGGGTGTTTAATAAAACAGAGTAAAAAAATTGCATTACTCAAAAACTTACAGTAAAATGGAAGAAAATAATATATTTTACTACAAGCACTATTAACTGGAAAAAAATAAAAAATAAATAAATAAATCCACATTTGGCAAAAAACTTGATACTTACAAAAGGTTACATGCATTGTTTCCTAGCAAACCACTCCTTTCCAGTGCTTAAAACAGTTATTTCACTCAATCTTAAGACTTACATTCCTGACTGCCACATTGGCCACCACTTGCCAATGGTTGGCAAGAACCTCTAGGTAACTGTATCTCGGCTGTGTTTTGGCCATGTGATGGAACAACTCCATGGCCCTGGTCAAGCTCACATTGGCACCGAGCTGCAAGGGTACTCCCACTGAGGTGATGTACAGCTCCTCAATACCATCAGTAGAGATGTAGGCTGAATATGGCCCATCATTCTTGAACACTCCTGTTGGTGAAATAAGAACTGTAGTCACTCTTGGGTGCTGCACTATCTGCCCAATATTCACTAATGCAAGATGTTTCTTACTGTTTGCAAGTTGTGGACACCTAGTGGTGAACTGCGTAACACCCTGAGAGTCCTACTGGATAAACATGGCATGCATTATAATTACTTTAAGATACCAAAGCCAGAACTGGTTATTAACCTTCACTGAGCATTACCTTGGCCAGTGTTGCCCACAACAATCCGATACTTCTCTTCAGTGCCAATATTCCTAAGAATACTGTACATGCCCTGAAATTAATGTCATCTGTGAGAATCTTGAGACATTTGCAGCTATAATAAAGTTTAATCCAATTATAAAGCATCATCTTAGAGTTAAGTGCTTGAATATTTGACATAGCAGTTAAAGAAAAAAATTTACAAAAAAAAACAGTTGTTTATTTAAATGCCTGTTTTTTCTGGAAATCAAGCATTACTTGGTTCCATTAAACATTGGTTACATTGAACCCTGCCATTTTCATGTGTTGTAAACCAAACATAATAAGCTTCACTGTAAAAGTACTACTTTCTGCAAACACTGGCAATATAAGCTGCCATGCACTCCATATACTTGAATGGCAGCAAAGCTAACTTAACAAGCCTCAATGACACAGAGAGCAGGGGAAAATATTAACAATCTCTATTTCATGCTTAAAGAGAGAGAGAGAGAGAGAGAGAGAGAGAGAGAGAGAGAGAGAGAGAGAGAGAGAGAGAGAGAGAGAGAGAGAGAGAGAGAGAGAGAGAGAGAGAGAGAATCACACTTCACAACTTACATGGATATTTGTTGGTCGGAACCAGTGAACAGAGCCAAAGGATATCTGCACTTTCCCAGGATTGAGAGGAAGGAAATCCATCACTCTTTTCTTACATCTTCCACCTTCCTTTCCCTTACAGCCACCACAACCATCGGTGCCATTCTTCTCACATACACCATTGTATGCCTCCTACGTGTGATGCATAAAAAATCCTTTAAAAAATGCTGCAAGTATTCCAGGTTTA
This sequence comes from Scylla paramamosain, assembly GCF_035594125.1. Taxonomy (NCBI): domain Eukaryota; kingdom Metazoa; phylum Arthropoda; class Malacostraca; order Decapoda; family Portunidae; genus Scylla; species Scylla paramamosain. The sequence goes on from NC_087180.1 coordinate 11,127,133, forward strand.
TATAAATAAATGAGAATATCATTATCATCTATCCATCTATTTATAAAGGATTCCTGTTCTCAGAATTCTACCAAGAGGATGGTCATGAAAGAAGCATCTCCATTCATTCCACTTCTTGCATTCTCTAATCCTATTACTCTCTTCTCACTGGTGCCACTTACATACCAGAGAACTGTCCTCCAACTTCACTCAGTCCTCTTTTGTGCTGACAGCATCTACCACATTCATATATTCTAAGTCATCTAATGGTCATTCTTTCCATGTGATCAAATTACCTTAGATGTGTTTCTCGATCTGCTCAGTCATTTCACATTTCATTCTTTCACTTTTGCTTGAGATGTCAAAATCAGTTAAACACTTTAATTTCTTTTCCTATTACTGATGTCTGCATCAATATATATATATATATATATATATATATATATATATATATATATATATATATATATATATATATATATATATATATATATATATATATATACACCAGTGTACATACCTCTATGTCCACAAGTCTTTCCTTAAGGGTGGGGTCTGCATCCACTGTCATGGATTTGAAGGCGTCCAGGATGGGCCGGTAGCCAGTGCAGCGACAAATGTTCCCATCCAATGATGCTTCTACTTTGGCAGAAGTGAGTGGTTCAGACCCCTTTGTCTGGCTACAAATGAAAATATCTGAATTAAGTCTCTAGTCGAAAAAACAAAACAAAAACAAAAACAAAACTTAAGTGAAGCAGACATTTCATAAATACATAAAATGAGCTGGTATTATTCATGTTATGTTTTATGGTTCATTAGCTATTATGTAATTAGAATCAACAGACACTGCTGTCTTTTTTGGTACTGGAAACACAGTTGGATGACATCCAAGGAAAATTTATGATTTCAGGCTTTCAGTTTTCTGAATTTTAGATAAAAGGTTGTGAACTTGTAATAATAGTTTCTTGGTAAGGTTTACAGTAAAATCCAAACAAAAGCTATGAAAAAAAAATGTGGCATTATGTTAGTGATGAATGGAAAAAAATAAGGACAATAAAAACAAATGTAGTGAGGGAGAGAAGGTGAGAGCAATTTTGTGTGAGGACAGAAGAATGTGTCTGTGTCTGGACAGAAGAATGTAATGACCTACTCACCTTTACCAATGACAAGAATTTCATGAAAAGTCTTGATAACAATACTTACCCATACATGGTCATGATCATGCCTGGTGAGCAAAAGCCACACTGAGTCCCATAGAAGCCATGCAGAGCCTTTTGTATGGGGTGGTAACCTGTGTAGCGGTTCCCTAGACCTTCTATAGTCTCTATCTTCCATCCTGCACAGGCATACAGCATTGCCTGACACTGCAACAAAGTATTGCTTAATATTCTATTCAACTTATGCATCCAATATTGCAGGCTTTGCATAATTTTTTGGGGTACATTACAGTATACTGTTTATTTATTGCTAAGTTTGTGCACCTGCTTCAGACACCTTCCTCGTTTACATTAAATATTGTCTTTGTGTTAGTGTGCAATAATATATTAGTGTTTACCTATTTGGATTTTAGTAAGATTAAGTCAAGCTCTCTCATTAATGTGTGGGTGTGCACATGCACACGTGTGCAAGTGCACATTTCATTCAATTTCAATAGTTAGGAATTACTGTGCTACAATGTGTGCTTGTGTGCGTGTGTGTATTTACCTAGTTGTGTTGTACAAGGCATGAGCAAAAGCTCGTTTTGTTCTGTCTCTCCATATCCATATTTATCCAATTTCTCTTTAAACATGTGTGCACTGTTTGCAGCTTCTTTCTTCAAATCATTCCAGATTTCAATAGTTCAATACAGGAAGCTGTATTTCTTGATCTTACTTGAACATCAACTCTTCTTTATTTTCTCCCCATGCCCCATTGTATGTATTTCTCCTTCCTCCATTTGTGGTATTTTCTTTCCATGCTCTCATGTATGTCTTTCTCCCTCGTCCATTTGTGGTACCAGGTCATTTTTGTTTATTTTTTTATATGGTTTACTAATTTGTACTTTGTTATCAGCTCTCCTCTTTCTATTCTCTCTTGTAGTGTTGGTAATCCCATCTCTTCAAATCTTTCTTCATAGCTTAAGTCTTTCAATTCTGGTACCATCTTTGTCACTACCCTCTGTATTTTTTCCAATTTCTGCATATATTTTTTATGTGGAGCCCAAACTACTGCTGCATATTCTAATTTAAAATGTATCATGCTTGTTATAATTTTCTATATAACATCTTTATACAAATAGTTAAATGCCACCATAATGTTTGTTAACAAGCTGTATGTAAAGCTGAATATCCAGTTTATGCGCATTTCAGGTCATGATAGTGTGTCCTGAATCATTACTCCCAAATCTTTTTCTTCATTACTTTTCATTATTACTTCTTCCATTTTATAATTCCATGTTCTCTTTTTACTTTTTCCTAATTCCAGTACATGGCATTTCCTGGCATTAAATTTTAGTTTTTATCTTTGGCTCCATGCACATAACTTGTCAATATCCTTTTGCAACTCCTTGCAGTCATTTTCAACCTTTATTATTTTAATTATTTTTTGCAACATCAACAAACAGGCTTATATAACCATTTCAATCCTCTGTCATATCGTTTACAAATATTTGAAACATAATAGGTGCCAACACAGATCCTTGCTTTACCCCACTTGTCACTTTGTGCCAACTTTAATTAGTGTCCCTGATTACTGTTCTCATTTCCTTCCCTTGTAAATAATCACCCATCCATCTCAGTGTTGCTCCCTTCAGTCCTCCTCCATTTTCTAGCTTTCACATAAGGCTTTTGTGGGGAACTTTACTCAATGCTTTTTTGAGATCCAAGTATACTGCATCAACCCATCTGTCCCTCTCTTACACTCCATCTATTGCTCTCATATAGAAGCTCAGTACATTTGTGACACAGGATCTCCCTTTCCTGAATCAAATTGCTTTTCTGTAATTATCTTTTCATCTTCTACATACTGCAGCCATCTATCTTTAATTACTATTTCACAAAGCTAGTTTACAATACCTGTTAGTGACACTAATCTATAATTTAATAGTTCCACTATTTCTCCCCTTTGAATATTGGTACTATGTTAGCTCTTTTCCATTCCCTTGGAACTTTTCCTTCTTTTAACAAGCTGTTAATTACATCCCATATGGGTTCCTCCATTTATTTTCCGCATTCTTTTAAAATCCATCCATTTACTTGATCTGTTCCCATAGCTTTTCTAACATCCAGCTCTTCCAGCAGTTTCTTAATTTCTTGTCTCTTTACTTGTATCTACTGTATTCCCTCATTCTGTCATACCACTCTCAGTGCCAAAAAATCAGTTTCTTTCGTAAACACAGATTAAAAACTCTCATTCATTATTTCACTCAACTCCTCGGTAGTTTCATAAATTCTTCCTTCCCTTTTTAACTTGTTTATGCCGTCCCTATGTTTAATTTTTCTGTTTACATATTTGTAGAAGAATTTGGGTTCTTCCTTGCAGTTTTTTACTGTCACTTTCATAATTTCTTTCTTCTTCTCTTCTTATTATACCACATTCATTCCTTGCCTTTGTATTCTTCTCTAATATTTCTGTTCAGTTTCTCATCATTTTCTTTCACGCCCTGTTCTTTTTCCTTTTTGCTTCTACAAACCTGGCATTATACCATTCATGCTTCCCAGTTTTCACTTTATACCTTTGCACAAACTGATGCACCACCCCTCTGCACACGTGCTAAAAAATCTCATATTTTCTTGAATTTTTTTTACCTTCAAATAGCTCTTTCCAGTTAATTTTTCCATAAAACTTATTAAGCTCTGCAAAGTTTGCATTAGCAGAGTTCCATCTCCCATTTCTATACTGTTCTTTCATGTGCAACACTTTTTCCTTCTGTAGTACTATTTCACTGTCGCATGATTGCTTTTCCCCATTGGACTCAGACAATGTATACTCAACCTACTTTCTGGGGACTTTGTAAACACAAAGTCCAACTGTGATGGTTCTTCTCCTCTGCATCTTGTAGGTTCATTCACCCACTGTCTCATTGTATTCACCATCATGGTTTGCATAACTTCATGACCTGAGATTTTCTTTCACTTCCATCTCCTCCCAGTTAATTCCTTTAGTGATGAAGTTGCCTACTAAGAGCATTTTGTTGCTTTTCCTTATCATTTCCTCTATACTATTTCTTGTTTCTAGTTGCATAATTTTATATCTATTGGTCTCCCATTCAATAGTTTTTTGGTGGTATGTACATCACAATAACTTTTTTTTTTTCACTTCCTTTGATCTTAATCACAAAATTCAAAGTTTCTGCCATTCCATTACCATATTCCACTTCCTCAACAACAATATCTTCATCAATCCCCTCCCTTTCCTTTTTGTTTCTCCTCCATGTGCTATATCCTTCCTTTTTGCAAATTTCAACTTTATTTCCCCTTTTAGTATGGTTTCCTTTAAGCATACCACATCTGGCTTATTATTCTTTTGGTAGGCTTAAGTTCCAATAGGCTTGACACCAAATCATCTACATTTGTATACATAATCTTTAAATTTATGTTTGATCTTCTTTGTGTCTGTGTGTGTGTGTGAAAGCAACTTCTATCTAAGGGCACTTTGGAAGTGCCATATTTTGTTCAACCAATACATAGACACTTGCTGATACATTGTGAATAAACCACGGATGGAGAGAGTAAAGCTATTCTAGTGATGTAAACTGCTGAATCATGACGGCATACTACACAACAAAACACCTTTGTATATTTAATGTCCTTTCTTCATGTGGATATAACTTTGGCAAGTGTGCATGAATCGTGTGTTTTCATTCACTGTAAAATCTTACACAACTCAAGTAATGTGGAATACTGTTTGTGGCGCCACTCCTTTCTACAATAAATAAAAGGTGAGGAGCAGGCTGCCAGATATTTGAGGGGAATTACACACACACACACACACACACACATTTATATATATATATATATATATATATATATATATATATATATATATATATATATATATATATATATATATATATATATATATATATATATATATATATATACCCTTGAGCTAAACATAAGTAATTTCAAATTACTGACGAAATCTGTTCTGTTGAAGAAATCTACAAATGATTTAGCAATTTCACAAAGCCAGGCAGGTCTGTTGCTCATGGAGACTAAAGACTTTTGACAACTTATTGCGCAATCCATCGTTTGTGTCCTGAATGACAAAATCTACTATTATTATTGATTCCTTTTGTATGAACTAACTACATTCAAGATCAAAATAACATATAGATACCTGTATTACAAATAGAGAAATTAGAACACTCCACCTACTGCCTGCACGCTGAAGGTCTTGTTGTGGCCAGGCGACTCGCGGTCCGGAACTGTGGCCACTACAGTGCACACACCACAGCCTCCTTCCCGACACAGTGCCTTGGTGCCCGGGGCCTGCACTACGTATCGTATGTAGTCCACCAGGCGAGTCCATGGTGGCACATCTGGACCAACTGAGAGAGAGAGAGAGAGAGAGAGAGAGAGAGAGAGAGAGAGAGAGAGAGTTACATTTATCAATTTTTTCCTCAACCGATCACGCGACTAAGGCAGGGGAAAACTACAATGTTCTAACTGATAATCCAGCTTACTTCACCACTGTAGGAAATGAGCAAAGATCCTTGTATAGAACCTTTGTGGTTAAAGTGACGCAGTGCCTGCTGTGGGTGGTGATGGGAGTGAGGAGGTGCTGGCCGTCTGATTGGAGGATGAAGTGGCAAGGTTACCACTCATACACCAAGGTTGGATTTGTGACGAGGCATTGACAATGGATATTATAACACGCCGCATATAGGTATTTGAGCGAAATTCCTCCATTCAAATAAAGGAAACAGACATGAGACAGGAGGCAGCAGCAGCGCGTCTTCCTACCAGCGAAGTCACGTCTTGAAGGAAAATCATGGGTGCCTGACTTCACATAAACTAAAAGCTCGATACGTTCCGAACGAATTCGAGATATTCTGAAACCTCGAATAGTATATCAAAAGTTTCCTTTTAACATGTTCATTCTTAGTATTAACCTTGTGCTATCTGTGCTGGAGAATTTCATAAATTTCAGTCACTACACGCTCCCGAATATAACAATAAAAGTGTTGCTTGCTGTTGTTACTTCAAGCTGCAAAAATCCTTGAGATGCTATATGAATCTCTCTCTCTCTCTCTCTCTCTCTCTCTCTCTCTCTCTCTCTCTGCCACGTGATATTAGGCTTTAGAGCACTCATGTAGAATTAATTATGCGTGATATCTTATCAGTGTACACTTAAAAGTTATCTAATTATTTAACTTTTGTTTTAGTGTTTGTGCCTTGTCATGTAATAATCAATGGAAAAAAAAATCTTTTTACTACCATTTCTCCTTGAAACGTCGTTTATTTCTTTCGGTATTGTGGTTATTCGGCATAAATACCATTGTTAATAGGTATATATAACATATTAAGGAAACTATGTACTTTTTCGTAACTCAAACTATCAATTGTTTATTTTTCGTAGCTTAACATGGGAGATAGCATATGTTTTGGGTCTATCTGCTGATCGTGAGTTCTACCCAGAGTCGATAAGCCCCGTCCACTGGCTTCACTTGTCTTAATGAGAGCGGAGCGGAAGACCGTAGTATATATATATATATATATATATATATATATATATATATATATATATATATATATATATATATATATATATATATATATATATATTATATTACAGTATATTATAGCTCCATGGTTTGGGTATAACAATAAGAAAAGTAAGTACCCACGCAGAAAGTCATCATAATCATCATCATCCGCCTCTCAGTACAGAGCATGACAACAGCCTCCCTTACTCTTCTCCACTCATTCCTGTAACCTGAGGAACATCGTACACTGCGGTGTAATGACTTGCAGGTGGTAGGATGGGTTCGGCCACGTCGCGATAGCTAGAGCGTTTTTGCCAGGGGAATGTGCAAGGTGTAATAACTCTCAGAGAGCCTGTGTGGTGTTGCTATACCTATCTAATTTATCTTCGTTGATCACTTAAATAAAACTCTCCGCCTCTACAATTCAGTGTTCCACTAAAAAAAAAAAAAAAAAAAAAAAAAAAAAAATAGAGATAACTCAAATCGATTGGATGTCACTTTCACTCACCATGAAACACGATTTGTCAATTTTTCTGAAATCCTAATATATATATATATATATATATATATATATATATATATATATATATATATATATATATATATATATATATATATATATATATATATATATATATATATATATATATATATATATTTTTTTTTTTTTTTTGGAAAAAAAGTGAAAAAAAAACATACAAGATGTCTTTATGGCAAAATAAATCGATTTACAACGTCAATGACCGTCATAACAATGACCAAAACTATCATATTTTTACTGAACAATGTTTTCACCGTTTGTTTTCACGACACTTTATGAATCAAGAAACCCTGTTGTTTATATAGACACCTGCTGCAAAACTTAAATACACAAAAATAGAGACCAGTATTATGAAACACTGGGTTTTCCAAGTAACTATTTTCAGTTAGACCTAGAGATGATAGCTCGGGCACTCATGTGTGTGTTTTTCGATGATGATACATAATCCTTGTTAACCATTATCAAAATCATTAAAACACCTTAAAGAAGATCAGCTTCCACTACAATTTACTTTAAATACTGGAGACAAGACGACGAAATGTTTATACTACGTGTATAATATATATATATATATATATATATATATATATATATATATATATATATATATATATATATATATATATATATATATATATATATATATAAAGACAACTCTCTTCCTCCACACAAAAACTACAAGCACCTAATAACACATACACACACACACACACACACACACACACACACACACACACACACACACACACACACACACACACACACACCCTTCACTGAAAAATTCAAAATTATCATGGCGGCTCCTATACCAGCCTCGGAGTCCCCATCTGGGGAGGGGACCACAAATGTCCCCAGGTCGGACTACTCTTCTGATAACGACCCTAAGTGTCTTGACACCCCCCTCAACTTTTTCTTCATTAACTTCTGCAACAAAATCTAATTTTCAATCTGTAGAACACCACCTCTTCTTCTTCTAAACCTCATCTTCTTTTCCTCACTGAAACTCAGGTGTCTGAAGCAACTGACAGTAGCCCTTTTTCTGTTCCCTCCTACTTTCTCTATCCTCATTTTCAGTCCAAAGTTGGAAGTTGCGTTTATGTGCGCAACGACTTAACCTGCTCTCGTGCCCACGCTCTTGAATCTTTCGAGCTTTCCACCATCTGGCTACGGCAACAGAGTCACTCTCAAACTAAATTTATTTGTGCTGTATATCTCTCACCTAACTCCTCTGACTATAAGAAATTCTTTGACTACGTAACTTCCAAGGTGGAACACATTCTGACTCTCTTCCCTTTTGTAAAGATCTCTATTCTTGGAGACTTCAATGTTCACCTCCAGCTTTGGCTTTCCTCACCCTTCACTAACCATCCTGGTGAACTAGCCTTCAACTTTGCTGTCCTCCACGACCTAGACCAATTCGTGCAACACCCTACTCGTATTCCTGACCGTCTTGGAGATACTCCCAACATTCTTGACCTTTTCCTGACCTCTAATGCTTCTGCTTATGCTGTCACCCTCTCTTCTCCGTTGGGCTCCTCCGATCACAATCTCATGTCTGTATCTTGTCCTATCGCTCCAAACCCTCCTCAGGATTCCCCTAAGCGAAGGTGCCTCTGGCGTTCTGCCTCTGCTAGTTGGGGTACCTGAGGAGGTATTTTGCTGATTTTCCTTGGAATGACTACTGCTTCCGTGTCAGAGACCCGTCTCTGTGCCGAGCGCATAACAGAGGTGATAGTGTCTGACATGGAGGCGTACATTCCTCACTCTTTTCTCGATCTAAACCTTCCAAACCTTGGTTTAACACAGCTTGTTCTCGTGCTATACATGATAGAGAGGTGGCCCACAAAAGGTAATTAAGCCTTCCATCACTAGAATCTCATGCACTTTATATTTCTGCCCGGAACCATGCCAAGTCTGTTCTCCAACTAGCCAAAAACTCCTTCATTAACAGAAAGTGTCAAAATCTTTCAAGATCCAACTCCCCTCGTGACTTCTGGCATCTAGCCAAAAACATATCCAATAACTTTGCTTCTTCTTCTTTCCCTCCTTTATTTCAACCAGATGGCACTACTGCTATCACATCTATCTCTAAAGCTGAACTGTTCGCTCAAACCGTTGCTAAAAACTCTACCTTGAACAATTCAGGGCTTGTTCCTTCCTCTCCTCCACCGTCTGACTACTTCTTGCTACCTATTAAAATTTTTCGCAGTGATGTTTTCCATGCCCTCGCTGGCCTAAACCCTCAGAAGGCTTATAGTCCTGATGGGGTCCCTCCTATTGTTCCCCGGGACTGTGCCTCCGTGCTTGCACCTTGACTAGTCAAACTCTTTCGACTCTGTCTGTCAATATCTACCTTTCCTTCTTGCTGGAAGTTCGCCTACATTCAGCCAGTTCCTAAAAAGGGTGACCATTCTAATCCCTCAAACTACCGTCCTATTGCTTTAATTTCCTGCCTATCTAAAGTTCTTGAATCTATCCTCAACAGGAAGATTCTTAAACATCTATCACTTCACAGCCTTCTATCTGATCGCCAGTATGATTTCCGTCAAGGCCGTTCTACTGGTCATCTTCTGGCCTTTTCTTACTGAGTCTTGGTCATCCTCTTTTAGAGATTTTGTGAAACTTTTGCTGTTGCCTTGGATATATCAAAAGCTTTTGATAGAATTTGGCACAAAGCTTTGACTTCCAAACTACCCTCCTACGGCTTCTATCCTTCTCTCTGTAACTTCATCTCAAATTTCCTTTCTGACCTTTCTGTTGCTGCAGTGGTAGACGGTCGCTGTTCTCCTAAATCCGTGCTCCTCACGGTTCTGTCCTGTCATCCACTCTCTTCCTATTATTAATCAATGATCTTCTAAACTAAACTTCTTATCCTATCCACTCCTACGCTGATGATACCACCCTGCACTTTTCTACGTCTTTTCACAGACTTCCAACCCTTCAGGAAGTAAACAGTTCACGCAGGGAAGCCACAGAACACCTGACTTCTGATCTCTCTAAAATTTCTGATTGGGACAGAGCAAACATAGTATTGTTCAATGTCTCAAAAACTCAATTCCTCCATCTATCAACTCGACACAACCTTCCACACAACTATCCCCTCTTCTTCTGTGACACTTCTACACTGAACATCCTCGGTCTGTGCTTTACTGAGCTGCAGTATCTGAGCTGGAAGCTTCACATCTCATCTCTAGCTAAAACAGCTTCTATGGAGTTAGGTGTTCTGAGACGTCTCCGTCAGTTTTTCTCACTCCCCCAAGCTGCTAACTCTGTACAAGGGCCTTATCCGTCCATGTATGGAGTATGCTTCACATGTATGCGGGAGGAGGGTTCCACTCATACCGCTCTTCTAGCCAGGGTGGAATCAAAAGCTTTTCGTCTCATCAACTCCTCTTATCTTACTGACTGTCTTCAGCCTCTCTCTCATCGCAGCAATGTTGCATCTCTAGCTGTCTCCTACCGCTATTTTCATGCAAACTGCTCTTCTGATCTTGCTAATTGCATGCCTCCCCTCTTCCCACGGCCTCGCTGCACGGCGTCTTCTTTCTCTCACCCCCATTCTGTCCATCTCTCTAATGCAAGAGTTAACCAGTATTTTCAATCATTCATCCTTTTCTCTGGTAAATTCTAGAACTCCCTGCCTGCGTCTGTATTTCCACCTTCCTATGACTTGAATACCTTCAAGAGGGAGGTTTCAAGACACTTATCCTTCAAATTTTGAATACCGATTTGGACCCTTTTCTGGGACTGGCATCTCAGTGGGCTTTTTTTATTTATTTTTTTTTATTGGATTTTTGTTGCTCTTGGCAAGTGTCCTCCTACATAAAAAAAAAAAAAAAAAAAAAAAAAAAAAATATATATATATATATATATATATATATATATATATATAGAGAGAGAGAGAGAGAGAGAGAGAGAGAGAGAGAGAGAGAGAGAGAGAGAGAGAGAGAGAGAGAGAGAGAGAGAGAGAGAGAGAGAGAGAGAGAGAGAGAGAGAGAGAGAGGCGTGTCATGACAAAACTCCTAACATTTCAGTAGGCTTTTTTAGATAAAGCGTGACAACGTGATGTGATCACCATAGCACATACTTGCTGGCCTGCTCTGAGGACTGCGTCTCGCATTCTTCTCAACTTACGCTAGCGTGTTTGTATGAAAGTGAGGCACGTTGTATTGTTTGAGAGTCAAGGTGAGTATTGTGCACGAGGTTACTACAATAACTAAATTAAATTCCTTACCCGAAACAATATTTACTCTCTCTCTCTCTCTCTCTCTCTCTGAGCTTCAGGTAAAAAACACTGGGATAAGATATTAAATGAGTGATAAATTTTGGCATCTTATTTTGTCCGATGAAGCTGATTTCACGTGAGCATGCAAACATAGTATAACATTTCCATTATGAGCTTGACAAATATCGTCTAAAGCCATTAAGCGTGAAGAATAGTACGTAGTGATACATACACATCTATAATTTCCAAGAGCGGAGAAAAAAATGAAATAAAAAAAATAAAGCAAAAAGTATTTAAGAATAATAAAATAATAAAAAGACAAAATATATAAATAAAATGGAAAATAAACATGTAGACATCTCATCTCATATATATATATATATATATATATGAAAAAAAAAAAAAAAAAAAAAAAAAAAAAAATATATATATATATATATATATATATATATATATATATATATATATATATATATATATATATGACTGTAAATCTTTAAGAAAAAAGCTCTATAAATATATCTGGCCAGACCCGAAAAATGTACACAATACACAACAAGCCATTGTATCTCAAGAGAGAGAGAGAGAGAGAGAGAGATAGATAGATAGAGAGAGAGAGAGAGAGAGAGAGAGAGAGAGAGAGAGAGAGAGAGAGAGAGAGAGAGAGAGAGAGAGAGAGAGAGAGAGAGAGAGATTTTTGTTTTGATTAATTTATGGCACCTCAATGGTGTCATTCCAATATAGAAAGTAAGTATTTAACAATATTCTAATAGGCAGACGATCTAATATACAACAGTCAGCGGTACTAGGGAAGAATTAAAGAATATAAGTAGAGAAAACAAAACAAGTCGCGTAGGGCAATCCATTAACAACCACCAAGAACCGGACGAGGGCTTCACCTAGGTGTCGTGGTTCAGATGCTGACACACCTGTGCTAGCGCCAGTATGGCCAGTGCAGGCAGTAATGGTCCAGTGTGTTGTTGGGGAGTGACAAAGAGGGCAAGAGAAATGAGGCACGTCTTCCGCCTCGGCGACTTGCCACACTTGTCTGCAGCCCAAACGTAGCCTGGCAGCCACCACGGTATGTCTCCTGACCCGCAGACCCGCCGACGGTACTTGTAACGGTGGTGGCGGAACGCGTTCTGGTGCTGTATGGATATGATGTTAGGCCTCTGGTGATCCCATATCAAATTAAAAAACGGGAGAAAGGGACGTCAGCAACCACCAAATCCAGGGAAACGTGCAAGGAAGACATCCAGGTTGTCAGCCATCTAGAGGTAGCGGCACACATCAATAAGCGGGACTCAACGGGGCAGCAGACCTTCCAGCTCAGGGCAGTGGAGACAGTGGTGTTCCAGTGTGTGTTACATGAAGAGAAATGCGGCACGTCTGGCAGTCCTGCAACTTCCCACATTGGCCTGTAGCCAAGACGGATCCTGGCGGAGACCACATTGTGCCTTCTCACAATAATTCCTTTGCGGCGATACTTGTCGCAATGGTAGCGAAAGGAGTCATAATACCGGATGGTGACACTTTCTTCCCTCTGGAGATCACGGGCTTGATCGATGGAACGGAAGGCAGCAGCTCGAATGCAGGTCAGGGCACCTGCGAGTGAGGGCACCAAGCCATCCGCAAGTTGCAGGCTGCCTTAGCAAGGGCATCAACTCTCGTCACTGCCGGTAATATTAATATGGGATGGAATCCACACAAACTTGATATTAATGTTTCTGTCATGACCCAAGGCCAAGAAAGAAAGAACTCGTCTGATTATGGCAGTGCATTGTGGGTTGACACTTGACTGCCTTGAGAGCAGACAGAGTCACAGATGATTACTGTACTGAGACCACGCTGGCACAGAAGGCTGACTGCATCTAGGATACCACAAAGCTTGCAAAACGTGGAGGTAGAAGAGTTTGGAAGACGTCGACCCGCCCAGCCTCCAGGCAGAGCATCAGTATCAGGGGAGTAGAATGAAGTAGTAATGAAACAACAAATGTTATATTTTCAATAGCAGTCATAGCATTTATTTGCTAATCACGTAAAAAATATGAAATAACAAGTAAAAATAAACTGAAGAAAGGGTAAATCTACTAAATTACATTAGACTCACTCTAGACCAAATTTCATTTTGATCAAACTTCTTACTAACACTTCATTAATGCACACAACATTATCGCTGTTCTTTCTAACTTACCTTTGCGACGTACTACAATCTCCTGTCTCACGCAAATGTAATAATGAATTACATACCTTTAAAAAAAATCAGCTCCGTCTGCCAGAGTGAGATTGATTTAATTTTGAGATAATACCAAACAAAACGCTTCAATTCCTACCTGTATACGTTTCATTATTGATAATGAGTGAAATGCTATCCTGTACGGGGCTTGTGATGCCTGCTCTTCCTTGCTGGGGAGCCATTCTGATGACCCTTTTCAAGATCGACCGCTCTCACTGAAAAGGAAGAAGAATGCAGAGTTAACAAAAACTGTCAATGTACAAAGAGACAAGAATCAGCAGATCACTTTATGAGCCACCAGTTACTTTTGGGATGGGTCAAGCTGGGAGTGTATATCCCATCCTCCTGCCATGCTTCATGGGGATTGAATCTCCCCACGCCGAGGTGGACTTCAATGTTCCTGGCCATGATCAGATGACGTGGCATACTTCTTTCGTGCTAACGTCTAGCTAAGGAGGTTTCCACAGTCCCAATTATGGAAAATTCTTGATTTCGTGTCATGCGCAGCGCACTGACTCCGGTTTGGAGGACGTTTTTTTTATAATCCCTCTTGCTTCCCTGCACAGAGAACACCCATTGCTTCCCTGCACAGAGAACACCTCTTGCTTTCCTGCACAGATAACACCTCTTGCTTCCATGCACAGATAACACCCATTGCTTCCCTGCACAGAAAACACCTCTTGCTTCCCCGCACATATTTTACGTATTGTCAGTACCTGCAAGTAGTTATAGACAAAAATTAATGTTGCCGTGTCGTCTGTGGTATATTTCAGCTGAGTAAGAAATAGCACATTAAAAAGGGCATCCTTTCTTTTTTTTTTTTTTTTTTTCTTAATATGCAGTGTCTTAATGACTTTATAATCTAGCATTCAAAAAGTGTGAGACACACGGAGATTTAAACCTGGTTCTCTCTCTCTCTCTCTCTCTCTCTCTCTCTCTCTCTCTCTCTCTCTGCCAAAAGGTTAAATTTATCGTTCTTTTCGATCAGAGGTTGAAGATGGCGTTTGTTTGCTCTCATGGCACCCTCGGCCTCTTTAGAAATGGCCCTTTCTATGTTGTGAAGTGGCTTCACTCACTCAGAGTGCTCCACTTTCGGTTTATAACTACTCTGTATATCCACATGTGATGAAATTGATGGAGTTTTCTTAATAATAATGCGTCTGATGAGATAGGACGCAATTCGCTGCTGGGTAATTTATTTCTAATTTCTTTTTCAAATCTAATGATTATCACACACTTCATCCAGAGAGATGCTTTTCCTTATCAGACTTCGTTCTTCATAATTTCGTGTGAAGTCTCAAGAATGTAGGGATTAATCTATGATTTTTTATTTTTTTTCACCAAAATCCCTCCTTCACAATCTCATGTCAACAATAGCTTTAACAGTAAGGATTAATTTCTATAAACTCTCTTCTGTCAGAATTCCTTCTTTACTGTCTCGTGTCAAATCTAAAAAGGGTAGGGATTTATCTGTTCAAAAAATAAAAACAAAATTGGTAGCGTGGCAACACCACAAGACTTTCCGAGTGGCTGTTCTGTCATTTATGCATTCAAAAAAATTAATCAGGATCGGCTTAAGTGATCACAAACTCATTGGAAAATGTTCTGGTTTGTTGCCACAACACTGACGCAGTGTTATTACGTTGACGATTTAATGAGACTCACAATTAATAGGATAACGGTAGGTAAACAAAATTGGTTAATGTTGAATGAATGTCATGGAAACAGACATGTAGCTATACAGTGAATTCTCGTCTTATTGCCAGTCAGGTTATGTATGCTTATTACTCTAATGGTATGCAAGTCAATATTATGCAAAGGGTAAGTGTTAATTAAACAAAGACTGAAGAAAACTCTTCCACAAACGTGCTGCACACGTAACCCGACTGACAATAAACCGAGACTTCATTGTATTAAATACATAAATAACATGAACAACGCTGACCAGTTTTTATGTTTTATAAACTTGTTATTCTGTTAATTCCGACTCAGTAAAGCGCATACACGTTAATTCCGACTCTCAGTAAAGCGCTTACATATTACATGATAACTGCGTCAGTGCTGTGGCAACAAGCCGAATATTTTCCGATGATTGCGATCAGTTGAGCGGATCTTGATTCATTTACTTAATGCAGAAATTACTGGACAACCATTTTACGTTGTTATAACGTAAGACGTAAATTATCAATTAACAAGAATGAATGGAAGTTAAAAATACACACACAACCTGTGTGAATAATAAACAACATGCGTTGTAACAACAGGTCCAACTTGCACTGTATCTCACTTAATTGTTAACAACACGACGAAACAGTTGTCAGATATAATATAAATCAATACGAGAAGGAGTCATCATTATCTTAAGTAAAGATGGTTAACAAAGGGCGTGAGAGTGGGGACGAGTGAGTAAGAGAGGCATCAAGATGGGGGAGTGGGGAATGAGGGTGCGAGCCCTGTTGGGCTTTCATCACCAAGTACTCGGCTTAACCACAAACCTTTCCTGCTTACGTCTGTCACACACCTACGTAGACTGCTGTTGTATATACGTAATTCTTTTATTGAAGTCTACAGCATTAACTGTGTTGTTTAGTCTATTGTGTGAATTTTCTATTATTCTAGTGGGGAAACGTTCGTTCGTTCAGTTCTGCTATCAGATTTTCGTCCGAAATCCAACGGTATTCTCTTCGGAAAACTGACAGCAGAACTGATAGAGAAGCAACGTTCCCTCATTAAAAAAAAAAAAAAAAAAAAAAAAAAAAAAAAATATATATATATATATATATATATATATATATATATATATATAGAGAGAGAGAGAGAGAGAGAGAGAGAGAGAGAGAGAGAGAGAGAGAGAGAGAGAGAGAGAGAGAGAGAGAGAGAGAGAGAAAGTTAATGTTGATTTCATTAAAGATGCATACAAAATGTCCTCCTAAAGTATACGTACTTACCTCCCACCGTTATAATATCATTTATTGTAATAATCTATTTTGAAAATTTATTATTATTATTATTATTATTATTATTATTATTATTATTATTATCATTATTATTATTATTATTATTATTATTATTATTATCGTCATTATTATTATTATTATATTAATTAATTAATTATTTATTTATTTTTGCTACGCGCTTTGTAGAATAACCATGGGCACAAATATAAGGTTTTATTTTACTGCATTAAGAACACGTCAAGATCCCTAGGAATGAGTTAGTTTGGATCGAGATGTATTTTGGTGAGGCCCTAAGAATCTACCAAATATTTCTTAACATCCTAATATCAGCGTAGCTTCCCCTAAAGAATCGGACCACGGAGGTCAAACTTACTGCCCCTGCTGAAAACTAAGATTGGAATGAAATCCCCCTACTCTCCTGGTATCAACTAACCCGTCAACTTAACACAACCCTTCCGCTCCTGTCTGCGCTCCTTTATGTAGAGTTAGTCTAGCAAGCCTGGGCCTATGTTCATAAGAATGTGTAATGAGTGCAAAACTAGGGCACAGTTAACCTACCTTAATTAGGCTCACCAAGCACTCACCACAAGAACCCACTGATTAATTTAAACCTCCTGCTTAGGTTCACAGAAACCTGGGCCACAATTTAAAAATTTAATGATTGAATACATAATAAAGAAAACACAAATGAGTACATAATAAAGAAAACACAAATAAAATATGAGTGCTTAACACTCTTAGAGGCCACACTGCTGGCACTCCAAAATACCTGATCCCATGAGAAAATGGGTAAATCCACATACAAATAAACAGGAGAAATAAACACTTCACGCACCAACACAAGAAATGTTATATGCCACTGACACTGTCCCACCCTAACCAGTACCCCCAGGACCCTTACACCCTATAGGCCCAACCGCACACCGACCCAAGGCGCTGAAGGTACACCACTACCACTACCCTGAAGTACTGCAGCTCTTCCTCCATGCACGGCGGTACTAACACCATAGCAGCCAGGGACAGCAAGTTCCTCACTGCAGCCTCCTTAGTTCACAGTATCTGCTACGGTGCCACCTCACTGACGTCCCACAGCACACTGCCAAGACCAAACTCCTGCAAATCAAATGGCAAATCCACCACTACTCTGCACCCTGTCTCTCTCTCGCTCGCCTCTCCCGCCAAAATTCCCACAACAACAAACCTCCAGGGCCTTAAGACTCGTTTTGGCGGGACTCGCTGACTAGTCTGTGAGCCTCTCGCAGGCGCGCCCACTTCAACTTCTTACACTCACCCCCCCTGAACTTTGTGCATGCCCTCATGCACAATCCCCACAGCCAACACAAGACGAACCCGTTGCACCCCTTTCAGCAATCCTACTAGACCTCCTGAGTTGAGGGGCCTGAACCCCTTTAACCTGCTCTGAGCCTTCACCACTCTGTTCATCTGGCTCTTCACCAGGCCCTGGGGCATCCTCTCCCTCCTGCTCAACCACTGAGTCCACTTGTTCCTCTGAGTCCGGTTCTGGAAACCCAAAGCGCTTTAACACTTCTGTCATATCTGGCATTTCTACTTCTTCCTCCTCTGTTGGCCCTTCATTACTTGTCCCTGCTGGCACTTCATTACTTGTCCCTGCATGGCCCTCACTGCCATTCCAAGGACGCAAGTTACTGCGATGTAACACCTTACTACAGCCGGACTCACCTTCTGGTCTGACCCTATACACCCCACTCACCCCATCCAACACCTCCTCAACTTCCCACACCTCAGCTGCAAACTTAGGCTGAATCTTCCTCCTACCTAGTACTGCATTGTCCCTTAGCAACACTCTTTGTCCCACCCTCAATGGCTCTGCTTTTCCTTGCTCCTGACGCTTCCACCTATTGGTATTGTGGTAACTCTTGATGTTCAACTTAGCTGCTTTCCAAGCAGCCTCTTGTGTCTCTCTGAGCTTCCTAATCCACATGCTATGGTTAGTAGGCTCACTATCAGTTTCCTCACAGAACCTATCCAAAGGTAAATGGGGCTCCACACCAAACAACAAATAATGGGGTGAAAAACCAGTGACAGCATGGGGTGTGGTATTATAGATGGCAGTGAGGCTTGACAAGTGCCTAGGCCAATGCTCCCGCTGTTCCTGACCAAGGGTAACTAACATCCCATGTAAGGTGCGGTTAAACCTCTCACAGATCCCATTTCCTTGAGGGTGATACGGGGTGGTACGAGACTTGGCTACATGGTAATACTTGCATAGTTCCTGCACTAACTTTCCCTCAAAATTCCTACCCTGGTCACTATGTACCCTTTCTGGGCAACCAAAACGGTGAAAAATCTCCTCCACCAAGATCTTGGCTACTGTGCTTGCCTTTTGGTTTTTAGTAGGAAAGGCCAGGGCAAACTTGCTAAACACATCCGTCACCACCAATACATTTTCCTTGCCATCCCTGGCCGGATCCAGCAAAGTGAAGTCAACAGCCAACACTTCCCAGGGGCGGTTGGCTTCCAACGTACCCAACTTAGTCTTGGCCCGCACACCCTCCTCCTTCCCCATGACACAGACTTTGCACTTTGCCACATACAATTTGATGTCTTCATGTAGTCCTGGCCAAGCAAACCTATCCTTCACTAGTGACGTTGTTCTAGCAACCCCTTGATGACCCCACTGATCATGAGCGGCTTTAAGCACTTCTTGTCTCTGATTCACTGGCAACACCACTTTCCACTTCCTAGAATCTGTCTCCCTTCCACGCCAGTAGATCACCCCATGCCTCATAATGAGGGACCCTCTCACTCTCCACCATTGCCTAAACTCCTCTACTTGTAGCAACTGCCTTAGTTCTGCTGGCCTCACTCTACCAATCATTTGTCTCCACAACTTCCCTACAACTGGACAAGACTGTTGCATATCCCTAAGCTGCTCCTTACTGGCACCACGCCATACCTGCATCACAGCCACCCCTTTCACCGAGGTGTTAGGACTGGTTTCCCATATCTCCTTCTCTTCCTCCCCTCCCTCAATCAATTCCTGGGGCCTCCTCGACAATCCATCCGCGTTACCATTCTCCTTCCCTGGCCGGTATTTCACCTCAAAATCAAACCTTCCCAAGTCACCCAGCCACCTACTCTCCACTGCCCCAAGCTTGGCAGAGTTCAAATGTGCCAGTGGATTATTATCCGTCAGCACTATAAAATGTCCACCCACCAGATAGTGCTTAAACTGCTCTGTCACTGCCCACTTCAGAGCCAACAGCTCCAACTTCCTAGAGCTGTAATTGCTCATGTTCCGCTCTGACTTTCTGAGACCTCTACTTGCAAAAGCCACCGGATGCAACCTCCCATCATGCTCCTGAGATAAAACTGCTCCCAGTCCTTCAAAGCTAGCATCTGTCTCCACCACAAACTGCTTGCTGTAATCTGCACTTTTCAACACTGGAGCCTGACTTAACTTCTCTTTCAACAAGGCAAATGCTCTGGCCTCATCCTTCCCCCAATAATCACTCACTGCTGCCTTAGAATCACCACTCATCAAAGCATGCAACGGAGCAGCCACCTTCGCAAAATTTTTCACAAACCTTCTGTAAAAGGAGCAGAATGCGACAAATGCCCTGACCTCCCTAACAGTGCGCGGAACTGGCCACTCCTGTACAGCCCGTATTTTCTCTGGGTCTGTATTAATTCCCTCCTTAGAAATGATAAATCCAAGGTACCTAACCTGGGGCTTTAGTATGTGGCATTTGGAAGGTTTCAACTTCAGCCCATGTTTCCTCAAAAGCTTCAACATTCCCTCCAGTCTATCCAGATGCTCATCCACACTCCGAGCAAACACCAACAAATCATCCAGATACACCAAAAGAGTCACAAAAACCTGATCGCTAAACACATACTCCATAAACCTTTGGAATGTTGCTGGGCTATTGGATAACCCCATAGGACAGCGCACATATTGATAATGGCCAAATGGTGTTACAAAAGCAGTCTTGGGCCGGTCTTCTGCCCGCACAAGAATCTGATGATAACCTGCAGCTAAATCAAAAGAAGAAAAATACTGCGCCCCGGCTAATGCATCTAGTGTGTCTTGTACCCTTGGTAATGGGAAGGCATCTTTCACTGTCACCTCGTTCAGCCTTCGATAATCAACACAAAGTCGCAGCGAACCATCTTTCTTCCTCACCATCACTATTGGGGCTGCATATGGGCTCACACTCTCCTCTATCACTCCCTGTTCCAACAGTCCCTTTACATGAGCTTTAACCTCAGTGATACATGGGGGAGGAATATGTCTGTATGGAAGGCGAATGGGCACTGCACTATTGAGGTGAATTTCATGCTCCACTCCAGTAGCACATCCCAAATCCTGCTCGTTTTCAGCAAACACATCTCCGTACTCATGGATCAATCCATCCAGTCTCTCCAACTGTGCTGAATCAAGCTGACTCTCATCAACCTGCACCCCTAGTCTGTCCTTGAACTCCTTAACCACTGAAGGAGGTGCAGTCTGAGCTACTGTGTGTGTGTGAGCTCTTCCCACAGTAACCTCCCTTCCATGAGAAACTTTGGCTACCTTCCACTGTGGCCTGAATTGCACATCTGCTTGTCCCAGGTTACCCACTGACAGCCATCCTTCACCCTTAACCACTCTGGTATAACTGGGAAATATACACAAACCTTCAGGCACCCAGTAGCCCTCACCAGGCACTAAGGGCTCCAACACCACACTATCTACATCTACTTCCTGTAAACTTTCCACAAACACTCTCATTATTCTTCTGGTACCAGCCGGGATTACTAAATCCTGTTGCTGCTGAATTACAGCAAACCCCAGAGGCTGTTGTGTCACCCTCAATTTTGCCTCAATGGCACGGACACACCTGCCCCACTTCTCAGTTAGCCCCAGGTGCACGGCTCCCTTCAACACATTCATCCCAAACAACACTGGCAATGTAGTGCCCTGCACCACACCACTCTCCCCACCACCACCTTTCACAAAAAGTCCACAGTCTTTAACACTTTTTCCCTCAATTTCCACATTCACCTTCACATAACCCAAACAGGGAATTTCCCTCCCATTTGCATCTGTAATCCGAATGTCCATCCCATAGATCACAGCTTGCTTGGGGAGGAGGTGCTGTTTGTACCATTCCTCTGTCACCAGACTGACCTCAGCACCAGAATCAGCCATAGCACTTACAGGTATACCATTCACCAACGCATCTATCCTCAGAGTCTTTCCAAACAACTTAACTTTCCCTCTTTTTACATCATTCCGTTCCTCGGTCACATTAGTCACACTCCTTATCTGAGCTGTAGTGGGGGCCCTGTCGTCAGGCCTTGAGAGCTGGCCCCTTGTTCTCAAGGACTCCCGTTTCCCGCTGTCTTGGACACCAACTCCTTGAACCGTTCACACTGATATCCCAAGTGTCCATGTTGTCCACACAAGGAGCAAGATGGTGAAGAAAGGGTACTCCTCACAACTCTCTCTGGCTTTTTCCCACTCACTAACTCTGCTTCTTCCTTCACAATCCGCTCAGCCTCACTCACTTGGTCTGCTGCTCGCTGAACCATGTCCTCCCACTTCACAGGCTGGTGCTTTTCCCACCATTTTCCCAACTTCACTCCTACTTTTCTGTCTCTCAAATTCCTACAGAACCATGTAGTTAGCAGCCATTGCCGTTCTTTATCTCCCTTGTCTCTCACTTTGTACATTTTATCCACAATAACACCCAGAGAATCAGCAAATTCCCACACTCCTTCACCTGGCTGTTGAACCCGAGCATGCAGCTGTTTTTCTAAGTCTGTATAATTCAGTTCTGGTCCAAAAGCAGACCTCAAACAATCAAAAAGGTCAGACACAGTCTTCACAGTACTGTTGCGGACCCTTCGACGGGCTGGGCCTTCCAAGAACCCACACAGGTATGACACTCCCTCAGAGCCCTGTAATCCCAGCTGCTTTATTTTCTCTGTGGCATCCTCTACCCAGTCATCCAACTCACTGGCCCTCCGTACCCTTCCAGAGAATTTTCCAATAGTGGGCACAGGACGTGACCACACCATGTTTTGCATGTGCCCCATTTGGTCAAACTTATTACACAGTTGTGCCACTGCTTGGGATAACTGAGCATTGCTACTGATTAATTTATCAACTACCTCTGGGGTCACTTCCACCTCCCTGCTCTCCTCCTTGCACTCAACTTTAACCCCAGCTACACCTTGGCCATCAACATCACCCAAACACAACAAATCCTCCATTGTGCAGGAGTAGTGCCACACTAACACTTAAGTGGATTTTGCCAAAAGCACTGGACCCAAGCAGGAGTTTGAAACAATTTCCCCAAAAGGGCATAGAACTACGCTCTGCTACCAATTGTAATGAGTGCAAAACTAGGGCACAGTTAACCTACCTTAATTAGGCTCACCAAGCACTCACCACAAGAACCCACTGATTAATTTAAACCTCCTGCTTAGGTTCACAGAAACCTGGGCCACAATTTAAAAATTTAATGATTGAATACATAATAAAGAAAACACAAATGAGTACATAATAAAGAAAACACAAATAAAATATGAGTGCTTAACACTCTTAGAGGCCACACTGCTGGCACTCCAAAATACCTGATCCCATGAGAAAATGGGTAAATCCACATACAAATAAACAGGAGAAATAAACACTTCACGCACCAACACAAGAAATGTTATATGCCACTGACACTGTCCCACCCTAACCAGTACCCCCAGGACCCTCACACCCTATAGGCCCAACCGCACACCGACCCAAGGCGCTGAAGGTACACCACTACCACTACCCTGAAGTACTGCAGCTCTTCCTCCATGCACGGCGGTACTAACACCATAGCAGCCAGGGACAGCAAGTTCCTCACTGCAGCCTCCTTAGTTCACAGTATCTGCTACGGTGCCACCTCACTGACGTCCCACAGCACACTGCCAAGACCAAACTCCTGCAAATCAAATGGCAAATCCACCACTACTCTGCACCCTGTCTCTCTCTCGCTCGCCTCTCCCGCCAAAATTCCCACAACAACAAACCTCCAGGGCCTTAAGACTCGTTTTGGCGGGACTCGCTGACTAGTCTGTGAGCCTCTCGCAGGCGCGCCCACTTCAACTTCTTACAAATGTAAGGGAAACTGTATGCAAGACGCCTGCAAATCAATACATGACAGTCCCTGTATATAATATAAATCGACTTACATCCACTCACATACCTCCATGAATTTATCTAGTCTAAAGTTTCCTACACAGGGATTTGGCACAAATAGTCTGATTACTGAATATCTTCCACTCATTAACTACTAAGTGAAAACTAATTTCTTCCTTCATCTTTTGTTAGTCTATCAAACTTACTCTGATTACTAACCTATGAATTTTGTTTATATCTCTTAACTGGGTAACCGCCTACCGTAGCAACTGAATGACCGACATGGTGTCAGATGCGAAGTTTTGAAAAACAATTCATGAATCTTTAGAGAACGATGCTCCATGGATATGATAAAACAAAATCCTCACAGAATATACGCAAAGAAAATAATATATAAAAATACATGCATTAACACACACAAAAAAAGAAATAAATAAAAAAAAAAATAAATAAAAATAAAATAAATAAATAAATAAATAAAAATGAAAATAAATAAATAAATAAAAAATATGAATAACAAAATACATGAAAGATGAAGAAGAAAAAAAAAAAAAAAAAACACGCTTATGGGTCCCACGGCCCGGACTGGGATGTGGAAGGTTACCTATCGCAAAGAGATCAAGACGCGGCCACTACACCAAAAGAACAATATCTTTCTCTGTCACTAAAAGCTTTGCCGTTCACATACATACTTACGTGTTGCCGGTACACTCATACACATACACAAGTTCCGTGCTCAAACACTTACCTACCAACGCTGCTTGTCCAACCCCGACCAAGGCTGTGGTTACACTGTGGACTGCAAAGTGAGTGTGGAGCAGGGTTGCCAAGTCTCGTACTGTTGTCAAATTTGTTCAGATTTACTGCCAGGATAAGAATTTCAATGCCAAAATTTTACAAATCCTAATATTTCTTACGTATGAAACAGTTGGTCCTAACCTTTTCACTACCACGCCCCCACCCACATCTGTTGATAGAATTCCCTCGCACATTTTCAAGATAATTTTCAAGATAATAAAATTGACCCCAACATTTTCAAACTCACTCTGTTGCGAGCTTTCGTCTTCACTGCAGTTACATGGGAAAAATTTCTCTCCAAGACGGCATTGCTCACAGGTGTGGTCAAGCGCTGCAGAGCATAGTTTGGAAGTTTTTCATATGGCTTAGGATTTTCCACTTCACACTTCTTTATTGAGAAACAAAACTGGACTGGGTCATCTAGAAGGCTGTATTTTGATACATCGACCCAAGGATGGTAGAGAATTTTGCGATATTGCTCTTCACAAATTTCTAGCTTATCTTCCAGTAAGTGAAAGAAAGGCAAGTCTTTGAATGCAGGCCTGTTCAGGTGAGTGAGGATTCTACATGGTGACAACTTGCACAGACCATCAAAAAGTTTTTTTTTTTTTTTTTTTTTTCAGGCCGACGCAACTTCACTTGATCCACCAGTTCTATTAACATGCTCTGACAACGCTTCTGCATAGCTAAGACACGCTCATGCTCTGCATTTCCCTGACGTAGCAGTCGCTTGCACTCCACCATAAACTTGACCCCAAAGTTAACCTTCTCAAGTGGTAGTAACTATCCTTCAGCATTATAGATTCGTTGCCTCAGAGATTTGAAATGTGTGTCTAGCTCATAAAGAAGCGTCGATGGAGTGGCATTAGTTGACTGAAAGAGCGAGTTCACTCTCGAACTCGGTGACACTGGGAGAAGAGAATACAAAATAAAAGTAATTGCACTCATCACGTAACATATCACACAGAATGCGAGCTTTGTATCGTACATCATGTGAACCTTCCATACTAGCACAGTCAAAGTAGGTTTTCAACTCTAGCCACTTTATAAGTATGTTATAAATCACCTTACTCCTCACAAGCCATCTGGTTATAGAGAAGCTCGGGAATGGAAGGGGTGTGCCGTCTCTTTCTTCTCCAGTGTTCATCGCCTCAAACAAAATCTTGTAGTTCTCGCGTCTCAGGGTGCTTTTTCTGAATAATTTAGGGATTTCAAGGAACATGAACCCTAAGGATGATGGAGGTGTATCAAAACTCTTTTGTACGCAGAGCTAAGCTCTGCGTACAAAAGCATTCAAGGAACATGAACCCTAAGGATGATGGAGGTGTATCAAAACCCTTTTGTACGCAGAGCTAAGCTCTGCGTACACTTGCTTAATCTGAGACCAGAGAAAATTGTTTTCTCATGTTGCTCGCACCATCACTGGAGTACCCAATGCAATTTTCCAAAGCAATACCATTTTTGTCAAGAAGGGCCTTGGTAGCAATGAATAAAGCTTCACCACTGGTGTCACAGACACAAGATCTAGAAAGGCGGTTACCACATCACCAGCAGTATCATCATAATACCTAACACAAACACACAGGTGCTTTTCACATGATACATCAGTGGACTCAACAACCATCAGACAGTACTTCTTAGCCTTATTAACCTTTTTCCGTAGTTCTTCCACAAGGGGTTACGTTACTTATCAGCATAGAACACTTTGTGCGATGCAACCGCCTGTTTTCAAGTTTACTTCCTGCATTGTTGTTCTTTATTATCACTGAGCTGATCTATTGTTGTTATTGAACTGTGACAACAAACAACCACTGCAAGCTGCAGCTCAGCTTTAAGTTAATCAGTGGGTGTCTGAATCCTGGAAGGACCACCTCTCTCAAACAAATTTGTTATTACTGAACTGACTGCTCCAACACACACATTGTGTTCTTTAGTGTCAGCATGCAATTAAATGGTAGTTTTCCTGGGCTGCAAAATTTTCTGATACACTTTACACAATGCTGATTATGTTCCACCTTTCGCCTTTATTAACCATGGGAACTCCTCCAATGTATCCTGGTACTTTCTCCCAGAATCGTTTTGTCCTTTCAACTGAGACATAATGGCGAGTTCAGAAGTGCGCGACCAACATGGTGTACATAGTGACTACTGACAGGCTTGCGACCTGCGAAAGCCCGAGAATACCAGAGCCCTATGCGTATTCTACACGTATCGAAGGCATGGGTTTAGTTGTTTGCCGAAAATAATATTTCATTACGCAATACTAATCAAAATGCATCACTCGGTTTTTTTACTGTCAAATTTAGACATTTTTAATACCAAAATGTCAAATTGTCGTTTTCCACTGCCAAACACACGTTTTACTGCCCCCCCCCCAAAAAAAAAAAAAGTTAAATTTGGCAGTGAAAAACGCCAATTGGCAACCCTGGTGTGGAGTGTCGGGTGAGTGGATAGTGCTCATATAAGCTCCGACCCTGGCCTGACTTGTTTGAGACTATGAGTGGTGGGCTAAACAACTTTGCCAAACAACGACGTTGCCGTGTCCTCAGCTGCAGTGGAGCGGCCGAGGTTCCATACCATATAAAATAAAGTTGTAATGGTTCACTGTAATCATAGGTGGAATAATGGCCGATTGTTGGTGGGAGAGGGCAGCGTGTGAAAAAAACAAAAACAAAAAAAACTACCCTATATTTTTTTTCTAAGCAGACTATTCTATTGTTAACAGTAATTGCTCTTTAGTTCACAGTTCCAGTCATATATTTTACGTTCACTCTTACAACAATGCTTTAAATCTTACAACAATGCATATTTAGGTATTGAATTTAACCTACTATTTATGATTTAATTCAAATCGTTCTGTTAAATCGCCGACGTGTGTGTGTGTGTGTGTGTGTGTGTGTTATTCACCTACGATCGTCTGCCCAGCCAACCGCGTTTCTCTGCATAAAGAGCTTAAGGGGCCTGCACACAGTCATACATGTTGGCATACTTGCAAGACAAACACGTGTATGAAGACTCATCACACAGTCATACTAATTGGCAACAAACATCAGTCAGTAAAGTGTGTGCGCAGGAACGACATGTCTCTAGACGAAGACACCCTAATTGCCGTTGGGCTAGCTTTAGCGTTAAAGAAAAAAGAAACAAAGAGATCGAAATGGGCAAGAAGCTGGCTTTTAAAGATCTTGGTCTAGAGTGAAGAGCATATCACCATAATACCACAACGATGGCGTGTATACTTCGTTGGTTGCTGCCCCAGATTTCTTTGAATTTTCATGTTTTTTTATGTTCTCTCCTGAACGCAGAACGTAGGCTATTTATTTTCTTCATGACACCGTCTCGAGTGCATTCTGGCTCTAGTTCCTTTAGAATTTCTACAAGTTGAACAATCCCTTTATTCCTTTCAATTTTATTTGAGTATTCTTGGGATTTGACTTTCCATAGAGCCGGGTGTTCTCTGTAGCAATTTATAAATTGTAATATAATGTTCTTCTCATGCTGTTTTGCATTAGCGCACTCCGTACTGCTGTTAATGGACATCTTCCCTCACAACCTGTAAAGCTCAAACTGATGTTTGACGGTATGACGAACTGTCAGACGTACCAACATGTATGTGGACATATAAGCTCCGCCCAGAAAAGTCAAGCTCGGTTTGATTTTCGTCATACAGTATGACCAACATGTATGCCAACCAAACTCACCCATCACACGGTCAAACTTAGCTTCATACACGTGTTTGTCATGCAAGTATGCCAACATGTATGACTGTGTGCAGGCCCCTTTAGATCTAATGCACTGTCTGCCTACCACAACACGTCCTGGAGAACCACCTCTACCTCAATGACGGTAACACAAGGTACATCGAGAGAGAGAGAGAGAGAGAGAGAGAGAGAGAGAGAGAGAGAGAGAGAGAGAGAGAGAACCAAGTAATTGGTACTTTAAGCTGTGCAGCAACTTCAAGGACCTTCAGCCAGCGGATGGGGGTAGGGTGTAATTTCTTATGGTCATACGGAGCCCGCCTGCACATCCCACGCCACGTCTTGCCGCCGTGATGGTTGCGGCGAGTGACATGTTGCTTTAAATTACTATGTTTTCAATATGTGGAGCTTTATCTGTATTTTGATAACACTATCGTGTTCACGAGAGTTTTTCCTTTTTTTTTTTTTATGTAGGAAGGACACTGGCCAAGGGCAACAAAAATCTAATAAAAAAAATGCCCACTGAAATGCTAGTCCCATAAAAGGGTCAAAGCAGTGGTCAAAAATTGGTGGATAAGTGTCTTGAAACCTCCCTCTTGAAGGAATTCAAGTCATAGGAAGGTGGAAATACAAACGCAGGCAGGGAGTTCCAGAGTTTACCAGAGAAAGGGATGAATGATTGAGAATACTAGTTAACTCTTGCGTTAGAGAGGTGGACAGAATAGGGGTGAGAGAAAGAAGAAAGTCTTGTGCAGCGAGGCCGCGGAAGGAGGGGAGGCATGCAGTTAGCAAGATCAGAATAGCAGTTTGCATGAAAATAGCGGTAGAAGACAGCTAGATATGCAACATTGCGGTGGTGAGAGAGAGGCTGAAGACAGTCAGTTAGAGGAGAGGAGTTGATGAGACGAAAAGCTTTTGATTCCACCCTGTCTAGAAGAGCAGTATGAGTGGAACCCCCCCAGACATGTGAAGCATACTCCATACATGGACGGATAAGGCCCTTGTACAGAGTTAGCAGCTGGGGGGGTGAGAAAAACTGGCGGAGACGTCTCAGAACACCTAACTTCATAGAAGCTGTTTTAGCTAGAGATGTGATGTGAAGTTTCCAGTTCAGATTATAAGTAAAGGACAGACCGAGGATGTTCAGTGTAGAAGAGGGGGACAGTTGAGTGTCATTGAAGAAGAGGGGATAGTTGTCTGGAAGGTTGTGTCGAGTTGATAGATGGAGGAATTGAGTTTTTGAGGCATTGAACAATACCAAGTTTGCTCTGCCCCAATCAGAAATTTTAGAAAGATCAGAAGTCAGGCGTTCTGTGGCTTCCCTGCGTGATATGTTTACCTCCTGAAGGGTTGGACATTTATGAAAAGACGTGGAAAAGTGCAGGGTGGTATCATCAGCGTAGGAGTGGATAGGACAAGAAGTTTGGTTTAGAAGATCATTAATAAATAATAAGAGAGTGGGTGACAGGACAGAACCCTGAGGAACACCACTGTTAATAGATTTAGGAGAAGGACAGTGACCGTCTACCACAGCAGCAATAGAGCGGTCAGAAAGGAAACTTGAGATGAAGTTACAGAGAGAAGGATAGAAACCATAGGAGGGTAGTTTGGAAATGAAAGCTTTGTGCCAGACTCTATCAAAAGCTTTTGATATGTCCAAGGCAACAGCAAAAGTTTCACCAAAATCTCTAAAAGAGGATGACCAAGACTCAGTAAGGAAAGCCAGAAGATCACCAGTAGAGCGGCCTTGACGGAACCCATACTGGTGATCAGATAGAAGGTTGTGAAGTGATAGATGTTTAAGAATCTTCCTGTTGAGGATAGATTCAAAAACTTTAGATAGGCAGGAAATTAAAGCAATAGGACGGTAGTTTGAGGGATTAGAATGGTCACCCTTTTTAGGAACAGGTTGAATGTAGGCAAACTTCCAGCAAGAAGGAAAGGTAGATGTTGACAGACAGAGCTGAAAGAGTTTGACTAGGCAAGGTGCAAGCACGGAGGCACAGTTTCGGAGGACAATAGGAGGGAACCCATCAGGTCCATAAGCCTTCCGAGAGTTTAGGCCAGTGAGGGCATGGAAAACATCATTGCGAAGAATTTTAATAGGTGGCATGAAGTAGTCAGAGGGTGGAGGAGAGGGAGGAACAAGCCCAGAATTGTCCAAGGTAGAGTTTTTAGCAAAGGTTTGAGCAAAGAGTTCAGCTTTAGAAATAGATGTGATAGCAGTGGTGCCATCTGGTTGAAGTAGAGGAGGGAAAGAAGAAGAAGCAAAGTTATTGGAAATATTTTTGGCTAGATGCCAGAAGTCACGAGGGGAGTTAGATCTTGAAAGGTTTTGACATTTTCTGTTAATGAAGGAGTTTTTGGCTAGTTGGAGAAGAGACTTGGCATGGTTCCGGGCAGAAATATAAAGTGCATGAGATTCTAGTGATGGAAGGCTTAAGTACCTTTTGTGGGCCACCTCTCTATCATGTATAGCACGAGAACAAGCTGTGTTAAACTAAGGTTTAGAAGGTTTAGGACGAGAAAAAGAGTGAGGAATGTATGCCTCCATGCCAGACACTATCACATCTGTTATGCGCTCAGCATACAAAGACGGGTCTCTGACACGGAAGCAGTAGTCATTCCGAGGAAAATCAGCAAAATACCTCCTCAGGTCCCCCCAACTAGCAGAGGCAAAACGCCAGAGGCACCTTCGCTTAGGGGGATCCTGAGGTGGGATTGGAGTGATAGGACAAGATAAGGATATGAGATTGTGATCGGAGGAGCCCAACGGAGAAGAAAGGGTGACAGCATAAGCAGAAGGATTAGAGATCAGGAAAAGGTCAAGAATGTTGGGCGTATCTCAAAGACGGTCAGGAATACGAGTAGGGTGTTGCACCAATTGCTCTAGGTCATGGAGGATAGCAAAGTTGTAGGCTAGTTCACCAGGATGGTCAGTGATGGGAGAGGAAAGCCAAAGCTGGTGGTGAACATTGAAGTCTCCAAGAATGGAGATCTCTGCAAAAGGGAAGAGGGTCAGAATGTACTCCACTTTGGAAGTTAAGTATTCAAAGAATTTCTTATAGTCAGAGGAGTTAGGAGAGAGGTATACAGCACAGATAAATTTAGTATGAGAGTGACTCTGTAGTCGTAGCCAGATGGTGGAAAACTCGGAAGATTCAAAAGCGTGGGCACGAGAGCAGGTTAAGTCATTGCGCACATAAACGCAGCATCCAGCTTTGGATCGAAAATGAGGATAGAGAAAGTAGGAGGGAACAGAAAATGGGTTACTGTCAGTTGCCTCAGACACCTGAGTTTCAGTGAGGAAGAGAAGATGAGGTTTAGAAGAGGAGAGGTGGTGTTCTACAGATTGAAAATTAGATCTTAGACCGCGAATGTTGCAGAAGTTAATGAAAAAAAAGTTGAGGGGGGTGTCAAGACACTTAGGGTTGTCGACAGAAAGGCAGTCCGACCTAGGGACATTTATGGTCCCCTCCCCAGATGGGGACTCCGAGGCTGGTGTAGGAGTCGCCATGATGATTTTAAAATTTTTGAGTGAAGGGTGTGTGTGTTATTAGGTGCTTGTAGTTTTGTGTGGAGGAAGAGAGTTGTCTTTAGAGGGCAGGCTGTGACTGCCCCCTTGTGTTGTGAGACACAAAGGGAAACGTTCAGTGAGGTCACAGCTGGGTTTAATGATAAGTTCACAGCACCCCCTGAACAGTGCTTTAGAC
>NC_087180.1:11164114-11186614 GCF_035594125.1 Scylla paramamosain
ATATATATATATATAGACACACACACACACACACACACACACACACACAGTAGGGTATGAGACAATGAACATGATTTGTTCCAATATAGCAATTCGTTATGGCAAATGTGTGTGATGGCGACTGAATAACCCTATGGGAAAATATTATTTGGTTCCAGGAAACCTGAAAATAATATATAAAAAAATTTTCACAATTAAAAAAAAAAAAAAAAAAAAAAAAAAAAAAAAAAAAAAAAAAAAAACTTGCACTAACTAAATTTGAGATAACACAACAAATATATACAGTACCCTCCCAAATTTTGCACCTAGTCCTAAATTTTTACCATCCTGAGTTTCATACTGCATTGACAAGCGTTGGTCACATTTACCTATTGTCAGCATCATGCCGTATACATACAGTAAACCCTGCCTAAGTCAGAACTCTCTCTCTCTCCTCTCTCTCTCCTCCTCTGTGAAAGTAAGTACAATCCTAAGGATTGCTAAATAGAATGAGTCTGATTGAGAATGAAAATGGAAATTATGTATAGAAGAGTGAGAAAAAATGAGAAACGATGAAGTGAAAGTGACATAAAATGAAAGAGGGGGGAGAGAGAGAGAGAGAGAGAGAGAGAGAGAGAGAGAGAGAGAGAGAGAGAGAGAGAGAGAGAGAGAGAGAGAGAGAGAGAGAGAGAGAGAGAGAGAGAGAGAGAGAGAGAGAGAGCAAGGTTTCACTCTGTTGTCCCTTATCTCTGACAGGTAAGGGGGAGGGGAGGTGACAGGGAGGGAGGTTAGAGAGAGAGAGAGAGAGAGAGAGAGAGAGAGAGAGAGAGAGAGAGAGAGAGAGAGAGAGAGAGAGAGAGAGAGAGAGAGAGAGAGAGAGAGAGAGAGAGAGAGAGAGAGAGAGAGAGAGAGAGAGAGAGAGAGAGAGAGAGAAGGAAGAGAAAGGAACAAGCGGTGGACAGGTGAGCAGCGGCTTGCATAGCTGCTGAGTTATTATTTTTATTAAAAATTCTGTGCTTGCACTAGTGGTGAGTTAATTATGCCAGTTTTGGTTATATTTTTCTGATTAAATTTTTATTATAAATCCAGTGCTTGCGCCAGTATTGAGTTTGTTATGCCAGTTTTGGTATGTAATTCTGATTAGATATTTATTAATATTTCTGTGTGCTATTGCAGTTGTACGTTATAATGACCATGTGTTGTTGTGTATCCTACTGTGTGTACATATATATATATATATATATATATATATATATATATATATATATATATATATATATATATATATATATATATATATATATATATATATATATATATATATATATATATATATATATATATATATATTATATGTAGAGTGGAACCTCGGTTCTCAAACTTAATTTGTTCCTGAATGCTGTTCAAAATCTGAAATGTTAAAAACTGAAACTATTTTCCCCCTTGGAAATCAATGTAAATTGGATTAATTTGTTCCCAGACACCAATCTACACTGTCTTAGCAGCTTATGACAGACACTCTCACAGCCAGGATGGCTGCTTCACAACATCTCCAGCTCACAAATTATTTATCCAGAAAGAATGTAATGAATGAACTTTGTGACACAGAACTCATCAGAAGATACTGTTTAGACTGATCTAGTGAGGGAAACCTTATAGAAGGATACAGAGAGGAACAACCCACTTAGTGCCAAAATAAAAGTGATCATCTCGGTGCTGGGCAAAGCTACTGGAAAAATGCAGTTGTGCAGTAATGATGGCGTTGGGGGTCATTGAGAGAGCCACAGGATTTGGGATTATTCTTGAGCACCGAAAACTTTGTTTACATTGAGGTTCTTCAATGGGATCACATTTAATTTATTTCAAAAAACTGAATTACTGTCTCCTCTGTGTCTCTCCTCCAAATATATAAAAACAAATTAGATATTTATAGAAACTATAAATTAGTAATAATGGCAGCTATTGGTATGTCTTTTAATATTTGAAATCCAGTAACTTTGTTCTAGAACTGAATCATGGTATCACAATCAAATCAATAGTGTATTCAAAAATTTGTTTGAAAACCGAATTTTTCGAAAAGGGAGGCGTTTGGTAACTGAAGTTCCACTGTATGTATATATATATATATATATATATATATATATATATATATATATATATATATATATATATATATATATATATATATATATATATATATATATATATAATACAAATATACATATTGAGTACTTATATAAACTCACTGTATACAAAATGTGATGATGTTACATGATATGAAGCATCTGGAATCACAACATTGTAGGCACCACTTTTTAAAATACAGAAAACAATGTTTAAAGGGTTTCAAATTTCTGCACAGGTGCAACATAAGTATGCATATGTTTGTTGCAATATGTTCAAAAACATATATATATTACTGTAATATCACTTAAAAGTTTTTATAACACACTAAACAAGTATATTAATGAAGGGAAACAATGGAGAAGAGGTTACTATGTGGAGTACTGTGTTTTCTTCGAAATATTATTACTATTCTTATAATATTGTCATTTTCTAGTGATTATGAAAATGTATTGAGAAGAATATCATTACTTTTGTTAACACAGTAAATTTTATTTATTTTTTAGTCTCAATAATAATAATAATAATAATAATAATAATAATAATAATAATAATAATAATAATAATAATAATAGTAATAATAATAATATGACTGGAAAACAATAGTTATGACCAAAATACTCCTTCCATTTGTCAGGCAAATACTTAGTCTACATTCCACTCACATTACACTTTCTTTTCCCTACAATGGAGGGGGTAGGTTTCTCTATTTTTCTCCTTATTCCCAAAGGATGTGCTCAGTTTCATTCATGGTGTGTAGAACACTTATAAAATATAAAAAGTTGGTTGTAAATACAGCAATGTTGTTTCCATTAAACCTGCAATGGTTAGCAACACTGCTACCACTGCTTCCTGCAAGCTGCTCCCAGATTGGTTGAAAGCAAGCAGTATTTCCTTTTACTCAGTAAATGTAGTCTAGATTTAGAAGGTATAAGTATATGACTCCCACTGACTGAACCACCATTAGCTGGCTGTGGGGGTGCATCAGACTAGTGCTGATGTGACTGGCTGGGAGGCAACCTGTGTGACTTCCATTTCTATGATTCAATGCCCCACCCAGGAAGAGTCTGACAGCTGCAAGAACCAGTGATCTATACCCTCAGTATAAGGAAAACAACCATACTGCTGGAATCACACAAACATAAAGCCACTTTAGTGAGGTACCTGGTACCATTTACTCGATTACCCCTGCGGTGATGCTTACGATACTGTGATTCTAGATGCCTCATATGATTCCTGTCACAGTGAAGTAAAAGATTACACAATCTTTTCAAAATTGTCTGGGACAGTGCCACTAGTGTCATCTTATCCTTCAATAAACTTGAGTGAGGAAGAAGCATGAAGGACTGAACAAATATAGGCATAGTGACATTTAGACTATTCATTGCAGTTTTCAGCTGGTCTGCCACCAGAATGCCATATCTTTAATGCTGGCTGACATATACTTTCATTTTGCAAGAATTCACTATTTGGCAATTTTATATACATTCCTCTACTTAAGATCTGGAATGTTAAAAATATAAATTATCCATGCTGTGATAAAAGTACAGATTCATATTACAATTTCCTTGTAGACCACTGTGTCACTTGAAAGTAAAACTTTAACTAACGATAAGTGTGGATACACATTCTCATGTAATGATCAATCTACCTATCTCTCTGACATCTTGCTCTCTCTGGGAACATCCGCCAATAGGGGATGACCATAGCCGAACAGCCTCCTCCCTTCTTGATTATTCAAGTGCTTGGCCTCTACTAACATCTCTTTCACAAATGTACTCCTTTACCATATCATTTATCCTCCAAGTAGCCTTCTTCTTCAATTACTACCCTCTACTTCACTCATATACGCTTTCTTTATATACCCTTTGCTCTTTATTCTTTCACTATGGAAATACAATCTCATTGTGTTTCTTTCCATTCATTCCTTCACTCCAATATTTGCACAGGTTCTCTCCTCTCTCATACACACTCTCATTGCTCTCATCCTCTCATCTTGTCGCTCCACATATCCCTTTCACATACCACACTTCAACAATATACACTCTTGATTGTTGGGACCTATTCCTCTATGACCAGTGGGGTTTCATATGTAAGTGGATGAGAAAGATAAGCAAATAGAAAATATAATGTGAGCAAGTAACACTCTTCTTTTATCTATGTATGAATTTTTCATAATCTGAAAAATAGCAGTCAAGTTGCAGAATCCCTATACCGAAAAAATACATTACAGCAGGCAGTAAGCTACACAGAGCCAGTGACAGGTTAAAAGAAAACTAACTTCACAGCTTAAAGTGTACAGGACTTTTCACTCTTTCACTATGACCTGTACTGAAGAATGGCTGTCTGACAAATGCAAAAGTATGAAAAAAAAAAAGTACAATAATAATAATAATAATAATAATAATAATAATAATAATAATAATAATAATAATAATAATAACAACAACAATAATAATCATAAAACAAAAAAAAAAAAAAATAAAACAATGTTTTCAGGTGCAAAGCTCTGCCACTGCTGCTGCAGACACCCCAGACAATGAATGAACGCTAGCTTCAACTATCAACATGAGGGGACTAAAAAATAAATCTTATGTACAATTCTCTCAAACAGAGCACACCTCCTTAGAAACTGACAAGTCAGTGCATGCCCACTTGCCCTCAGCAAGCTGCTGCACACAAGACTGGCATTTATACAGCCCTGGGCAACTGCTGTCCTCTTGGTCCAGGACTCTCCTATAGTGGCTAAATTAGCCAATGAACACAGACTAGCTGGGTAGTGTCAACATGGGTGCTGACTGGGCAGCAGCTACAGGTGGTGTAGCTCAATGGACCAACACAGAGGCATTTCAAGAGATGAGGTGAACCTTATGCACTTAATATATTGCTGGGAGATAGTGACATTGCTCCTGAAGGGCAGCGGACACCCCCACACACACACACATACACGCACATTCTGTAGATGTGTGGGGGGTGGCTGCTCAGGT
Organism: Scylla paramamosain; assembly: GCF_035594125.1. NCBI lineage: Eukaryota > Metazoa > Arthropoda > Malacostraca > Decapoda > Portunidae > Scylla > Scylla paramamosain. The sequence continues at coordinate 11,169,205 of NC_087180.1, forward strand.
CTATTGTTTATATACATATGTAATGAATACAGACTCCATCCATTCTCCATCATTTTGTTGTTAAATAGAGGACAGCCACACCCCCTGCCTCTTCTTCTATGGAGTTTCCTATATGAACTAGACTGAAGCCCACCAAGTCTATCACATCTTAGTTGTAATGCTTTCTGACTTGATTATATGACATTTTACATCTTAATAATTGTATATTAGTCATATAATCTCTTTGAAGAGTTCATAAATCTTTCAATTCGCTCAGAATGAAATATCTAATTAAAAAAATACATACATAATTTCATATGAAAGTAAATATTTCAGATAATAAAATGCCCCTTTCATTATATATACATTAAAAGAGAAATTTAAACACCTCAACAACAGCCACAGCACTTGTCATGACAAAAATGCTACAGACCATCATCATAATTACATTTAAAACAAATTAATTTGATTTACTCATATCATCAGACTGCAAATACCAGAGCTGTATATTATTCACTGGCCTCACATCCAGAATCATTCTTTAACTTTGAAAAATCCCAAAGATCAAGGAATATAAGACAGATCATGGTCATTACCACAAGATGAACAGATCTAATGCAAATAATGTACATTCTTAACATGCCTAGTATCTTCAAACATTCCCCTGTATTCTTACTGTATACATGTACTGTACATACTGGTTAGTGTTATAAAAAAGAAAAGAAAAAAAAAATGCATGTAGTACAATTTACAACTATGTTTTCTCAAAAAAATAAAAAAATAAAAAAATAAAATAAAAGAAAAAAAAAATCATGGCACCATTTATATATGTAACATATCAATTTATTTACAAGGTGATCATAGGAGCCCTAATATACCTATGTGAGATGCAGAATGCTCTCAAGATAAAAAGTGAAACCAAAGTACCCTACAGATCAACGTTTCTGGGAGAGATGTAAGTCTTAATCAAGCTTCCATTGAAAATACTTATGTTTGCAAGTGTTATGTAGATACATATAGTGATGATTAGAGAAATACTGTAGACCAACTTTTTTCAGAAGCATATAGGTCATTACACTATGAAAATTACACTTTTTATCTTATGCATCAATTTAAATTAACAAAATATATAATTATACAACAGCAGAATGGTTTCTTGGTTACATTCATTCATTTGACTATAGAAGGCCATGATGTCATAACATATCTACTCCAGGCCTTTGCACAACCAGTTTGCATAACCAAACCATTTACCTGGCAAACAATGGTAAAATACTACTGCAGCCACAACAACTTTCACAGGTCAGATATTCAGTAGAGTACATAATGAAATTTGTACATAACTCTTTCAGTATCAAAACCAGACAAAGAACAAATACCACTCTGAAAGGCAGCCTTAATGAGTCCCCTGAACCTTGATATTTCTTTGATACATCAGCATCAAGGAGTGGTGGGTGATCATCCCATCCCACAACCCCTGGGTCATCTTGGGGACTATGTAGATGCTGGGTGTGTGATGGCAACATACTGCAGTGAAGAGAGTGATGGAGGTGACTGCTACACACACACTTCCTGTGGTGGTGGGCTTGGTGGGTCCTCAGGGGTGGTATAGTGCTAATTTGTGTGTTGAGTGGCTAATGTTGATGCTGGGTGGGTGTGGCAAGCTGTGAAGTGTGTTACGTGTGTTATGTGTGTGTGTGTGTGTGTGTGTGTGTGTGTGTGTGTGTGTGTGTGTGTGTGTGTGTGTGTGTGTGTGTGTGTGTGAGAGTCTGTGTGCACCATAAATGACTGTGTGTGCTGTCACTTAGTACTATTCATCTAGGGTCTATATTTATATACATATATTTTTTTTTTTTATTTTATGGTTATACTTTCTTAAACTGTGACCAAAGAGAGACGTCCACCGGGAACGTATTTTCTGTGGTGATAAGAACTGGAATGTTCCAGGAGGGGGTGTTCCTTGGTCATAAACTATGGGGAAACTCATGTAAACTGTATAAAAAGGGGATAACATTAAATAGCAAGGACTTGTTAGTGTGTGTGTGTGTGTGTGTGTGTGTGTGTGTGTGTGTGTGTGTGTGTGTGTGTGTGTGTGTGTGTGTGTGAGAGAGAGAGAGAGAGAGAGAGAGAGAGAGAGAGAGAGAGAGAGAGAGAGAGAGAGAGAGAGAGAGAGAGAGAGAGAGAGAGAGAGAGAGAGAGAGAGAGAGAGAGAGAGAGAGAGAGAGAGAGAGAGAGAGAGAGAGAGAGAGAGAGAGAGAGAGAGAGAGAGAGAGAGAGAGAAGGATGCATGCTGCCTCTGCTAGGTAGGGAGATGTAGGTGGTGGGGGATGGTTGTGTCAGTCCTAGCGTTGGAGAGCGGCGCCGGCCACAGCCATCAGCATAACCATCAGTAAGCTGGCTCTTAGCTGTCCTGAGGAGGCGGTTGTCTCATGGGCTGGGACAGGAACTGAAAGAAAAGTGTGAGTCACGAACACATTCTTTTCTTTATGTATTGGAGATTGGCCAAGGGCAGAAATAAATAAGAAAAACCTGTTCATAATGGTGTTACCTAAGAGAGAGAGAGAGAGAGAGAGAGAGGAGAGAGAGAGAGAGAGAGAGAGAGAGAGAGAGAGAGAGAGAGAGAGAGAGAGAGGAGAGAGAGAGGAGAGAGAGAGAGAGAGAGAGAGAGAGAGAGAGAGAAACTAGTAACTACAAAAAACTTAAGTAGATGAGTCTGTTGGATATATTATGAGCAGGGTCTTGACAATACAGTGATTATATCCCTCACTAATGAATCAAGAGAACAATAATGATGACAGTGCAGAGGATATGAATTAATCAACATGAGAAGACTTTACACCTATTTACTGAGTGATAGTTCTTTAGTGCCCTTTATGAATTAGTATAGTCACTTTTGGACAACTCACTTCTTTTGTGAGACATAGGAATTGCATGTTTTGTTGCCTATACAAAATAATGCTGGGAGACTCATCAATAGCACATTAACTATTGGGCACGTGAAACTGCTTACCTCCTTTTGGCACAGATGGCTCATTGGGGAGCTGGTCTCCAGACCCGTAGCCCGAGAAGAAGAGTCATCATAGTAATTGTGATAATATTCATACTCATCATCGTCACTGGGACTGCCGCCTCTGTTGTGGGATTCAGCTGACATCTCCATCCCAGGCACGTCCACGCCTGACCCTGAGCCATCCATCTGTCCATGGTGGGTGCGGGCGGGGAGGTCTGACTTGAGCAGCCACGTGAGTGATGTCACCACCAGCTGTGTAGAGGGCAACCATCAGTCATACCACAACCAACCTGTTTCAGTCAGGTCACCAGCAGCCTACTTCAGTCACCCCATCAGCAGCCTACTTCAGTCACCCTACCACCAGCCTAATTCAGTCACCCTACCAGCAGTCTACTTCAGTTATCCCCACAGCAGCCTAATTCAGTCACTCTACCAGCAGTCTACTTCAGTCATCCCATCAGCAGCCTACTTCAGTCATCCCACCAGCAACCTACTTCAGGTCATCCTACCAGGCAACCTACTTCAGTCATTCCATCAGCAGTCTACTTCAGTCCACCCTACCACCAGCCTACTTCAGTCATTCCATCAGCAGTCTACTTCAGTCACCCTACCACCAGCCTACTTCAGTCACCCTACCAGCAGTCTACTTCAGTTATCCCACCAGCAGCCCTACTTCAGTCACCCTACCACCAGCCTACTTCAGTCGTTCCATCAGCAGTCTACTCCAGTCACCCTACCACCAGCCTACTTCAGTCACCCTGTCAGCAGCCTACTTCAGTCATCCCAGCCCCAGCCTATTTTTTCTCACTTCTCCACCAGCGTACTGTACTTCAGTCCCACTAAAATGATGGTTATCTATCTATCTTTATATTCGTAGATATATAAATATATATTAGATAGATATATAAAAATATATATTATACGATTTTTTAGGGGGTGAAGAAAGTCTTGGTTCAAAGAATTTATATGTTGTAATGAGAGAGAGAGAGAGAGAGAGAGGAGAGAAGAGAGAGAGAGAGAGAGAGAGAGAGAGAGAGAGAGAGAGAGAGGAGAGAGAGAGAGAGAGAGAGCAGTCAACTATAATCCTACCATTTCGACTTTTCCACTCACTGTACTTCGTCCTCTCTCTCTCTCTCTCTCTCTCTCTCTGAGCAGGAAAAAAAAAAGTATAAGGTTTTACCCACGAAGTCAGTGCCACACCGGGGTCCAGTAAAACCAGCTGGGCGCGTGTGGGTGTGTGGAATGTGAGAGTGATGGGAACCAAGGGTGTGTGGGAATGACGTGTGGCTAATTTCACTGTGCATTAACACTACTTTTTCCCTCTCCCTCCTACACTTGTATAGTTCTTGCTCTTGTTCGTTTCCTCATCCTTCTCCTAATTATTTTCTTCCTCCTCATCTTCTTGTTTATCTTCGTCTTCATTGCCATTATCATCTGGTTTATATTCATCCGCCTCCTCTAGTTCCTTCTTCCTCTTCATCACAGCAATGGTGGTGGTGATTGTGGTAAAAGCAGCAGCAGCAGCAGCAACAGTAGTAGTTGTATGATGCCCTCCCATTCTCCTATCCCCGCTATATTAGTATTGGATGTGAGGCTCTTTTTATCCTAAGTGCCTGTTGTTCTCTATAGTAATATTAAAGAGAAAGTAAACATTACAAGACAGATCCCTAAAAACAAATGCAGCATACTCATGTGGGTGGAAAAATGAATTATCTGTAGATATAAATGCAAACTTTCCCTGAAAATAAAGACTACGAGTAATACACAAATACCATATATAAACTTGAAATTAATATAACTAATACAGGACGGACACATAAAACTTACAGAATAATATCACACGAACATAGATAACTAACGAAAAAAAATAGAAATAAAGAAATAAAACACACACACACACACACACACAGATAGGAGGCCCGCGTTTGAATCCTGGCCGCGGCGAGGCAAATGGGCGAGCCTCATAATGTGTAGCCCCTGTTCACCTAGCAGCAAGTAGATACGGGATGTAACCCAAGGGGTTGTGACCTCGCTGTCCCGGTGTGTGGTGTATAAGTGGTCTCAGTCCTACCCAAAGATCGGTCACTATGAGCTCTGAGCTCTTTCCGTAGGGGTAACGGCTAGCTGGGTGACCAGCAGACGACCGTAGATGAATCACACACACACACACACAAAAACACACACACACACGGACACAAACACCTCAAAATATAATAATCATATCCACCAACACACCAAAACTTTGCAATACACTCAGACCCAAGAAACGTATTATAAAACAACATAAATACCTTAAAAAAGAAGAGAGAGAGAGAGAGAGAGAGAGAGAGAGAGAGAGAGAGAGAGAGAGAGAGCACCATCACCAACAACAAAATATACGTACAATGTAAAGCAAATATAACAGTCAGAAACAGTGAGGATACGGATACTGACCCTGCGGACGGCTCTTAGCTTCTCGATGAGTGAGTAAACAGAGGTGTCGGGTCCTTCAAGCCGGACCTCAGGATTGTACTTCTGGGCGTGGATTCCAACACCTGCAGCGGTCTTAGTGTACCCTGGAGGAAGCAATACAGAAGTATTACTGACGTCCTAATTCTACCTGTACTTTTTTTTTCTTTTCTTTCAGGCATCAGTGCGTCTTTCCCTCTATGTTAAGTAAAGTGTATGAAGTTTCTTTTTCCTTTAAGTGTAGTAAGTGTAGTGGTGTATGATTCTCTCTCTCTCTCTCTCTCTCTCTCTCTCTCTCTCTCTCTCTCTCTCTCTCTCTCTCTCTCTCTCTTTCAGTAGTTTTTCCCTTTAACACAATAATGCAAAATGTGCAAGTGTGTGTTGAACAAATACCATTTTACATGCTGCCGAGGACTTCTTAGTGGGAGTTACTGCACGTGTTCGAGAGAGAGAGAGAGAGAGAGAGAGAGAGAGAGAGAGACGAGAGAGAGAGAGAGAGAGAGAGAGAGAGAGAGAGAGAGAGAGAGAGAGAGAGAGAGAGAGAGAGAGAGAGAGAGAGAGAGAGAGAGAGAGAGAGAGAGAGAGAGAGATTTTGTTCCATCGTGGCAAAATTTCGTGAGTTTTCGTGTGACCTTCCTCCCTCTCAGATTATCTTTCGAGGACGACAATGAGTTTTCTGTGGAATCCGATTGCTTTGCTTCTCCTCCTTCTTTTCTCCTTCTCTTTCTCCTCTTCCTCATCTCTGGTAAGGTGGGTTAACTCTTTTCAGACTCCGTGTAGAGACTTTTAACTCGACCAGAGATAGAGGAGGAGGAGGAGGAGGAGGAGGAGGAGGAGGAGGAGGAGGAGGTAGGAAGAGGAGGACAATAGTGTAAGTCTGTGAAGCGCCTAAGGTCACATCAGCCAGTGTGTGTGTGTGTGTGTGTGTGTGTGTGTGTGTGTGTGTGTGTGTGTGTGTGTGTGTGTGACAACAAAGTCAACTATGTATATCAAATTCAGTTACGATTTAATAACATCAACAGAAGCAACAGCACCAACAACACATAATACATAATCTCTCTCTCTCTCTCTCTCTCTCTCTCTCTCTCTCCTCTCTCTCTCTCTCTCTCTTACATCCAGTCCAGCACTAGTTCCTCCTCATCAATCAAAACCCTATTTAGTTTTTCATCCTCTTCTTCCCACCACCACCTCCTCTACTCTTCCTCCCTTTTTTTTTGCGTTTTCCCTGTTCTCACTCTCCTCCTCCAAGTCTTCCTACTCCTTTTCATTTCTTTTTTCCCCTTCATTTCTCATTTTCATCCCCCTCTTCCTCGTCTTGGGCTATTTTTGCTCGTTTCTTACTTCACGTTCTCTTTTTTTCCAAGATCTTCTACTCCTTACACTCTCTAATTTCCTTCCTTTCTCGTTCCGCATCTTCACGTCTTTCTACTCCTTGAACTCTTTAATTTCCTTCCTTTCTCTTATAGTTATTTTTTTTTCACGCCTTTTTAATTCTCGTATTCCCTTGTTTTCCTTCACTTTCATTCTCTTTCTTTCTCCCGACTTTTCTACTTCTTGGATTTCTTGTTTTCTCGTCCCCCTCCCCGTTCTCTCTCTCTCTGTATTTCCATTTCCCGTTTTGCACTGAGGCTGTCGCTTTAAGGATTTTTGTTTCTGGCAATACGCATCCCGGCATAAACTTCGTCGTGTGTCTTCGCCAGGCCGTGAGGCGTTAGCTAAATGGCCACTGCAAGAGAGAGAGAGAGAGAGAGAGAGAGAGAGAGAGAAGAGAGAGAGAGAGAGAGAGAGAGAGAGAGAGAGAGAGAGAGAGAGAGAGAGAGAGAGAGAGGAGAGAGAGAGAGAGAGAGAGAGAGAGAGAGAGAGAGAGAGGAGAGAGAGAGAGAGAGAGAGAGTTCCTTATTACTCTCCAGTCGGCCCTTGACCTAAGAGGCTTCGCTGGTTAACACAAGCACGCTGCAGTTTTTTTTTCTTCTTTTTTTTTTTTTTTTTAGTTTTTGGAGGCCAGTTGTTCCTTTGTTTGTCTGTCTGTTCGTTTGTTTGTCCAGCTCTCTATTTATCTGTCTGTCCGTCTGTCTATCTGTTCGTTTGTTTGTCAGGCTGTCTATTTATCTGTCTGTCTGTCTGTTTGTTTGTTTGTCCAGCTGTCTATTCATCTGTCAGTCTGTCTGTTTGTTTGTCCAGCTGTCTATTCATCTGTCTGTCTGTCTGTCTGTCCGGCTGTCGATTCATCTGTCTGTCTGTTTGCTTATTTTTCCGGCTCTCTGTTTATCTGTCTGTCTGCCTGTTCATTTGTTTGTCTGGCTCTCTAATCATCTGTCTGTCCTTCTGCCGGTTTGTTTGTCCAGCTCGCTATTTGTCTGTCTGTCTGTCTGTCTGTCTACCTGTTCGTTTGTTTGTCCGGCTCTCTGTTTATATTTTGTATGTCTGGACGCCTGTCTGTCTGGCTCTCTGTTTATTTTGTATGTCTGGACGCCTGTCCTGTCTATCTAGTTGGCTGTCTCAGTCCGCCATTCGTAATTACCGCATAGCAACAAGTCCTATTAATGAAGTAATTACACACATAAGTCAAGTAATTAAAATGATGTTTTGATGCTACCAATCTCCTCATTTTTGACTGCAAGTACGGGCACGCATGCACGCACGCAAGCAGGCAGGCAAGCGCACGCGCACACACACACACACACACACACACACACACACACAAAACACACAACAGCAACAACAACAATAATGATAATAATAAGAGTAATAATAATAATAATAATGATAATAATAATAATAATAATAATAATAATAATAATAATAATAATAATAATAATAATAATAATAATAATAATAAAACTGATAATGACTATAACTTATTAAACGCGAGTTGACATAACCGTAGAGTTTCACACCGCGATAAGAATGAGGGGAGATAAGGAGTGAGGGGAGGAGAGAACAGAAGAAACAAGGATGAGTGAGAAGGAAAGAGGAAAAGGAGGATGGGGGAAATGAGAAGAAAAGGGAAAGGGAGGCAAAGGAGAATCAGAAGAAAATCAGAAGAGAAGAGAGAAGAGAGGAGAGAGAGGGGAAGGTGAAGAATGGCGACACGAGGATGAGGGGAAGATGAGGGAAGAGTTTGAGGATAAAGTAGGAAATATGCATCGAGTTCATTTACTTTTACAACAAACACATCCACACTTCTTACACTATATCCTTTGGTCTGATAGGGCGTCAAGGATTCTCTCTCTCTCTCTCTCTCTCTCTCTCTCTCTCTCTCTCTCTCTCTCTCTCTCTCTCTCTCTCTCCCCTTGGCCGAGTTCAGCTTTACACTTCTTTTCACATTAGATTTTATTACACCGTGTTCTCCTGCCTCTTTTCTTTGTTTTCTTTTTAAATGCATTTTATTTTTCGCTTTTATGGACACAAGGCTAAACGCTCTTGCTTCCCAGGTAGTGGAGACCTTGCACGCGTGTTTTTTCTTATTCCTGTGAGGAAGTGTAATGGTTTCTCAGTTTCGAGAAATTAATTTAGGGTCTTGAATGTAGAAGAAAACGCATTTAACAGTACAAGCCGTGAAAATATTAATTAGAAAGGTAACTGACAACGGCATAATCCACGGTTACATAAAGATCAGTCACACTATTTTCGGATGGGCTAAGACTGGTTACCACAGGTTAGATTAGTCTGTTAGGTTTTGTAATTTAATCTACATGTAATCTTATATTTAACTTAACACACCCAAAAGTAACTGGAGTGATTGATTTTATGTAATACAATAATGTTATTAAAATTATGTTTCTTAATTACACGGATTGTGAAAATCGACTAAAACAAGCACGTTGAAAATAACACCACGAACACAAAATGAGCCCAACCGACATCTTGGTCTTAATCTTCAGTGAAAAGATAAGAGTAACAAAATGAACACAAAACACCTTCCCCACAGAATGAGGAAAATGGCTCAGGTGTTGCAGAGGCTCTTTCACAGAATATCCAATACCGCCCCCTCCGAACACTCTCTCTCTCTCTCTCTCTCTCTCTCTCTCTCTCTCTCTCTCTCTCTGACGGACGATGATTGCACTCCTGTGACACGAAACAGTAACTCTTCCTTCCCTCTTCCTCTATTGCTGTTCAATAATTAACACGTGTCTTAACTGCTTCTGATATGCCACACGCAGCTGCCGGACACACACACACACACACACACACACACACACACACACACACACACACACACACACACACAGACACACACATTCTTTCATTAATATTTGCACTCATTTGAATGTTTTTGGTTATAATCAACAGTTTTATCGCCCTATTTATCCTCTTCCCTCTTACATTCTTCTCTACTCGTATGTCTCTTCCTCCTCCTCCCCCATCCAAAAAACAAAAACAAAACAAAACACCCCACACGCGCACCACCACCATCACGACCACCACACGCCACTCTCCATCCTTTCTCACGCAGACCAGGTTGTGTGCATTCCCCTGGCGCCTCCCCATGGCCGCCCCTTGTCCAATCTTTATCAACGGACTTAAGGCTTTTCTTTGGCTGTGGCAGGGCCGAGAGGGCGAAGAGTGTGGAGCAGAAAGGATGATTCAGGGACGGCACAGTTTTAATAGTTTTCGCATCACCTTGTACTGCGTCCCGACTATTTCTATTGTAACGTCTATACACATCTCTTAAGTGGCTGTTATCCTTCTCGCCATTGTGTATTGTGTTGTTGGTTTATTGTTGAACTAAACTGACTTTTGTACGCTTGGAAGGTCGTCGTTTTGAACTCTTAGCTTCGTCCTACTTTCTTCCTTGTGTGCGTGTCTGTGTCTCTGTCTGTCTCTCTCTCTCTCTCTCTCTCTCTCTCTCTCTCTCTCTCTCTCTCTCTCTCTCTCTCTCTCTCTGTGTGTGTGTGTGTGTGTGTGTGTGTGTGTGTGTGTGTGTGTGTGTGTGTGTCGCAAGAAGTTTTATGGCTACTTTGTGGAATGAAGAACGCCCTTGATAACTTACGAGAGGAGTGCTTTTCCCTCTTGTGAACATGTATGCTTTGCTCATGGGTTGATTGGTGTGTGTGTGTGTGTGTGTGTGTGTGTGTGTGTGTGTGTGTGTGTGTGTGTGTGTGTGTGTGTGTGTGTGTGTGTGTGTGTGTGTGTGTGTGTGTGTGTGTGCATTTCGCTATGCATGAATATTTTAAAATTTGCTTTGGAATTTATTTTGTTACCATTTTCCTTTTCTTAATTCTGCTTATTCTCTCTCTCTCTCTCTCTCTCTCTCTCTCTCTCTCTCTCTCTCTCTCTCTCTCTCTCTCTCTCTCTCTCTCTCCAGCCTGACCTGTCCTCGCCCATGCATTCCATCCTTCTGGTCTGACCTGCTCTACCCTCAAGCATTCGAAGCGTCCCTGGTATTTTAATCGATGCAATGATATACTACCACTCTAGTCCTTAAGAAAAAAAGAAAAAAAAAAAGTTGGGATAAAGTTACCCTTTGTTTAAGAGAAAAGAACTGGTCTATCTTTAATTGTTTTCTAGGATATTGGTTACTCTCTCTCTCTCTCTCTCTCTCTCTCTCTCTCTCTCTCTCTCTCTCTCTCTCTCTCTCTCTCTCTCTCTCCCCCTCTCCCTCTAGGTGATGGCCTACCTGCCGCCCGTCACTACGCCGAGTCCAATTAGCGCACCTGAGAGCCGTCCCTTCACCTGCTTCCTTCCACTCACCTGTCCCTTCCCACCACCTGCCAAACTGACACATCCAGGGCTCGTGAAGTGGGCCAAAAATTCTCTCTCTCTCTCTCTCTCTCTCTCTCTCTCTCTCTCTCTCTCTCTCTCTCTCTCTCTCTCTCTCTCTCTCTCTCTCTCTCTCTCTCTCTATCTATCTATCTATCTATCTATCTATTAAGAACGAACGACGAGTTATTTTAAGCAAAGTCAAGTACCATTTACATGTTTGTGTTGAATTTTTTAGTACAGAGTTTGAAAGGATCTAATTTGGTCTTACGTCAGTCTGATGGTCTGATGCACAAACGCTGAACATTTCCAAATATTCACTTAATAATTCAGGAACATAAACAGCTACGTAATTACACAAGACCATGAAAATTTGGTTCTTACTCGTACATGTGTTTCTCTCATCGTCACTTCTATTTATTCCTGTTATAGTCTCCCTCGCTTTCTTACGGTCTTCAAGGGGACAGTCAATGGTCAAGAGACGAGAAACACGTCACACTGCCAATATACTTAGTGCTTGCCTCAGTCTTCAGTCCTGTGATCTTAGAGTCTATCATTTGTCAAGGTCTGTAAGATCGCCAAGAGATACCAGGGCGTGGACTGAAGGAAAACGTGAAACAGTGGAAGTATAAGCAGGTTACTCGACTACTTTGACTGTATTAACCTGCGACACCTCGGATTTCTGGCTGCTTAACCTTCACCTAAATTAGTGACTCTGGATTCGAATTCGGGCGTGATAGACCATGGATAACCTAATTACATGTTCCTCCCTTTACACACCTGTCGATAGCTACTAGTGGATGAACCTACCTCTCTGGCGTGGGGTTCTTAGGCAGGGTAAGTCAAAGGAGTACAGGAGTGATGCTATACTGTACACAATGTTTCAGATAGAGCAGCATCAGCCAACTACTAACTCCACCTATCACTTCCTTACTTCTTGATGTATATGGATTGGTAAACTGCTTTCTATTAAGAGCAGTTAGTTTGTCCATATATCAATTTCTCCTCGGCTTATAGACATGAAATTCACTGGACTCTGACAATTCTAGTAGAGCCAACTGTACTTAACCAAAACAAGAATAGAAATATAAATCTTCTTTTTTCCTTTTATTTAGAAATACTTTAGTCAGTGTATGCTTAAGAGTGAAAGACACGGAGAAGAGCACTGAGACAAGGTGTAGCTAATCATGTACTACGTCACACCTGCACTTTTTTTCTACCTGTGTTTTTGGGAATTACTTTTTATACCTTGATTCCTTCCACCAGTGACCTTCATTATAACAATTTCCTATCTCCCTTCCTTTATCCCCCTCCCCTCCCCTCCCCTCTCTTTCCTTCAAGTGCTTCCCCTTCTCTTCTCTCTCCATTTCCTCCTGTCATTTTTCTTTAGTGTGTAGATAAATTTTCTATCCATTCTATCCTCCCCTCTCCCTTTTTCTTTCAAGTACTTCCCCTTCTCTTCTTTCTCTATTTCCTTCCGCCATTTTTTCTTTAGAGTGTAGATCAGCTTTCTATGTATTCTCTCTCTCTCTCTCTCTGCCTCCTTCAAGCACTTTCTCCCCTTCTTGCCTCCCCACTTCCTCCCGTCAGTTGATGGATGATCCACGGAACAGAATACAACCTCGTCCACTGCGTCGGCTTCCATTAAAACTTTCCTCACGCTAATACTTCTCCATCCACCTCTCGTCTCTCCAGGTACACACACACACACACACACACACACACACACACACACACACACACACACTCTCTCTCTCTCTCTCTCTCTCTCTCTCTCTCTCTCTCTCTCTCTCTCTCTCTCTCTCTCTCTGCTTTCCATCTCTCCTATTTCTCCAGGCGCTCTTCTCTCCTCCCTCCTCTCCTCCTTACATGGGTGAGTTCTTTCACGACAGCCTCTCTTCTCTCCTCCTCCTCTTCCACCTCCACTTTTCTTTCCTTCCTTTTCCCTCCATCTCGCACGCAAACTCCTACTTTTTCCTCTTAGTGGGATGGAGGAAAAGACGCGAGAGGGGAAGAAATGGCTTAGGAGGAGGAGGAGGAGGAGGAGGAGGAGGAGGAGGAGGAGGAGGAGGAGGAGGAGGAGGAGGAGGAGGAAATAAGCCGATAAGTAAATAATGACTGATACCAAAGACTCTCTCTCTCTCTCTCTCTCTCTCTCTCTCTCTCTCTCTCTCTCTCTCTCTCTCTCTCTCTCTCTCTCTCTCTCTCTCTCTCTCTCTCTCTCTCTCTCATCAGGAATAACAAGGTCAGATCAAATGATACTAACACATTTTCAAGGTTAGTAAATTCTCTTAAATAAGACATGCTTCTCTTGACCTCCCTCCTTTCCTCCTCCTCCTCCTCCTCCTCCTCCTCCTCCTCCTCCTCCTCCTCCTCAAGCAGGTCACGTAAGCAATAGTGTTCTCATCTAGATTTATTGCCGGATATAAATAAGAGATGGAATGGGTGGGAAAAAGTGCGCAATTATGTAGGTGTTGGGGATTGGTGGTGGAGGGAACGTCCACCCGTCTGTCTGTCTCTGTGTGTCTGTCTGTCTCTCTCGCTCTCTCTGGTCCAAATGCATACATGATTGATGTGGTGCAAGCTGATGGGTTTTAGGTCTCTGTATATAGACATGCGATACACAGCCCTACACAGCAGCTTGTCCTCCCTCTCTCTCTCTCTCTCTCTCTCTCTCTCTCTCTCTCTCTCTCTCTCTCTCTCTCTCTCTCTCTCTGTGTGTGTGTGTGTGTGTGTGTGTGTGTGTGTGTGTGTGTGTGTGTGTGTGTGTGTGTGTGTGTGTGTGTGTGTGTGTGCGTGTGTGTTACGACTTTCAGGTCTCGTGATGACAGGATTTGTTTGCACGGCTCACTGCTTCGCCACTGTGTAATGGTGTACAAAGAGATGGAGAGAGCTTACTCACACACTCACACACTCACACACTCCCACCCACCCACTCACACCCACCCACACACACACACACACACACACACACACATTCACCAACCCGCTCCCACACCCACCTACAATGAAGATGTTCCTGGAAACTGAACAGAATATTTAACCCTTTCACTGCTATTTGGCCCATATTTTCTTAATTACCAACCACTCTGAGACATCTTATTTTGCTCCAAATCCATCTCCAAATATTGTATTGGCTAGAAATTGCAAAATGTATTCTTTTTTTTGTCCCTTCTTTCTTCCAGGTGTTTAAAAAGATCCCATGACTTCCTTTTTAGTGTTGTGAATTGTTGTATATCGCAGTGAAAGGTTTAAAGATATAATAAAAAAAATTGTTATGAAACAGAATATTAGATCACTGGAACAGACTAAATAATCACGTTGTTAGTGCCGAGTCAATAGAGAGCTTTAATAAACTGGATCAATTTACGGCCAGGGATGGTGGGTGGGTATGTAGTGTCTTTTATTTGCTTTACACAGGGACTGCCACGTCTAGGCCTACTGGCTTGTTGCAGCTTCCCTTATGGTTTTATGTTCTTACACTCTAGGACGTGGAAAAAGAAAAAGAAAAAAAAAAAACTGACACACACCTACCCACCTATACATACCCACACAAGCACCTACCCACCTGCACAATACCCACACAGACACACACACCTACCCACATATAAAATGCACACACACACACATCCACCCATCCACTCACCAACGCCCACTAATATACACTCCCACATCTACACCCACACACACCCACACACTTACGGAGCCACGCGAACGCCATTCCAGCAATTCTTGTCGTGGGCGTGTAAATTCCTACAGTGGGTCTCTGGCAATGTCGTCCACCAGAACCGTGCTGCATCCACCGCGCCCGCAGCCCCCGCCACGCTCTCCAGTATACGCCTGCTGGCACGCTCCTCCCGCTCCAGCTCCTCCTTCAAGTTTTCGTCCTGCTCCTGTCTCTCCGCGTCCTCCTCTGCGAAGAAAAGAAAGGTGTGTTTAAAAGATTGCACGCTTTTTTTATTTTTTTTTTCTAATTTGTAATATCAGAAGAAGAAGAAGAAGAAGAAGAAGAAGAAGAAGAAGAAGAAGAAGAAGAAGAAGAAGAAGAAGAAGAAGAAGAAGAAGAAGAAGAAGAAGAAGAAGAAGAAGAAGAAGAAGAAGAACAACAACAACAACAACAACAACAACAACAACAACAACAACAACAATAACACTACTACTACAACTACTACTACTACTACTACTACTATTACTACTACTACCACCACCACCACCACCATCACTACTACAACTACTACTACTATTACTACTACTACTACTACTACTACTACTACTACTACTACTACTACTACTACTCCTACCACCACCACTACTAATCATTAAAAATAAAAAGTAACACAGTCTAGTATAATACAAGTTCGGACCAAGTTTGAATCAAAAGGAAGCGAAATAGTTTTTGTTTTCACTTCCAAGAAAGAAGCCGCACACAGTCTCCACTCCACACACACACAAACACACACACACACACACACCAAAATGACAGCAAGAAATCCCATCATTCAAAATGTGGAGAGTACGAGAAATAAAAACTTCCTCGTATTTTATAGTAGATAATTTCAAGTTTGTAAGATCTTGAGTTCGAAATAATCTGTTAAAAAAAAATATATATTAGACGAAAGACTCGAACAACGTCCATCCAGCATCAATCTTTTATTCATTACATCCTCAAAGTCAAAAAGAAAATAATTATCACTATTTATCAACATTTAATTACCTCGCCAGTCAGTTCTCTCTCTCCATCCCTGTCAGACACACACACACACACACACACACACACACACACACACACACACACACACACACACACACACACACAGTAGCCCCTCAGTCACCACCTACGTAACATAATTTACAGACAGATAATTTTTCTCCTTCACTAACTTCCTCGATATATATTCATTTGTCCTCCCTCTCTGTCTCCCTCCTTCACTTACTTTGCATTCTTCTTCATTCTTCTTACATTTTTTACACGCGCCATTCTGTCCGTGCCACGTCCGCACACCCATTTGTCTGTCTAAATACACCCACACACACAGGTTGAACTGACACACGTACACACACCATGTCCACACCCAATACCACGCTTGCATACCTCCTTGCCAGACATACACACACAGCCCTACACCTTACAGTCATGGTAAAAAGTCGTGTATCCTGCGTTTTCTTCCACTGTTCTTTATTCTTTCCAATTCTTAAGCCCTCCAATGTGGTGACAGTTTCCTTGTAAAACCTGGAAACAGTCTCAGTTCATCGGAGGAGTTAAGGCAGTGGGAAGACTCTGAGCACAGTGGAAGCGAGGCGTGGTATTCAACTTGTAGCCATGACTGTACACTCCGCTCTCATCGATGCCCTGGTCACTGCCCCACGAAGGTCACCTCTACTGGGGTGTTTAACTCATCTTCATCAGCAGACGAGACGAGTGGCTGGGAGAGGAGGCAAAGGCAGTTGTCTGGAGAGGGGGAAAAGAGGCAAGGGTGCTGTCTGGGAGGAGAGGGGAGGAGAGGGGTGATGATTAGTCAGGGAGTGGGAAGGGGACGGGGTTGTGATGACTGTGAAGGGGGAGGTGTTGAGGGGATGGGGTGATGATTATGTGAGGGAAGGGAGGTAGACTGGGGACGGGAGTGGGCTTGAGGAGACCGTGATGATTATGAGGGGAGGTTAGGGGCAGGGAAGGAGGGAAGGAGGGGAGGGGATGAGAGGGCAGGGGAGTAAGGGCATTACCTCTGCTTCATAAAAAGTGCCCCAACAGGTGGAGGACGAGCTTACAGTAGTGCCAAAGCTCCTGACACACACACACACACACACACACACACACACACACACACACACACACACACACACACACACACACACACACACAGACACACACACACACACGGACCTCCACATCTATATTTAGTCATACATACGCGAAGACTTAGGCATACTAAAAAGCAGCTGCGCACACACACACACACACACACACACACACACACACACACACACACACACACACAATACGAGTAACAGGCATTTGCGGAGAGAGAGAGAGAGAGAGAGAGAGAGAGAGAGAGAGAGAGAGAGAGAGAGAGAGAGAGAGAGAGAGAGAGAGAGAGAGAGAGAGAGAGAGAGAGAATGTAACCTGCTTCTCATCACGCAATTCGCCAATCGCAATAACAAGCACGTCCACGGTTATCCAGGCATCCCTAATCACCCTGAACCAATCACCCTGAACCGTCGGACCTTGTTTGACCCTCAACGACCCGTCAAAACGGTATAATTGGCGCATCT
>NC_087180.1:11196614-11214114 GCF_035594125.1 Scylla paramamosain
AGTCACTTCTGCAGGAGAGTCAATCTGGGTCTCCTTTCGCATCGCAGCGCCAAAGTCAACATTTCAAAGCCTCCACTGGCAACACCCAATTTATTTTTCTCGTACAAGTGCGGAGAGAGAGTCCCGTCTGATGTAATGTAAAGATGAGAGAGGCAGTATAACATATTTCTTCTTATATATAACTGCAGTGAATGAATACTTTACTTTCTTACAATTCTTTTTACAATTATTTGCTTTACTATCTTACAAACTTTACTTTAGATTAGTGTAGCTTTTCACTGACAGCCGTGTAAGGGTCGACAGATCAGCTGATGTTTGTTCTTCATTTAAGTTCCTTTTGTGTAAGAAAAAGCTGAAATACTGTGAACACTATCGACGGTGACTTTCTGACATTTACTGAGGTGGCAACTTCTCTTCCCTCTCACTGGAGTATACCTGTGATTTAATTAGCAGCGGTGTATTAACCTCCCTGCTCTGGATTTTCCTCCATGTTGATATAATGTTGTGTGGCAAATTCTGAGCACAGCTGCTAAAGACGCCCCTGACAGTTAGTGACGAAATAGTTAAAATCTTTTAAAGCTTGTAGTGATGTTTTTGATCACTAGGAGTTCAATAGTTACTTAAAAGACGTCCCTGTGGCATTAGCAGTCACAGGGTTAGATAAATGTATGCATGTAGTACAAATATCTAGGAAGGTGACTCTCACTTTTACTGAGACGACAGCAAATCATTCTATTCACCTGAACACACCTGTAATACAAGGCGTTTTTCTTAATAAACTCAGGTAATATCAGCCCAGGTGTGATGACGTGATGTATGAAGCGAGCTGATATAGTACAGAGAGTGGTCACTCCCTTCACTTTTTACAGAGGTGAAAACTTATTTTTATTCACCTCAGAACTCCTGTAAAATGACATGGGTTTAATTATCTCCGGTGTAATAGCAGTGTATACACGAAGCTATGTGAATACTGAGGAGAGTGGCTCTCTTTCACTCTTACAGAGGTGAGAACAAATGTTTCTATTGAACTAAGTGCACTTGTAAAACAAAATCTTTTAATTAACTCAGGCTTAATAGCTGTGTAAACACGAAGACATGTGAACATTAAGGAATCTCTTTAATTTTTACTGGTGATTATAAATCTTCCGATTCACCTGAAAACACTTGTAATTTAACGTGCTTTTACTTGAATGAAATACAATGCCAGTGTAAAAGAAGAAGTGAAATGAATACTAAGGAAAATGCCTCTGCTTCCCTTTTTTACAGAGGAGAGAACAAATCTTTTCCATTCACCTGAGTGCACCTGTAAAATAACATGCTTTTAATTAACCCAGGTGTGAGAGCAGAGTGTACGCGAACTGAATACAAAAAACGGTGACTATTTTTACCGAGGCAACAACAGATCCTTCTCGTGTGAGTGCACCTGCCATGGCCACGTCCTGCATGCAAAGTTAGGGAATAATGGGGGCAGTTTTCCTATTGTCCTTGATCACATAAGGACAGCTGTAGATCAACGTGCCTCGTCAGTCTGGTGCGGGAAAGCTCCGGGTTTCAGGAGTGGCCAGACTCAGAGTGTTAGCCTTGTATGGCCCATATTCTGACACACTTTTGACCCGCACCTCCATTACTTTCAAAAGGCTCTAGTTGAAGTTGCACGGATTTTTTAAGAATGTTTTTATGGTTCTAGTAACAGACTAACATTTCTACATTAGTAAGAGGAGGAACACTCTTATGAATTCGGCTCATCATCTCTGTGGCTTTTGAAAATAGTCATGGTGAAACAGCAAAGCGTTTCAGGATACGTGCCTTTGTCCTGTCACGAATCTCAAGGTGTGGAGTGTAGTGCAGCAAAGCCATCTGACTGCTGCTGACCATGACACCTGCTGTTTGAGTGGCCCAAAGTGAACTTATTGAAGAAAGGGAACAGAATCAGGAACTTAAAGGTTTAAATTGCCCAATCACCACTTCTTTCGTCAATTGTGTCTTTCGAAAAGATGTAGATTTGCACCACATTTCATGACACCTGTTATCTGAGTGACTCTGCGTGAATATACTGAACAAAAGGTGCAGAGGACGCTGACAGGCTTGAATTGCTCCATCACTGGCGTCTACTGGAATTGTATGGTAAACTTGTGGCGTGCTATTCTCTGACACCAGTTATTCCAACAATCCTATGTGAAATAATTAAATAGAATAGTAATGAAAGATCGGCAAAGGAGTAAATTTATGGATAGCCTGCTGGAGGACATGGGAGGAAGGCTTAACATGGCGGGAGTAGTGAGGATGGCCAATAATAGAGAGAGGCGGAGGTCCATGATAGCCGACGTCACAAGGCAGGCACCCCGGCTCGGCAAGGTAAGGTGACGTACAGGTACTTTAAGGTTTGAACAATTCCTCAATTTTTTTTTTTTTTGCTGTTTAAAGATTCTTTACGCACTAGTCTCGAAAATAGAAAAATACACTTTTTTTTTTACGGTGCATCCGCATAAACATTTTTTTCTACAGTGCGGTGAATAAAAAAAAAAAAAAAATCTCTTAGTTTGTCCTGTTTCCAAAAACGACAAAATCAACCTTCAATTATTCAGTGCTCAGGCAAACGATTTTAACAAAAGGCAACCACTGCGGCAAAAGAGTAAACGTCGCTACATCATACACCTCTGCTAACAACACACGCTCCACAGCTCCACAGCCACATCTAAGCATTTTGTAGGTTTGACTTTGCAAAAATGTTCTTCTAATTGCCTTTTCTTTCATGTAGATGTTTCTGAAGATTATTTTAGTGTCTCTAGTATTGCCAATTGGTGCGCATCCCAAAAAAGGGTTGAACCACACACACACACACACACACACACACACACACACACACACACACACACACACACACACACACAAATAAATAAAATAAATAAATAAGATCAAAACAAATACCATCAAATAATTAAATATTAATATAATAATAATAATAATAATAATAATAATAATAATAATAATAATAATAATAATAATAATAATAATAAAAATTAAAGAATGGAAAGAGTAATGAAAATACAGAAAGGATGAGAATAAAATGGTTTCTCTCTGAATCGACCTTGAAGAAAACGGGGCCTGGGAAGAAAATTAAAGACTCCATGAAACTGATGAGGAAGATTCCAGACTTTATCGTGTGTGTGTGTGTGTGTGTGTGTGTGTGTGTGTGTGTGTGTGTGTGTGTGTGTGTGTGTGTGTGTGTGTGTGTGTGTGGAGGAGATAGAAAGGAAGGCAAAGGAAAATAGAGAGAGAGAGAGAGAGAGAGAGAGAGAGAGAGAGAGAGAGAGAGAGAGAGAGAGAGAGAGAGAGAGAGAGAGAGAGAGAGAGAGAGAGAGAGAGAGAGAGAGAGAGAGAGAGATACTTGAAAGGACCTAGGATTGAAGAGGGAAGGAGAGGAATGAGGAGAGAAATGAAAGGAGAGGTGGAGACATGGCCGGAGGGAGAGAGAGAGAGAGAGAGAGAGAGAGAGAGAGAGAGAGAGAGAGAGAGAGAGAGAGAGAGAGAGAGAGAGAGAGAGAGAGAGAGAGAGAGAGGATGACCAGGGACGAAACACAAAAAACGGAGAGAGAGAGAGAGAGAGAGAGAGAGAGAGAGAGAGAGAGAGAGAGAGAGAGAGAGAGAGAGAGAGAGAGAGAGAGAGAGAGAGAGAGAGAGAGAGAGAGAGAGAGAGAGAGAGAGAATTAGGACCACGTCAGATCAAAGGTAAAAATTATAGATAAAAAAACTTTCTTCAATTAAGCACGAATGCTAGAAGGCTTTCCCCCCACCTCCCCTTCCATTCCTCATTCTTTATTTTCCCTCTCCCCTTCACTTCTTTCCTTCCCTCCAGCCCGTCAAAGGGAACTGCACACAATCAGTGGAGGGAGGGAGGGAGGAAGGGAAATAACAGCAACGACTAACAGACAAAAGAACAACGATTAGCGCTGGAAAAAGAAACCTAACCGCGGAAAAAAAAGGACCAAAAACAAAAGGAAAACAATTGTAAGAGGAAAAAAAATAAGTTTATGAGAGAGAGAGAGAGAGAGAGAGAGAGAGAGAGAGAGAGAGAGAGAGAGAGAGAGAGAGAGAGAGAGAGAGAGAGAGAGAGAGAGAGAATAACAAGCAGATAATAAAAATAAAAAAAAACGAGAATGAGAAAAAAATGAGTAGCAATCGAAAGAAAAGAAACAATAAAATGAATAATAAAAAAAAACACTGGAAGGTTCGTAAGGAAAAAAAAAATTAAAAATTACAATATAAAAATGAAAATATAAATAAAAACCACGAAAGAGCCAAGGTCTCGAAAACTCGTTACATAAAAAGCTTTGTGGTGAAAAAAAAAAAATATGAAAAGCAAAATCCGGAGCTGAATAGTGCAAGGAGGGAGAGGAGGTGAGAGGGAGGGAAAGGGAGGAGGTGAGAGGGAGAGGGAGGGAAAGGGAGAGAGGCGAGAAGGAAAATGGAAAGAAAAACAAGGAAGATACAAGGAAAGGAATACATCGAGAGAGAGAGAGAGAGAGAGAGAGAGAGAGAGAGAGAGAGAGAGAGAGAGAGAGAGAGAGAGAGAGAGAGAGAGAGCGAAAGTTAGTCAAGAGTGCAAGAAAAGAAAGTGAGTAACGAAGATGGTTAAAGTCGAAAGTTTTCTCTGAAGAGTAAATGGAGGAACTTACTCTGATCAGAAGATTCTCTCTCTCTCTCTCTCTCTCTCTCTCTCTCTCTCTCTCTCTCTCTCTCTCTCTCTCTCTCTCTCTCTCTCTCTCTCTCTCTCTCTCTCTCTCTCTCTCTCTCTCTCTCTCTCTCTCTCTCTCTCCACGAAGCAAAGGGTTACCTCTTCCTTCTTTCTCTTTTTACTTCAAGTCTTCCGTTTCCTTACTCCTTTATGCATTCACCTCCTCCTCCTCTTCCTCCTCCCTCTCCTTCTCCCCCTCTTCCTCCTCCTCTTGCCTCTCCTTCTAGCGGAAAGTTTGATAAAGTTATATTAAAAAGAAGACGGCAGGAAATTAGCTCTCACACGGGGCGGTAGATAACTGGAATAGACTCAGTGATCAGGTTGTTAGTGCAGAGTCAAGAGGGAGATTTAAGATTGGACAATTTTTTTTTGATAGGGATGAGACGTGGTTGTATTAGGAATGTTTTATATAGGGCCCGCAATGTGTAGGTCTGATGGCTTGTGATTTTCCTTATGTTGTGTCCTCCTCCTCCTCCTCCTCCTCCTTTACTGTCTTGTCTCTTTTCCCTGTAGAGAGTTAAAGTAATTTCCTAAACAGCACTGAAAGAACTAAAGGTCGGTTGCTGTTCTTGTTGTTGTTGTTTTTTCCTCTAATCCCTTGCAATTTGTAATGATTTTCTTTCTTGTACCTTTTTCCCTGCTTCGCCTCCTTATCTATCTCCTGCTCCTCTTCCTCTTTCATCACCTGTTTCTTTTTTTTTTTCAATTATCATCTCCTTTTCTTCTCCTTCACCTCCTAATCTAACTCATGTTTCTTATTTCTTTCTTTCTGTCTTTCTTCTTCTATTCTCTCATTCACCTCCTGCTCCTTTCTGCTACTTTTTCCACCACCACCACCACCACCACCACCACCATCTCCCCTTACTTTCCTCCCTCCTCCTCTTTCTCCTCCTTCTCTTTCTCCTCTTCCTCCCCCTCTTTCTCCTCCTCTCCCTCCTCCTCCTACTCCTTCTGTGTTTACCTGCAGGAAGAGCTGCGTGTTGGGGTTGTCCCTCTCCTTCTTCTTGTTCCACGTACATTGGGCTGCTGCAGTTCTTTCGCACCTGAGGGAAAGAGGAAGGAAAATACTAGTGAGGAGGAAACACGAGGATAGCACACACACACACACACACACACACACACACACACACGCACGTTCACACAACAAACAGGTTCTTCTCCACGATCTTTGATGGGAAAGAGAGAGAGAGAGAGAGAGAGAGAGAGAGAGAGAGAGAGAGAGAGAGAGAGAGAGAGAGAGAGAGAGAGAGAGAGAGAGAGAGAGAGAGAGAGAGAGAGAGAGAGAGAGAGAGATGCAGCAACGTACTCTCCCAAAATAGCGAGTAAAGGGTACTTCAGTTCCTCTTGAATCGTCCTGTGTGTGTGTGTGTGTGTGTGTGTGTGTGTGTGTGTGTGTGTGTGTGTGTGTGTGTGTGTGTGTGTGTGTGTGTGTGTGTGTGTGTGTGTGTGTGTGGGTGGGTATTCCATCATGAAAAAAGATAAATAACCACAAACTATATAACAAATTCCTTAATAACATTGTAGTTGATTCATAACGTGAAATAATTTATGTATAATTTCACCAACATTTCCCCAATGTATTTAACGAACTTAATCTTCCCCCACTATTTTTTTTTTATTATTATTTTCATTTTTCCCTCCAACACCTGCTTTTCCAACAACTACCACCACCACTACCACCATCTCACAGTTACACTTAAGGTTACTGGTCAACTTTCGTGAACTTTAACCTCTGATCTTCTCCCACACGCAGCGCCACTTGCTCCGGGGTACTTGAGGTCACGTGGAGGTTACTGCGGTCACGTTAGGTCACAGAGGTCAGACGGGTGGCGGGGCTGGGGGAGGAAGGATGAGGGGAGGACGATGGAGGGTGAGAGGAGGGCGAGGGGAGGAATGTTGGTTAAATGTGAGATGTTATTTTTGTGATTCCTATAATTCTTGTCTGTCATGGTGCTTGTGTGTGTGTGTGTGTGTGTGTGTGTGTGTGTGTGTGTGTGTGTGTGTGTGTGTGTGTGTGTGTGTGTGTGTGTGTGTGTGTGTGTGTGTGTGTAGTTATACTTGTTCGGTTGGTTGGTTTTATTTATCTCTGTCTGTGTGTGGTTTTATTTAATTTTACTTGATCTTTTTATTTATTTATTTATTTCATTTTTATTTATTTATCTATTTTTGTGTGTGCGCGTGTGTGTGTGTGCATCCGTTCGTCTATTAATGTCAATGTTTGTCTGTCTGCCTCCTCCTCCCACACACACACACACACACACACACACACACACACACACACACACACACACACACACACACACACACACACACCACTCCCTCAAACATTACACACATAACATTACAACCTCATCACTCAACACGCCCACCTCAAAAAACACACACACACACACACACACACACACACACACACACACACACACACTCGCAATGCAATCTTGAATCACGCCAGAGTTGAAGCCGCCAGCACCTGTGTCAGAGCTTCTTTACCTCTTGGGGTTCGTGCCTGACTTGGTGCCTCGCTGCCCTTCCCTCGTACATAAATCACAGGGAACATAAAGAAAGAATAAAGTGTGAATGGTGACCTCGCTGCTGTGTTATGCGGAGAATTGGGTTGAGAGAGAGAGAGAGAGAGAGAGAGAGAGAGAGAGAGAGAGAGAGAGAGAGAGAGAGAGAGAGAGAGAGAGAGAGAGAGAGAGAGAGAATTGTATTATCTGTGTTTGTTGTTGTTATGAGGGCTGCAGACCATCTCGTGTGGCCTGTGAGGTGTGTGTGTGTGTGTGTGTGTGTGTGTGTGTGTGTGTGTGTGTGTGTGTGTGTGTGTGTGTGTGTGTGTGTGTGTGTGTGTGTGTGTGTGTGTGTGTGTGATGAAATTCCCTGTCTGACTCTCTTTGTGTGTCTGTCTCACCATAAAAGTGATAAGTAATTAAGCAAGAAAACAGATGGATACATAGATAAACGAATAAATAAACAAACAAGGAAACAAACAACTAAACGAAAAAAAAAAGGAATCAATTACTGGTTTCAACATTTTCGACCCACAAACCTACAGAGAGAGAGAGAGAGAGAGAGAGAGAGAGAGAGAGAGAGAGAGAGAGAGAGAGAGAGAGAGAGAGAGAGAGAGAGAGAGAGAGAGAGAACAAGCAAAGTAACACCTTTCCAAAAAACAAAAACGAAACAAAGGGAAAAAAAGAAACAAAGGAAAAGAAAGAAAAGAAAAGAGGTCAACCCCTGAGCATTTAACCCCTTCACGGTGCAGGTGGGACGCGATGGGTAGGTTTCTGCGCACGCAATTAAAATTAAATTCCAAACTCATTTAATTTCAGCTTGGGATTCATTACTGCTTCGGATAGGGCGGCGGGGCGAGTCTCGAAGCACTTGCCGGGCACTAACGAGTTCATTTGGCCATCCTGACTTGCCAAGGGAGGAGGAGGAGGAGGAGGAGGATTGGATCGCTAGGAAGAAGAGTTCAGTCCGTGTTTGTTTGCTTTTTCTCCGCGTGCCACTGTCTTGAAGGAGGAGAAGGAGGAGGAGGAGATGGTGGTGGTGGTGATGGTCTGAAGGAAGAGGAAGAGGAAGGAGGTTTGAAGGAAGAGAAGGATGAGGAGGAGGAGGAGGAGGAGGTTTGAGGGAGGAGGAGGAAGCTAGAAGAAAAGGGAAAAGGTGGAAGAGGAGAAGGATTACTAGAGGCGGTTCGAATTGAGTTTTACACACACACACACACACACACACACACACACACACACACACACACACACACACACACACACACACACACAAAGGGGTGACCCAAAATACTATAAACGTTTAATTATTTTGTGTATTTTGATCACTTGCAGCAGAGAGAGAGAGAGAGAGAGAGAGAGAGAGAGAGAGAGAGAGAGAGAGAGAGAGAGAGAGAGAGAGAGAGAGAGAGAGAGAGAGGTAATCAACTTGGATGTGTCTGTCTTTTACTTTTCTCTCTCTCTTTTCTTCTTTTCTCCATGCCAAGCAGAAAAGAAAAATAGAGGAGGAGGAGGAGGAGGAGGAGGAGGAGGAGGAGGAGGAGGAGGAGGAGGAGGAGGAGGAGGAGGAGGAGGAGGAGGAGGAGGAGGAGTCTTTCTATTCTCTCCTTCATTTGATCATCTTTTCCTCCATTTCCACTTCAGCTCCTTCCTCATTCTTCCTTCCTTCCCTCCACTCAAGTCTTCCTTTCCTCCTCTCTTCCTTCCCTCTCTGTTTCGCAATTTCTTTTAATGTAATCTTTTTCTCTCCCAATTCTCTCTTTTATCCAACTTTTTAATTTGTTTTCAATTTACGTTGTCATTAATTTCTATCTTTTTATCTGCGTTTCTTTTGTTATTCGAGAGAAAGGGATAATTACAGATAATTGGATGGATATTGAGATTAGAAGAGTTGAATTTACATCATAATACTCTCTCTCTCTCTCTATCTCTCTCTCTCTCTCTCTCTCTCTCTCTCTCTCTCTCTCTCTCTCTCTCTCTCTCTCATTATCGTAGAACTTGGCAGGAGATGAGTGAGACGCCTCGGAAAGCAAAAATAAACTTGGATAACCTTCATGTGTGTGTGTGTGTGTGTGTGTGTGTGTGTGTGTGTGTGTGTGTGTGTGTGTGTGTGTGTGTGTGTGTGTGTGTTGATCTTGGTAACAGGGATGACGTTTCAACCATTAATACTGTCTGCACTTGGCAAGATGTAGGGTACTCTCTCTCTCTCTCTCTCTCTCTCTCTCTCTCTCTCTCTCTCTCTCTCTCACCTGAGTACCTGCACCTCCCCACCATCTCTCATTCGCTTTCCCACCTGTCTGCCATTTTCCTTCCCTCTCTCTCTCTCTCTCTCTCTCTCTCTCTCTCTCTCTCTCTCTCTCTCTCTCTCTCTCTCTCTCTCTTTTCACTTGAATAATTCCGCCTCTTCCTCTCTACTATTTTTCTTTCTTCCTCCACCTTGTGTTTTCCAGCACGATGCTCTTTGTCTATGTGCCTCTCTCTCTCTCTCTCTCTCTCTCTCTCTCTCTCTCTCTCTCTCTCTCTCTCTCTCTCTCTAATTCAATCCAATCAGTGCCAGGGAGAATGTCACAGGCTTGCATTCAATGTATTTCTCAATCCATCAACCATCCCTTTCTCCCTTCCCCTCTTCTTACTCCTCCTCCTCCTCCTCCTTCTCCTTTATCCCTTTCCTCACTGTCTCTCTCCCGTACCCAGTTCCTCCACTTCTCCTTCCAGTCTCCTTTCCTCATTCATCTTCTTAATTTCTCTCCATATCTCCTCTTCTTCCTCTTACTCCTCTCTTTCCTCGCTGTCTTTCTCCTTCACCGGCTTCCTTCGTTTTTCCTTCCTGTCTTTCCTTTCCCTCCTTCACTAACTTTTTTCCTTTTCCTCTTCTTTCACGCTTCCTTGCTCTACTTTCCAATACCGCTATTTATCTTAACTCCTCTTCCTCTCCTTTCATCTGTCTCTTTTCTTAATCTGTTTTTCCTTCACTACTCTCCTCACTCATTCTCTCCTTCCCTTTGTTAACTACTTTCCTAATTCCCTCCAAGATATAAGTTACTTTATTCTCTCCTCCTTCCTCCGACTTTGACATTAGTATTATCGCTTTCTTTCCTCTCCATTCCTTCATTCACTTGTCTTTACTTGCGTTTCCTATACCCGAGAAAGAAAACACCCTGATTCCCTACTTTTTTTTTCACTAACTTTTTCCCTGACTTCTCTCCTTCTTCCTCCAACCTTGACATTACCATTATCCCTCTCCTTCTTTCACGTGTCTTTATTTGCCTTTCCTATACCCTAGACATAAGACACCCTACCACCCTGCTGCTACCCCTCCTCTCATTCCCCCGAACCTCAACATTGGCAGCAGTGACTCGTGGCATCTGAGATCACATAAGCGGCGTCCCTGTCCCTTCTTGGCTCCCAGCGGCACACGGGCCCCACTCACCGGCAAACAAGTGGCCTAATCGAGACATTTATTGCTCCGATAACGAGAACCCGGGGAGAAGGAGCGGCAAGGAGCTGATGGATAGGTGGTGCTTGAGAGAGAGAGAGAGAGAGAGAGAGAGAGAGAGAGAGAGAGAGAGAGAGAGAGAGAGAGAGAGAGAGAGAGAGAGAGAGAGAGAGAGAGAGAGAGAGAGAGAGAGAGAGAGAGAGAGGATAGTGTTTGTGTGTTGTCAGTGGCGCATTAACTTTCTCAACGGGGTAACATTTCACGACCTTTCTTCGTTAGTGTGTGTGTGTGTGTGTGTGTGTGTGTGTGTGTGTGTGTGTGTGTGTGTGTGTGTGTGTGTGTGTGTGTGTGTGTGTGTGTGTATTAGTGACAGTGTTTGTTTTGGCAGTACTAACTGGTTTGTGTTCCCTGGCTAGTTTGTAAGTGTTTGGTGTACTACTTCTCTTGCTGGTATTGTTGTTCTACTTATTGTTGTGTGTGTTTAAGTGTGTGTTTGCTCTTGTCCTCTCGTTTGTCAATAATTTGTGGTAGCTGTTGTTGTTGTTGTTGTTGTTGTTGTTGTTGTTGTTGTTATTGTTGCTGTTGGTCTTGCTGTTGTTCTTGGTGCTACTATTTTTTTTTTTTTGTGATCATCCTTATACTAATCTCATTTTCTTCTTAATCATTTCTCTTGTTGAGTTTTGTGTCATCACTTCTCCATCGGCACTGTTTTTCTTCCTAAACAGGATGCAGATGTTGTTATTTCGTGAAGCGTCTATCTCAGTTCATGTTTTTAGAATCGAGTCTTTTGACGGAAACTTAACATCACTTATCTTTTTCCCTGTTTCGTGGAAGGCAAGTGATCGTGTGACGCTTTATATTTAACTTTATACATCATTACCGACGAAATTTTATAATGACGTGGAATTTTGTTTTGCTTTAAATAATCCGCCAATTATGTGAGTTCATAACGGAGCACTGTGAAGAGAAAGTGATAGATGCTGTAAAGGTCACAGTGTGTGTGTGTTTGTGTTACCGTGCACCGTGCTTTGAATACTCTGTGTGAAGATAGGCGAATGTGAGTATGACACCGTGTGCTGAGAGAAACCACCACCACTACCACCACCACCACCACCACCACCACCACTACTACTACTACTACTACTACTACTACTACTACTACTACTACCACCACCACTAGTACTTTTGGTGGTGGTGGTCATGTGTAAATCTGGGAAACGTTATGGAGTCATTAATCTAAAAAAAAAAAAAAAAAAAAATGACAGCTTTAGTGATAAATATTCATGTGCGCGCGCGCGCGCGCCCGTGTGTGTGTGTGTGTGTGTGTGTGTGTGTGTGTGTGTGTGTGTGTGTGTGTGTGTGTGTGTGTGTGTGTGTGTGTGTGTGTGTGTGCGCGCGTCATCTCGTGATTGTTACCAACAGAAGCAAAACATCTTTTATATATCATGACAGCACCCTAGTTAAGTGTGTGTGTGTGTGTGTGTGTGTGTGTGTGTGTGTGTGTGTGTGTGTGTGTGTGTGTGTGTGTGTGTGTGTGTGTGTGTAAGTGTATGTGTGTGTGTGTGTGTGTGTATGTCTGTGTGTGTGTGTGTGTGTGTGTGTGTGTGTGTGTGTGTGTGTGTGTGTGTGTGTGTGTGTGTGTGTGTGTGTGTGTGTGTGTGTGTGTGGCGACGACCTCTGTGCCCCTGGGCGAGGCATGCAACCAGTCTACCTCCTCCTCTTCCTCCTCCTACTCCTCCTCCACCAGCACCACTACCACCTCTTCCTCCTCCTCGTACTCTCCCCCTTCTCCTCGTGTCCTCCCCATCACCCGCGTTCATTCCCCTCCCACTGCCTTCCCTTTCCCGCTTCCCCTCCCTGTCACCATTCCCAGCCACACCTTCCCACAGCCCAGTCCGCCCCACCCCGCCCTGCTCTGCCCATATCTGCCCCTCCTTCATCTCGTACCCTCCGCCCTCATAACCACGCCCTTCGTCTCCCCCTACCCTTCTCCCCTTCCCTCCCGTAACAGCTGTACCGCTCTCCCTGTTGAAGATGTCTAGTAATCTTTCGAAGCATAAAAAAAGTTAATATAGATAATAAATATGTTAAATGAAGTAAAAACATTTTCTCCCTCCCTTGGAAATTCTCTCTCTCTCTCTCTCTCTCTCTCTCTCTCTCTCTCTCTCTCTCTCTCTCTCTAGTTGTGGTGGCGTTGATGGGAAAAGAATAATGAAAATCTATAAGAATAATGATGAAAGATGTCAATATGCACTTAAAATAAATTATAACACCAGCAATGATAATAATAATGATGAGTGATGAGGAGGAGGAGGAGGAGATAGCGAGAGGAGGAGGAGGAGGAGGAGGAGGAGGAGGAGGAGGAGGAGGACGAGAAAAATAGAGGTGGTATGTGCCAGGGTTGGTTGCTACGCTGGCAAGGCTCACTCGGGTTGATAAAACAGGCCTGCCGTATATACACACACACACACACACACACACACACACACACACACACACACACACACACACACACACACACACACACACACACACACACATCACGGAAAGAGAGAGAGAAAAAAACATATTCAGTTATAATCTTATTCATTCTAAATTTATCTATGTGAAAGTCAATGGCAGAAGGAAGGAAGAGGAAGAGGAGGAGGAGAAACGTATGGAAAAAGTAGTGTTAAAATAAAAAAAAAAGAGGGAAGAAGAGGAAGGGAGTGCATTAAACTGTAACAAACAGACAGACAGACAGACAGACAGACAGACAGATAGGTAGATAGATAGATAGATAGATAGATAGATAGATAGATAGATAGATAGAAGACAGACATATAGATAAATAGACAGAAAGATACTGAATGAGAGAGAGAGAGAGAGAGAGAGAGAGAGAGAGAGAGAGAGAGAGAGAGAGAGAGAGAGAGAGAGAGAGAGAGAGAGAGAGAGAGAGAGAGAGAGAGAGAGAGAGAGAGACGAAAAAAATGTGGAATTCAGTGTGTGGGGAAGAGTAGGTTCGGGGAGAAGAAGAAGAAGAAGAAGAAGAAGAAGAAGAAGAAGAAGAAGAAGAAGAAGAAGAAGGAAAATGGGGAGAGAGAGAGAGAGAGAGAGAGAGAGAGAGAGAGAGAGAGAGAGAGAGAGAGAGAGAGAGAGAGAGAGAGAGAGAGAGAGATGGTGCGAGGTAGAACACGGATACCAAAAAACCGGAGAAGAGGAGGAGGAGGAGGAGGAGGAGGAGGAGGAGGAGGAGGAAGAGGAGGAGGAGGAGGAGGAGGAGGAGGAGGAGGAGGAGGAGGAGGAGGAGGAGGAGGTATTTCAGGGGAGACTATCTTTAATATACAAGTTATTGATCACAAACTGCATTCATCCTTCTCCATCTCCCCCTCCCTCTTGTTACTCCATGATCATAGGGAGACGGAGGGAGATGACTTGGGGGAGGAGGAATGAGGTGGTGAGGAAGGAGAAGAAAGTAAAGGGAAGGGAAGAAGAGGGGATGATGGGTATTTAGAGTAACGAAAAGGGGAGGAGGGAAGGGTAGGAAGAAAGGGGGGAAAGGGGGGAAGGAAGAGATATGGGGTGAAGAAGAATATGGATTAGGGGGAGAATAGTCTTAATGAGAGAGAGAGAGAGAGAGAGAGAGAGAGAGAGAGAGAGAGAGAGAGAGAGAGAGAGAGAGAGAGAGAGAGAGAGAGAGAGAGAGTATGTAAAGGGGGAAGACTGGACACGCGGACCTAAACAGACACTACATCACTGTGAGGAAAACACCTTGTGGAAATAAATACGGGTTATGTAAACAGGTTTGATTCAGAGCCTTTCACGGGAGAAGGGAAGCATAATTTACTAGATGGAAGGAAGGAAGGAAGGTCCTCTCTCTCTCTCTCTCTCTCTCTCTCTCTCTCTCTCTCTCTCTCTCTCTCTCTCTCTCTCTCTCTCTCTCTCTCTCTCTCCTCATCTCACGCAACGCCTTCAGACTGTCGCTCTAACACGCTTCTTCCATGTCTCCTCCTCCTCCACCTCTTCGTCTTTTCTTCTTCTCCCTCTTCTTTCTCTTCCTCCTCCTCCATCTTCGTCATCGCTGTGGTCATTATACATGCAAATACGATTTTTATTCTTGATCTTTGGATAAAACTAGCGAGTTGGTCTCTCTCTCTCTCTCTCTCTCTCTCTCTCTCTCTCTCTCTCTCTCTCTCTCTCTCTCTCTCTCTCTCTCTCAAACATTTTACAAGAATGACGACCTTTAACGTGGACGAAAACACACACACACACACACACACACACACACACACACACACACACACACACACACACACACACACACACGCACACACACACGCACGCAACCTTTACGTAAACAAAGGAAGGAAATCATCACCTACACATTCCCTGTAATGGATGTTTGAAGACTTTTTTCTATATATAAACAAACACCATATTTCTTCGTATTGTTCTTCTGAGCCTGTCATTGTTTTCCGAGTCACGTCAAGGCGCAGTAATGAAATGTAGCTCTAGTAGTAGTAGTAGTAGTAGTAGTAGTAGTAGTAGTAGTAGTAGTAGTAGTAGTGGTGGTGGTAGTGTGGTAGTGGTAGTGGTGGTGGTGGTGGTAGTGTGATAGTGGTGATGATGGTGGTGGTGGTGGTAGTGTGGTAGTGGTAGTGGTGGTGGTAGTGGTGGTGATGGTGGTGGTGGTGGTGGTGGTAGTGTGGTAGTGGTAGTGGTGGTGATGGTGGTGGTGGTGGTGGCAGCAGCACTTACGAGTATGTTCTTTGTTTATCTTTATCTTTTTGTTGTTAAGACTAAAAAATGAGACTGGGCAAGAGAGAGAGAGAGAGAGAGAGAGAGAGAGAGAGAGAGAGAGAGAGAGAGAGAGAGAGAGAGAGAGAGAGAGAGAGAGAGAGAGAGCAATACACACAGAGAGAAAGGGTTACATACATGTACAAATAATAATAATAAATAAGTAGCAATAAATAGATGAATAAATAAACAAACAAACAAACAAAAAATAAAAGAAAGACATACAAAGAGAAAGAGAAAAAAAATATTACAGTAAAATAAGAATAATCCCTACTTTTCCTTTGTGTTTTATTAATACAGTTTATATTAGAATCGATTAGTAATACAACTCTGAATAACATATCAAACAATAATTAATCACAAAGTCAATGAACACAGACCATTGTTCTTCCTGGAAATTAAAGAAAACCAAAACTAGCAGTACATGACGAGAAAAGCAACGCTGCCAGACTGCAAAGGGAGTGTTAAACCCTTTCACTGCGGTATTCGACGATTCAAAGCCAAACAGACACAGTAAAAGATCTTTAAAAAGCACCTACAGGAACAAAAAGATGGATTAAAAGAGCTTCCGAGTGACCTGCCTATAGTATATTTAAACGTGGCAGTAGAACGAAAGGAAGTATCTCAGAATGGTTTGTTATCACTTGGTACACCTTTCCCTAATTACCATTCACTCTGAGACATCTTTACTTGTTCTACAGCCACGTCCAAAATTTGAACTGGGAAGAAATTGCAAAATATATTCTCTTTCATCGCTAACGTTATTGTAGATGCTTATAAAGACTTCACGCATTGCTTCTGGTGCTGCTAATTGGTCTGTGTCGCAGTGAAAGGGTTAATGAAAGATGTACAAATAAGCAGTCAAGGGGAGGTAAACTAACTGGGATGAAATGAGTCACTCTTGTGTATACGGAAGCTTAGTGTGTGTGTGTGTGTGTGTGTGTGTGTGTGTGTGTGTGTGTGTGTGTGTGTGTGTGTGTGTGTGTGTGTGTGTGTGTGTGTGTGTGTGTGTAGAGGGAGGCGATGTGTATTAAAAGCAGATATACAAATAGATAATATTAACAATAACTTGAGGGCTATTTAGTGTTCGTTATTGTGACATTTTATTCATACACGTTCAGGAATTTTATCTAATATACATAATGCCTTTGACTCATTTTTTATTTTTTTGATATTATAATGAGAAAATGCAGGTGCTGGAAAGATGAGAAAGAGGAGAAGGAGAAGGAGGAGAAGGAGAAGGAGAAGGAGAAAGAGAGGAAGAAAAAGACGAAAGAGGAGGACGAGGAGAAGAAAAAGAAGAGAATAATAATAATAATAATAATAATAATAATAATAATAATAATAATAAGAAGAAGAAGAAGAGAGAAAAGAAAATGAGAAAAGAAGATAAGAGAAGAAGAAGAAGAAGAAGAAGAAGAAGAAGAAGAAGAAGAAGAAGAAGAAGAAGAAGAAGAAGAAGAAGAAAAGAAAAAGAAGACAAAGAAAACAAGAAGAGAAAAAAACAAGAAGGAAAAAACACGAAAGAATTAAAAAAAAAAAAACACCAAACCACACCCACGAATTCACGAAACAAAGAATGAGAAAAAAAGAAAGAAAACAAAAAATCACACACTTTCCTTATCGGTGTGTTTCTCAAAAGCTTTCGTTCACTATTATTCCATCGGCCAAGAGAAGAGGTAGTGGAGACTTTTTTCTTATTTCTTCACTGGATCGTTTCCCTTTGTCTTTCGATCACTCAGAGCCATGAATTCCTGTTTTCTTTGCTTTTTTCAGCACCTCGAGGCGACTGAGAGAGGCTGTGGTGAGAGTGACGCGGGTGGTGATAAAAAGTTCACGAGGAATGCTTGTGTGAGACCCGTCTTAGAGCTACGGTTAGGTTAAGAAGACGGCGAGGGAGTGTAGCAAGGAGAGAGGGAGAGGGTGAGAGAGATAGGGAGGGTTGCAGTGTGGATGGGAGAGAGGGAGGGAAGGTGGGTTAACTGTATATTCTAGCAGCTGGGGAAGTAGTAGTAGTCTTGGTGTTGGTGGTGGTGGTGGTGGTGGTGG
>NC_087180.1:11221614-11246614 GCF_035594125.1 Scylla paramamosain
CTCCTCCACCTCCTCCTCCTCTTCCTCTAATCTCCTAATTCTTTTCATTCTCCTTCTCTCCTCCCTCGCCTATCTTTCTATCTTTACCGTTCTCACTCCTCCTCCTCCTCCTTCTATCCCCCTCTTTGTCCAGATGTTTCATGTGTATGCGTCCTTACGTACACGTCTTTAAGTACGTACACACACACACACACACACACACACACACACACACACACACACACACACACACACACACACACACAACCACACACATAGCCGGAATGAGCTAGTTCTCGTCTCTCTCGTCTCGTCTCGTCTCTCTCGTCTCGTCTCTCTCTCTCTCTCTCTCTCTCTCTCTCTCTCTCTCTCTCTCTCTTATACGCGGAAAGAAAACCAAACATAAACACATAAAAAAGAAAAAACTCGCAACGTCCGTCTCTCTCTCTCTCTCTCTCTCTCTCTCTCTCTCTCTCTCTCTCTCTCTCTCTCTCAACAGGCCACAGCTGCTGGTGGTTAAGTCATCACAATCCATATATTTGAGTGATGAAAAATCCCAACGACGTTCTCGCTTCCTGTCTTACTTTCTTTTTCCTCCTTCCTTCCTTCCTTACTCGTTTACTTGCTTTCATTCATGCTGTTCCTCTCCTCTCTTCGTAAATTTTCTTAACTCTTTTATTTTGGGTCTGTTTTATTTTTCATCTTGGTTCATTTTTTTCTTCCTTGCGTTCTTTCTTTCTTTTTTTTTTTTTTTTAACTTTTGCATTATTGTCGTATTTTCCTGTCTCTCCTCCAGCTTCTCCTCCTCCTCCTCCTCTTCCTCTTCTTCCTCCAATATTCCACTCTCTTTCGTCCTCCTTCTCCCCACCTCATTCCCTCCTCCTCCTCCTTCTCCTCCTTCACCATCCTTTTCTCTCCTCCTCTTCCTCTACCATCCTCTATTTGTCTTTTCTTTTTCTTTATTTCTCTCATTTTTCCTGTTCTCTTATTTTCTTTAATTTCGCAACATTACAGTAATTTTTCACTTCCTTTCCTTTTCGTGCTTTTATTTGTTAATCTTTTTTTTTATTTATTTTCTATTTTTAAGTGATCTATTGTTTACTTTTTCCTTACCTCTTTTTTCTTCTTTTAATTTCCTTTTATTTTCTTTTTACGAGTAAGCTTTATTCTTTATTTTTACATCTTTCCACGTCTTTCCTCCCCATTTTTTTCTTCTTCTTTCTTTCCTTATTTAATTCCTTCCATGTAATTTCTCACTCATAAACTTTCTTTTTACAACTTCCTCGTCTTCTCAACTTTAACAATTTTTAATTTTCACACTTTCCATCATCTTTTCTATGTTTTCTTTAATTTCTGTTAGATTTTCATTAGTCTCTCTCTCTCTCTCTCTCTCTCTCTCTCTCTCTCTCTCTCTCTCTCTCTCTCTCTCTCTCTCTCTCCTTTATTATTTATCTTTTTCTTTTTCCTAGTTTCTGATTACGTTGCCTCATTTCCTTCTTCCTCATCTTTCTGGCTGTTATATTTTCGCTATTTTTTTTTTTTGTCTTTCCGCATCCTTCCTTTCCTCCATTGTTATTATCTTTCATCATTATTCTTTCTCATTCTTCTGTTCCTTTTTCCTTCTCCCCCTCATTCTCGCTTTCCTTTGTGGTCAATATTCATCAGTTTCATCTTTACATATTTCCTTCTCCCCCCTCTCTCTCTCTCTCTCTCTCTCTCTCTCTCTCTCTCTCTCTCTCTCTCTCTCTCTCTTCTCATCTTTCTTATTCTTTTTCCTCTATTTCTCGACTTTATTTCCAATTTATTCTTTCCTTTCCTTCTCATTTACAATTTTCCTTTATTTCTTTGATTACCTGATTCCTGTTTATTTCTTTCCTCATTTTCATTCACACATTTCTTCTATTTTTCTATTTTCTTTCGTTATTTGTTATTTTTCTCTTCTCTTTTCTTGATTCACTGGAGCAAAATTTTTCTTTCCTTATTAGTTGTTACATAATTTATTTCAGTGTTCTTATTTTCCTCTTTATACTCGTATTTCACATCCTCTCCCGCTTCTGTTCTTCCTCCTCCTCTTCTCCTCCTCCTCCTCCTCCTCTTCAGTGATTGGTCTTCCTCATTAAGGTTTTGAAGTGAATAAACTAATCATCTCAATCCAAGGATGTCACGCTCTCTCTCTCTCTCTCTCTCTCTCTCTCTCTCTCTCTCTCTCTCTCTCTCTCTCTCTCTCTCTCTCTCTCTCTCTCCCCTTTACGCTCTTCATGTATTTCAGGAGAGGGGCAAAAACAAGGAGGAGGAGGAGGAGGAGGAGGAGGAGGAGGAGGAGGAGGAGGAGGAGGAGGAGGAGGAGGAGGAGGAGGAGGAGGAGGAGGAGTGGACCTAGTAGAGAGAGAGAGAGAGAGAGAGAGAGAGAGAGAGAGAGAGAGAGAGAGAGAGAGAGAGAGAGAGAGAGAGAGAGAGGAAAAAACCCTACTGCACTATGCTTCATGGAGGAAATGAGAAACGTGATGATGGATGGAAGTAAGTTTCTTCTCCTCCTCCTCCTCCTCCTCCTCCTCCTCCTCCTCCTCCTCCTCCTCCTCCTCTTCCTTCTTCCCCTACTCCTTTTTTTTTCTGTCCTTCATCTCTATTATCTTTCCTCACTTTATTTATCTCTCCCCTACCTTGTTTTTACGCGTCCATATTATTTTCTGTCTTGTTATTATTCTGTACTCATCTCTCTCTCTCTCTCTCTCTCTCTCTCTCTCTCTCTCTCTCTCTCTCTCTCTCTCTCTCTCTCTCTAACGCTCCGATAACACGGCTGTCTTATCTTTCAAGACAGATAGCATCGTCTTTCGTCTTTTTTCTACGAGTAGGAGGAGGAGGAGGAGGAGGAGGAGGAGGAGGAGGAGGAGGAGGAGGAGAAGGAGGAGGAGGAGGAGGAGAAAGAAAAGGATGAGGGAAAAGAGATAATTTACAACAACAACTACTTCTACTACTACTACTACTTCTACAACTACTAGCAGTACTATTTTTACTACTACTACTACTACTACTACTACTACTACCACGAATCTCAGTTTTTTTAAGTGGTTATGTATAAGTAGATATATGATGATGATGATGACGAAGGGAAGGGAAAAAATAACGATGATTCTCTCTCTCTCTCTCTCTCTCTCTCTCTCTCTCTCTCTCTCTCTCTCTTTCGCTACTCTCGTAAGTTCTCTGAAAAGTAATCTTGCATTTACGCTTGGTAGGACTCATATCAGAGAGGAGGGAGGGAGGGAGGGAGGGAAGGAAGGAAGGAAGGAAGGAAGGAAGGAAGGAAGGAAGGAAGGAAGGAAGGAAGGAAGGAAGGAAGGAAGGGAGGAAAGGAAGAAAGGAAGGAAGGAAGGAAGGAAGGAAGGAGGAAAGTAAGGGAGGCAAGAAAGGAGGAAGAGGAAGGATTATGTGATAAAAAGAAAGGGATTCTACAATTGGAGTGACATGTTTATTTTGTACGACAGAGAGAGAGAGAGAGAGAGAGAGAGAGAGAGAGAGAGAGAGAGAGAGAGAGAGAGAGAGAGAGAGAGAGAGAGAGAGAGAGAGAGAGAGAGAGAGAGAGAGAGAGAGAGATATTCGCATCTAAGTATAAAAGACGAACAAGACCATAGAAAACATAACTAATCTTTCATTCCTACCATTAGACACTACCATTACTTTAGCAGACACTAACCACCATTACCATCACCATGCAGTGTTACTAATCACTATCACCATCTCTTGCTTCACCATCATCACTAGGAATCATCACCATTATTTATTTATACCATTACCATTATTATTTTTTCGTTATTTCTGGCTAGATTCAGTAACCATTACCATTAACTATCATTCTATTACCGTCGCTATTTTGGGGATGCTAATTATCACTATTAATTTTTTTTTTTACTATTATCATCACTTCTTTTTTTTCAGACTTACTATCACCAATAACTACCATTCCAGTCATTACCAACTATTTTCTTGGGGGGCAGACTATTAACACTACCACCACCACCATCACTGCCACTACCATCGCTAATTTAATATCACCACCACCACCACCACCACCACCGCCACCACCACCATCACCACAAACCACCACACCACGAGGCATCACCAAGCATTATTTTCATTTCGTCTAAAAATTTTTCCCCTCATAGCCTTTAATCTTGATGTCCTATTTTCCTCTTTTTTTATTCCTTCTCCTGTAGTTCCCTTTTTGTACTTTGGAGGGGGAAACGAGGATAGTGAGTACTTTTTTCCCCTTTTTCCTCATTTTTTATGTGAGGGTCGCTTGTACGCACTATATTTTGAGGGGAAACGAGGGTACTCAGCCTTTTTTCCCCTCCTTTTTGGAATGTTCCGAGAGGGGTCACATGAAGGGTGCTGTATGTATTGGTGTTTGTGTATCTTCTTTAGTTTACGAGGAAAAGTTTGTGGGATGCTTCCAGTTGGCCCTCCACACACCAACCCCACCCCCTGTCTCTCTCTCTCTCTCTCTCTCTCTCTCTCTCTCTCTCTCTTAAACGCGCGTGGGAGATAGGAATGGCAGAATTTAACTTTTATTTCTTTTCTAGTATGAGTCATTTGCTGAGTTTTCTTTCTCTTTTTTTTTTTTTCGTCTGCGTTTCCTTGAGTCTGTAGGAAAAGTTTTATTCGTGTTGTTGTTCTCACTTGTCTTAAAGAATTGCATTAGATTTATTATTATTTTTTTTTTGCTTAAATTCTCTCTCTTTCTTGCTCTCCTTTCACAGTAAACACGACTTGGTCCAAACAGCGATATTTACTTGTTGTGTTTCTTATCCCTTGCTATCTATTTTCTGAAGTTGATATAAATGTGTGTTTTTTTCTTTTCCTCTTAGTTCTGTTTGTTTTTGTTTGCTTTGTTGTTGTATCGTAAAGGTTTCGATGTATCTTTTTTTTGTTTACTCCAAGATGCATGACTGAAATCCTTGTTTGTTTCCTGTTTTGGTTTTATTTATTTTTGTCTTGTTTTCAGCAGGAGAGAAAGTAGTGCTTGTTTGTTGTTTGTTTGTTTCTGTTGTTTTATTTCTCAAACGCAAGTATGAATGTAAACAAGTACTTTATTTATTATATTTCAGATGTGTGTAAGCGATAACAACAACAGTAACGACAACAGCAACGACACCACCACCATCACCACCACCACCACCACAAACAACAACAACAACAACAACAACAACAACAACAACAACAGCTTCCTGCAGTACACCATTCTTCTATCTTTTCTTTTCTTTTCATTTTTTTTGTCAAATTTTTCCAGTTTCCCTGAGAATTTTGCGAAATGTGAACCATCCATGAATCAGCCTTCGAATTTCTCTCTCTCTCTCTCTCTCTCTCTCTCTCTCTCTCTCTCTCTCTCTCTCTCTCTCTCTCTCTCTCTCTCTCTCTCTTGTTCCCTTTCTTTGCCTCGCGCATCGTAAATTTCGGATTGCTGCCGGTGCGGGGAATACAAAATGTCCGTGTTGTTTAATAAGAACTGAGCGGACCGAGATATTCCCCTGAGTTTTTCCTCGCCCTGCTGAAGAAAACGGGGATGCGGACCGACCGAAATCTCACGGAGCCGAAACTGACAATACGACTCACCCGCTGGGATTTATTGTTCACTGTTGTTGTTGTTGTTGTTGTTGTTGTTAGTGGTGGTGGTGGTGGTGGTGGTGGTGGTTGTGGACAGGAGGTGTGCTGTTGTTGTTGGTGATTGTTTATTATTATTATTATTATTATTATTATTATTATTATTATTATTATCATTATCATTATCATCATCATCACGTAGTATTATTGTTGTTATTATTTCTTCTTTGTTATTCAAGGTCTCGTTCTTGTTCTTCTTCTTCTTATCATTTATGTAAAGCTACTGATTAATTTCTCTATTATTTTTGTTATTTTTGTCTGTAAAATTCATACGGGCATTCTTTAAATCACATTTTTTCTTTATAACTTTGAAATCCATCACACACAATAAATAAAGGAGAAAAGTAATGAACAAATTCAATAAAAACAAATAAATAAATAATTAAACACAACAGAAAAAATAACATTAAAATTTACAAAATAAAGAAATAGAAAAAAAATCAATAAATAAAGTAACCAATAAAATAAGTATATAGGAAATTGAGAAGAGAGAGAGAGAGAGAGAGAGAGAGAGAGAGAGAGAGAGAGAGAGAGAGAGAGAGAGAGAGAGAGAGAGAGAGAGAGAGAGAGAGAGAGAGAGAGAGAGAGAGAAACACTCAAAGATATTAACAGCAAGACAAACCACAGGCAACACAAATAAGGAGTTTCATCACCTCCCTTCCTCGCTCCCTCGCCTATACAGGTTAATTAGCATAGTTCAATTAAGATAAGGTGCGGTGAGAGCCATTAGCACCTGGCCTAATTGTTCCCTGCGTCCACCTCTCCATCAATCACCTTCCCATTACTCGTGAGGTGACCAACACTTCCCCCGCCATTTGTTGACTTAAGGGAGGACATTAAGATTAGATTTCCTCATTAGTTTCGGTTTGGTTTTATGATACGTGTTCTGAAGCGTGTAGGTGCCTTGTCTTCACGGGTTTTTTTAACATGCTCAAGGAAAAGTTATTGTGGTTCTCGTGGGTGTTTTAATTATTGCACCGGTGGTTTAAAAAGACTCCTGCATCATCAATGGCGATAAGAAACCCCCCTAAGGAACCGATAATGATCTCGGTGGCTTTTTTTTTTATTTTCCTGTCTGGTGAAAGAACAAAGCGTTTGAGAATACGAGCCTGTCTTATATCGCTCTTTTTAGCCTTTGTTGTTGTGGTTGTGGTTGTTGTTGTTGTTGTTGTTGTTGCTGTCGGTGGTGGTTGTGGAGAGGAGGTGTGTTGTTGTTGTTGTTGTGCTCCTTTACCATTTCTATGAATGTTTTACGTCCGTGTTCCTTCTTTTAACTCTTTTCCAGATATGAACAGTCTTTGCGAGCATTCAGAGCACTGTTGGTTTGCAAAGACACGCCGAGAAGAAGAGAAAGAACAAGAGACTAACTTTTTATTAGGTCACAAAATGATTTAAGAAACAGCGTGATAAATACAGGCGTTCTGAAAGTTTTATGATTATGGGAAAAAATTGTTTACCAGAAGGAGGGTGAAAACTGGTATTGGATTCTTTATATTAGCAGTATATCTAATCTATTCTTTATGACTACGTGGTAAATCTTCCCTCTAGCTTTTCCGAGCACAGACTGAGTGTTGTTTTACCAAGTGTTGGTTTACTTTCGTTCTGTTCTACGTTTGTCAAATTTTTTTTTTTTTTTTTTTTTTTAAGGAGGAAACTGAAACTAGACACATCTATTTACACCGTATCTTTTCTTTTATGTGTTTGTTTTCATTACCCTTCTAGAACTCTCGAGCACGGCCTAGGTGTTACTTTCATCTTGTATAACTGTTTGTTTAATTTTGTCTTGTAGGAATGTTTGTTTACCTTCCTTTTGCGTCCCTTCTTTCTAACCGTGAAAGTTCATGTGCTATTTTTTCAGTCAACGTTGATTTGTTTTCTGTTATTGATTCTCCATCTCTTGCCGTCCTTTTAACACTGGCGGTCGTTCTTTTACCTTGTGGATATCAGTATTAAGCTTCGACAGTCTTTCGTTCAGATAACATTTTTTTATTTATATTGTTATTGTATATTTCGCTGTGTGTTTGTCTGGTATCATCCTTTTAGTATGAAGCAACGTTCTTTAATCGTATATAAAAATGTATGATAGTATCTATTACCCTTCCCTTTAGATTATATGTAACATGTTTTCTGTTAGATATTTTTGTATACTTGTGTGTGTTTATCTTGTATCGTCCTTTTGGTATTACGAAGCGCTCTTTTATGTTATAGAAGTGTGTGTTTACGTCTGTCTGCCCTCCTTTACCTCTGTCAAACGGTGGAATGAAAACCAAACACATCTGCAATATCATTCTTCTCCAAAAACGATGTTGGTTTACGTTTTCTTTTCCCGTTTTCTTCCCCGCCATTTACGGGTCTAACTCAGCTGAATTTGTCTCGCAGCGATAATCCATTTTCTTTTTTC
This sequence comes from Scylla paramamosain, assembly GCF_035594125.1. NCBI lineage: Eukaryota > Metazoa > Arthropoda > Malacostraca > Decapoda > Portunidae > Scylla > Scylla paramamosain. The sequence continues at coordinate 11,229,650 of NC_087180.1, forward strand.
TGTCGGGTAGAAAGTAAACATTATCTTCACTAAAATTTAATCTTTATCGCTCTCTCTTCGTGAGCTCGCCAGGTGTGTGTGCTTAAACCTGACGCTTGATACTTACAAGGCCAATAAAGGTAAAAAAATAAAATAAAATAAAATAAAATAATAATAATAATAAATAAACTACATAAATAAAAAAAAAATACATAAAAAAAATGAATATAATAATAATAAAATGAAATGAAAATAAAAAAGAGAAAAAAGTGAAGCAAATTGGAGGTAATAAGTGGAAAAGGAATTTAATGATATATAAAGTTGGCAATACTCATCACAGCAAGAGTATTAAAGGTGTCCTGTGTGACCTCTCTCTCTCTCTCTCTCTCTCTCTCTCTCTCTCTCTCTCTCTCTCTCTCTCTCTCTCTCTCTCTCTCTCTTGTTAATTAAAAAAAAAATATTAAGATGAACTAGCTACCATAAACTTCAGGAAGGTACAGGTAAGATGGGGAAGGTTAATTAGAACAGGTGCGAGAGAGAGAGAGAGAGAGAGAGAGAGAGAGAGAGAGAGAGAGAGAGAGAGAGAGAGAGAGAGAGAGAGAGAGAGAGAGTAAAAGAAACAGATCATTGCAAGGAGTCTCAAATCGCCTTCCTGATCTCTCTCTCTCTCTCTCTCTCTCTCTCTCTCTCTCTCTCTCTCTCTCTCTCTCTCTCTCTCTCTCTCTATCTCTCTCAATAAAGCAAGCGTAGGCAAACATCAAGCCTTCGCGCCTCGCCCCTGAATACTCGCCAAGATATGAAAGGAACCTACATCCTCCCGCGCCTCTCCAAACCTCGCTGGAAATTTGGGAGAGGAAAGTATTGCAGTGCGCGGACTGTTACTCCCGGGCGACGGAGACAAGGAGGAGGAGGAGGAGGAGGAGGAGGAGGAGGAGGAGGAGGAGGAGGAGGAGGAGGAAGGGAAAAGGAATAAGCAAAGAGAAGAAAACGAAGACGACGACGACGAAGATGAATAAAAAGAAGAAGAAGAAAGAAGAAGAAGAAGAAGAAGAAGAAGAAGAAGAAGAAGAAGAAGAAGAAGAAGAAGAAGAAGAAGAAGAAGAAGAAGAAGAAGATTATGGACATGAATAAAGAAGGAATGGAGGAGAAAATGCAAAACATATAAAAATTTACAGGGGCTTGCGACACTAGATGATCTTATTACTTTAAACTTACTTAGAGCCAGGAAGAAAATTCACTTGAACTTACTAAGGAAACTAACTAGAAAGAGAAGAAAGATACTACCACAGAAGATCACTCCCCACCAACAAACTCTCCCTCTAAAATGAAAAAGAAGATGAGAGAGAGAGAGAGAGAGAGAGAGAGAGAGAGAGAGAGAGAGAGAGAGAGAGAGAGAGAGAGAGAGAGAGAGAGAGAGAAAGAGAGCGCTGTCAGAAATAGTGTACCATTCGCCTTCACTGCCACACTGTTCACTGCCTTCCGTCAATTCCACCCCCCTCCAGTCAGCTGACAATCCATAATCACTGACAGATTGCGAGATTAGCTCCATATTCCTGAACGTTTCCGCGTCATATCCAGTCCACTTTTAACAGACTGTGGAGGAAGTTATTGGAGTTTCCCAGGGTGCTTTCATGATTCCAGTGACAGTTTAACCCTTTCACTGTTATTTGGCATACATTTCCTTAATCACTAACTATTCTGAGACATTTCTACTTGTTTTCCAGCCACTTAACATTATATTGGCTAGAAATCGTTAAATCTATTCTTTTAATTTTCTTTCATGTAGACGCTTGTAAAGATTTCACACATTGTTTTTTAGTGTTGTGATTTTTTTCCATATTGGAGTGAAAGTCAAACATTCTGCACCATATGGAGGCAAAAACACTGCCACGAGAACCTGGTTAATGATTTCTGTAGGCTTTCAGAAATAGTCCTTATGAGGGAACGATGCATTTCAATATACAAACCTACAGGACTTTGACTTTTGGGGAAAATACTAAACAGGGATGTGAATGAGAATGCTACTCGATTTTTGTCCGTGAATGTACTACAACAATAATCACATCAACTTCATCGAGAACAATAACTACTACTAGTACTACTACTACTACTACTACTACTACTACCTTGACCCACTGCATATATACCATTTCACAGCTTTTATCATGTTATGTAAATATTCCACGATAAAAATGTCCTCTCAAGCTGGTTCTTTTCTTTCTCTCCCCTCCGTTTCTCTCTCTCCCTCCTTTCATCTTTTCGTCTCTCCCTCCCTCCACGTAAATACAGGAAGGATGAGTACTGCTATGAGAGAGAGAGAGAGAGAGAGAGAGAGAGAGAGAGAGAGAGAGAGAGAGAGAGAGAGAGAGAGAGAGAGAGAGAGAGAGAGAGAGAGAGAGAGAGAGAGAGAGAGAGAGAGAGAGAGAGAGAGAGAGAGAGAGAGAGAGAGAGAGAGACTTGAAGGAAATGTGGAAATTGGAAAAGCTTGTTAGGAAAAAAAATGGAACGAAAAGGAAATGTAAGTCTAAGAGGAAAGCAAGCAAGCAGAGAGAGAGAGAGAGAGAGAGAGAGAGAGAGAGAGAGAGAGAGAGAGAGAGAGAGAGAGAGAGAGAGAGTGTGTGTGCAGTGATGGTTGAAAGAGACATGGAAGGGAGAGAGCGGTGAGGGAGTGAAGAGGAAGAGAGGGAGCAGGAGAGGAAGGGAGAGGGAAGCCTGGAGTAGAGAGGCACTGCAGGAGAACCAGGAGGGCAAGGCGTGCCATTACCAGCCGCCCTAAAGCTTTATGGAGCCTCCCCTGCCGCCACCACCACCACCACCACCACCACTATTACCACCATCACCATCAGTACTTCTTCCGGTTTTCCTCTACCAGTCATAACCAGCTAGTCTCTCCCTTGTTTTGATTATCACTACTACTACTACTACTACTACTACTACTACTACTACTACTACTATTACTACTACTACTACCACCACCACCACTACCACCCTACCACCATCACGTCTTACCGAATAATACAACCTACAATTACCCACTTCCTCTCTCTCTCTCTCTCTCTCTCTCTCTCTCTCTCTCTCTCTCTCTCTCTCTCTCTCTCTCTCTCTCTCTCTCTCTCTCTCTCTCTCTCCCCATATTCCATTCAATCTTTTCCATCCCTTTCCACTCTTCCTTGTTTCTTCTCCCCTCTTCCCATCTCCCATCTTTCTCCACCTCTGTTTCTCTTCCTCTCTCCCTGCTATCCTCTTCCTCCTCCTCGCTTCTTCCCCCTCCCCTCTTCCTACTCCTGTTCCCCTTCCCCTCACCTCCCATCCCCTCTTCCTCTACACCCTCTTCTTCTACCACCCTTCCCCCCTCCTCCCCCTCACTTCCCACCCTCTCCCCTCACCTGGCCGTTACTCAGGTGGTCATGCAAGCAGTCCTCCCGGCATGCAATACTCCAATGCACAGGTAACGCAGGTAACCCCCTCCCCCTCATTCGTAGTTTCAGGTAATTAAATTTGCAGGGAGAGGTAAGAGGTACAGGTGAGTCTCATGTTGCGTTTCTCCTCCTCTTCCTCTTCCTATTCTTCTTCTTCCTCCTCCACTTCCACCCTCTATCTCTTCTGAATATGTTTTGTTTTGTGTTTTCGTCTCCTGCTCCACTTTGCTTAATTCTTGTTATTCTCTTTTGCCATTCTCTCCCTCCTCCTCTTTTCTTGTACTTATAGGTAATCTCCTCCTCTTCCTTCTCTTCGTCTTCCTCTTCTTCCTCCTCCACTTCCACCTTCCATCTCTTCCGCCTATGTGTTGTTTTTGTGCTTTCATCTACTCCTTTACTTTATTTTATTCGTTTCCCTCTTTTGTCATCCTATTCCTCCTCTCTTTTCTGGTTCTTATGGTTAATTTCCTCCTCTTCCTCCATCTCCTCCTCTTCCTCATTCCCTTCCTCTCTTTCTTCCTTCTCCATTTCCTCCTTCCCCTCATTTTCATTTACGTAAACTGCATATATGACTGCTACCATAATCTCTCTCTCTCTCACACACACACACACACACACACACACACACACCTCCTAAAACTAAGTGTAACAAAACTTTAAACATTATTGTCACTCACTTCAAGAATTATGACTAACGCGAACCACCACCTTCACCACTATCTCCTCCTCCTCCTCCTCCTCCTCCTCCTCCTCTTCTTCTTCCCTCGCATTACATCACGTACCTGCAGGAGAAAAACGAAGATAATAAGGTTAATTAAAAAATACCACGTAAATCATAACAAATGCTTGAATAGTAAATGGGAAGAAATGAAAAAGGTTTCGTTATAATCTTCGTATATTTTAGTAGTAGTAGTAGTAGTAGTAGTAGCAGTAGTAGCAGTAGTAGTAGTAGTAGTAGTAGTAGTAGTAGTAGTAGTAGTAGTAGTAGTAAATATACGTAACGATAAAAAATAGCTGACTTTAATGTTATTGAATAGAAAATTTATGCCCATTTGTTTATTTATGACAGGAGGAGGAGGAGGAGGAGGAGGAGGAGGAGGAGGAGGAGGAGGAGGAGGAGGAGGAGGAGGAGGAGGAGGAGGAGGAGGAGGAGAAGGAGGAAGAGGAGGAGGAGTGGGCGAGGTCCTAATTTTTCTTTGTTGCCTAATCATGTTATTATTATTCCTCTCTTCCTCCTCCTCTTCTCATATACAACAAAGTTTATTCCCAAAGTTATTTAATGTTTTCTCTCTCTCTCTCTCTCTCTCTCTCTCTCTCTCTCTCTCTCTCTCTCTCTAACACACAAAGGAACAGATATATTGTCAAACTTTTCTGCTGACAATGGAGAGAAGTTGAGGAGAGGGAGAGAGGGAGGAAAAGGGAGGGAGAGGGAGAGAGAGGAGGGAGAGTCGTTACCTACATCTCCCTTCTTATTCCTCCTCTTCCCTCTCTCTACCTCTCCTCTTCCTTCCTTCCTCCTCCACTCCTCTCCTGTTATCTATATTTATCTCTCCCTCGTTTTTCCCTCTCCATTTTCCACGCTTCGCCTCGTATCTTCCCTTCCTTTATTTTTTTCCTTCTCTCTTAATTCCTACCTGCCTTACTTACTTTATCTCTCGTTCCCCTTGCATTTCAATATTTTAATTTCACAACAGCCACTGATAAGGTCGGGGTGAGGCGGGTGATAGGGTGACACGAAAGGGTAAGACTGAAGGGTGAAGTTAACTGTATGAACCATATTCCGTAACATTTCCGCGTCGCACCTACACACATTCCAAAGGCTCTGGTTGAAGTTACGCGGGTATTTGAGGGTATTGGTTCTTGTGACAGATTAAGAGGATTTCTACGTTACTAATGGAAAAACACTGTCAAGAACCCGGCTAGTCATCTCTGTGGTCTTTGAAAATTGTAGTGGTGAGAGAGCAAAGGGTTTCTGAATAAGGGCTGACGGTCGCTGTTAAGGGTGACAATACACAGGAACACAAAGGATGGACAAACACCATAAATGTTGTCCCTTATGAGATGAAGTATGACATGTAGAGCAGTACAGGCGAAGGCTCCTCCCCACCCACCGTTCCCTGTACATAAAGGGTAACTGTATGGGGATACTTTTCTGTTCGGGTAACTGTAACAGGGGGGAGAGACTACCTGTGTAAAGGGGTGAATGTGGCTTCTATAGGTGAAAGTAACTGTACATAAGGGGGACTGTTCCTTTATATAACCTATTACCTGTCTTTAGCACCTGTACAAAGTGAGGCTACCTGTCTATAGGAATGACAGTACCTGGATAAGGGTGACTTTACTTTAAGAGAATGAGAGGGTATCTGTATAGGGGAGGATAGAGGGTAGGACAGTAATTAGGGACTAACATACGTGAAGAAAGGGTGTCTGTACTTCTATACCGTTAAGGGTGCTTGTCTATGGTGGCAGTTGATGTCAATGGTGCAAATACCTGTAGAAAGGGTATAGTCACCTGTCTGTAGAGGTTAAGGTGGGCACAAGCAATGAAAACTGTTGAAGGGAATGAATGCACCTGTCTAATGTGTGAGAATACCCGGACATAGAGGTAAAAATGTGACTACAGAGAGATGAGGAAGTACTTTTCTAGGGATGAACATGTGACTAGATAGCACCAAGCATGCCTGTGGAGACATGAAGTGTATATACCTGTATAAGAATGAAAGTAAGTAGGCAAGAGAAGACCTACCTGTAGATTGAAATACAATAAAATCCACCTGTATATTGAAGCTAACTAGATAGAACCTGTAGATTGAGATAAGACAAGACGTACTTGCACAACGACCGTACCACAGGGTACTGGTTTAATGTGACTTGAATACATACATGATATCTTCAAGACATCTTTTTAGGTATATATTCCTTTTTTTTAAGGTTTGTGGTTAGTAAAATATCTGTCCATCTATAAAAGAGTGAAGATAACTAAACATAACCAGTGGACAGAAATAACATGTACTTGTATAAAAAAATAAATAAATAAATAAGACAACTAAGTAGAAGCAGTATATCAAAATAAGACCTACTTATATATAAAAAAAAAAAAAATAAATAAATAAAATAACTAAATAAAACCGGTGGGCAGAACAAAGATAAGACAAACCAACACAACCACCAAACTAGCGGGACAGGGGCGAGCGTACCTGCGGAGAGGGGCAAGGTGTGCCTGTGTAGGGGTAAGGGTCCCATTGGCGAGGTCAGCTTTACCCTGTATCGCGGCGGAGTGCCATGACGTGGTGGGTGAAAACTGATAAAGGGGATATGCCGCGAGCGAGGGAAGGAGAGGCGGGAGAGGTGGGAGAAGCGGGCCAGGCGGCGAGGACCATGAGAGGATGGGTGAGGGGAGTGTGGGGGGGAGAGAGGAAAGGTGAGGGGAAGGGGAGAGAGTAGTGTCTAGCCGCCAGGTAAAGGAGAGAAAGAGAAAGGTGGAGAGGAGAAAGGGAGGGAAGGAAGAAAGAGAGAGCTAGAGAGAGAGGGAGGGATGGAAGGAGCAGTACAGTTTGAAGAGAGAGAGAGAGAGAGAGAGAGAGAGAGAGAGAGAGAGAGAGAGAGAGAGAGAGAGAGAGAGAGAGAGAGAGAGAGAGAGAGAGAGAGAATGAAGACGCTACGGAATTCGCTTCTCTTCTAAAACTCATTATTTATTTTCTCTCTACGTGTTTGGATTCGGAGGAAGGAGAGAAGCGGAGTGCGTGTATACCTTCACCTGCTAATTGCACCTTAATTAACCCGCGTGCCTCGTTAATCACCTGCCTCGACACCTGCTAATGAGAGTAGGGAAGACACAGGTGAGATGCGATCCTCCTCTTCGCTACCTGTCAATATCTGAAAAGGGCAATTCTCTCCCCCACTCTCCCTCTCACTCTCTCTCTATATATCTGCAAGTCACATTAGTAAAGTTTGCGTTAATTTACAGTTCTGTGTTGTACCTACAGTCACTCCAAGCGCCGTCATGCACAGGCACTTTGTTTCTCTTATTATCCCTTGTTGTCTTGTAAGAATTTATTAAAGGAGACGAAGTTGTGGCGTCTATAATCTCACTGCACCATAAATCTGCGTATTAATAGGAGGAAGAGGAGGAGGAGGAGGAGAATGGAGGGTTACGTGGAATTAAGAAAAAATATGAGGAAGTTGAAACGAAGGATGGAGGAATTGAAGAGATAATGAAACTGAGGAGGAGGAGGAGGAGGAGGAGGAGGAGGAGGAGGAGGAGGAGGAGGAGGAGGAGGAGGTAAATTCGTATTGGGACTGGAAGGGAATATAAGCGTGTTAAATTAGATCTTCCTGATACAACGAACAATTCTCCACCTTTACTCCACTCCTCTTCCTCTTCCTCCTCCTCCTCCTTATCCACCTTCACTCTTCCCCTTCCACAATTAACCCCCGACGCCTCCCTCTCCTACTCCTCTTCCACCTCTTCTACTACATTTATCTTCGTTTCCCCTCCTCTCTCTCCTCCTTCTCCATTACCCCTCCTCACTTACCTCCCTTCCTCTTCCTCTTCCTCCTCCTCCACCTCCTCATCTACCACGCCCACACACACGCCTCAGAACGTGATGAGGGAGGGATGAAGAGAGGGAGAGAAGAAAGAGGAGGAGGGAGAGATGGAATAAGGATAGAAGGAGAGGAGAAAAAGTGGAGGAGGAAGAGAAGAATGGAGGGAGAGAAGGAGAGCAGGAATGGGACTACTTATGCACGCTCTTCTCTCCCTCCTGTATCTAATTCCTCCTTCTTCTCCTCCTCCTCCTCCTCCTCTTCCTCCTCCTGCCCCACCATTCATAAATTCAACTTCGTGGAGTACACTACGTAACAATGAGTGGATCGATGCACGCGCCACTGCCACACTAATACTCTCTCTCTCTCTCTCTCTCTCTCTCTCTCTCTCTCTCTCTCTCTCTCTCTCTCTCTCTCTCTCTCTCTCCTCGTTTACTCACTCATTCAGTCTATTCAGTGTCTCTTTTCGTTTTTTACTCTCTCTCTCTCTCTCTCTCTCTCTCTCTCTCTCTCTCTCTCTCTCTCTCTCTCTCTCTCTCTCTCTCTCTCTCTCTCTCTAGGTAGGAAATAAAAAAAACGAAAATACAACACAGACATAGGTAAAGCATTTCTTAATAACAGAACTGCTGATTACTAGAATGAATTACCAGAATGAACTGTTAACACGAAAATTGTACATAGTTTCAAATCCAGATCAAATAAATATTGCAGAGGAACAGGTGCGTGTACTAAAAAGTTATCAACCAAACCCCTTTTTTTGCTCCTTTTGATACGAGGTGTGGAAAAAAAAAACAAAAAAAACATCGCTAGCAGGTGTAGTGATATATTCCCCTTTTCCATTCTTTCCTATAAAATATCCATGTATCCATATCTTACAAGGTACATGGTAATCTCTTCTGACTGTCTACCTGCCGCCATGTTGTCTAAAGGAGAGGTGGGTAGGGAGAGAGAGAGCCTTGTTCTGCATCTACTCTGATCTTCCACACATAGTTCACTACTAGTTGTAAATAGATAAACAAATACCTTCTTTATAGTTCGATAAGTCTTCTGGTATCTCTCTCTCTCTCTCTCTCTCTCTCTCTCTCTCTCTCTCTCTCTCTCTCTCTCTCTCTCTCTCTCTCTCTCTCATAACCAGACAAAAACAAAAAATAGTAAGATGAACTAGTAATCATAAACTTCGAGAGGATACAGGTAAGATGAGACGGGCTAATTAGAACAGGTGAAAGAGAGAGAGAGAGAGAGAGAGAGAGAGAGAGAGAGAGAGAGAGAGAGAGAGAGAGAGAGAGAGAGAGAGAGAGTTCATTGTAGGGAGTGGCTGAAATCGCCTTCCTGTTTCATTATGGATGGCTGGTCTCTCTCTCTCTCTCTCTCTCTCTCTCTCTCTCTCTCTCTCTCTCTCTCTCTCTCTCTCTCTCTCTCTCAGTGTTTGCTTGCGTCAGGATAAAAGGGAGAGAGGGAGCGGAAGTGAGGGAGAGGAGAGGGTGAGGAGAAATATATTTAATCGGGTTTGTACTACATTTTTACGACCAGAGAGAGAGAGAGAGAGAGAGAGAGAGAGAGAGAGAGAGAGAGAGAGAGAGAGAGAGAGAGAGAGAGAGAGAGAGAGATGTAAGGAGAGGAGGAGTTGACGGATCGAGTGAAATAAAAATGAGGGAAGAAAAAAGTGTGAAACCAACAAAGAACGGAAGCAAGGACGAGGAGGAGGAGGAGGAGGAGGAGGAGGAGGAGGAGGAGGAGGAGGAGGAGGAGGAGGAGGAAGAGGAGGAGGTGTGAGGCGTAACCAGCCAGTGTGAGCCGCCCTGTGTTGTCTCTGGGCTAACATGCCGTCGGGGACTCCTAGAACCGATCAATATTAGAATCTTTCGCCACCCGGGACCTTCCTTTCTGTCCCTCCCTCACTCATGGCACCTCTCTCTCTCTCTCTCTCTCTCTCTCTCTCTCTCTCTCTCTCTCTCTCTCTCTCTCTCTCTCTCAGGATCCTCTAGCAAGTTTTCCTTCATCATCCTGCAAACTGTCCCTTGCCTCCTTCCTTCCTTCCTCCTGACTGAAGCTTTTCTATTTATTTTCTTCCTTCCTTCTTTCCCTCCCTTCCTTTCCCTCACTGTTGCCCTTTCCTCCTCCTTCTTCTTCTTCTCCTCCTCCTACTCCTGAAAGTTGCATCTCCTTCCTTTCCTTCCTTCTGAATTTATAAGAAGTAGGAATTTCTCTCTCTCTCTCTCTCTCTCTCTCTCTCTCTCTCTCTCTCTCTCTCTCTCTCTCTCTCTCTCTCTCTGGGCAATATACGCTGAACAAACCGTGATTCTCCCTCGCCTCCCCCTGAGGATAAAGAAAGAGACACTGCACAATTGTTTTTTTTTCTTTATTGTTGTTGTTCCCTCCTTTAAAACACTGCGTTGTTCTTCCCCTAACAAGACAGCGACGCCCACCTCCACCCTTGAAAATGTCCCGCCTCCTTATCGTGCCCCGCCCTGCCCTACTTTGCCTCTCTGTTTTTCCCTTTTCTCTATTTCCGTTCGCTTTTCCCTTTTCTCTACTTTCCTTCCTTGTTCCACCATACCCTGCCTCACATTTTTCCATTCCTCCTCCCTTCCCTTTCATCTTTGCTCCCTCTCAAAACGTTCTACTTCACTTTTCTGTTCTCAATCTGTTCCGGACTTATTCCCTTTTTCCATCTCCGTTTTTCGCATCGTTCTATTCCATCCCTTCGTTTCCATATCTCTTCCAGGATTACTCTCTCTCTCTCTCTCTCTCTCTCTCTCTCTCTCTCTCTCTCTCTCTCTCTCTCTCTCTCTCTCTCTCTCTCTCCTTTTCCATCATGTTCTCACTCATACCTTTGCAGAAGTGTTCCATTCCATCAGTCCTTTCCCATCTCCTCCAAATCTACTCCTCTTCCCTCTAACTCCATCACAAACTACCTGACTCTTCCACTTCCAATCCACTTCGCCCTCTTACCTTCCCACGCAGTACCACACTCCACCACCAGACCAACTTCTCTTCCCCTCAAACTCCATAACAAACTCCCTAACTCCACTCTTCCACCCCCGGCCCACTCCACCCTCTTCATTACCTACCCAAGCAGTACCACACTCCAGTCGCCTTGTTTCCATACAATTCCTTCCACTACTCCTTCTCGCCTCACTCCATCCTACTTCCCTTGCAATAAAGTCTCATATTCAGTAACAGTTTGCTCTCTCACCACTACAATTTCCAAAGGCCACAGAATTGACAAGCCAAGTTCTCAAGAGTGTTTCTCCTGTTGATAATGCAGAAATCTTGTTAATCTGTCACTGGAATCATAAAAAAAACCCTTAAAAACTCGTATCACTTCATTTACAGCCTTTTGAAAGCAGTGGTGTGGCTGGAAATGTTTCAGAATAAGGTCCCAAGTCCCGTCTCGGTACGCTCCGCTCCTGCCTTGCCTCTCCTCGCCCAACCCCGCCCCGCCCTGTCCCACCCCGCCTCGCTCCATGATTCCGTGACGCACCAGAGATAAAGTTGAGTCCCAGGGCGCGAGGTTTCTTCACTTAGGAACGTCATGGTTTTATGAGCGAGGGAATTAAGTGAACTGCGATACGACTTGGCACTTTGTTACTACTGAGAAGAGAGATGGAGAGGAGGGAGAGAGAGAGAGAGAGAGAGAGAGAGAGAGAGAGAGAGAGAGAGAGAGAGAGAGAGAGAGAGAGAGAGAGAGAGAGAGAGAGAGAGAGAGAGAGAGAGAGAGAGGCACAGTACGTCAATATTTCGTTACTAATTGCATAAAAGTCTTAATAGAAATGGTGATAAAAAAAAAATAAATAAAAAAAACTTTACACAAAAAAAAAAATTAAAGCAACAAAGAAAAAAAAAAAACACACTAAAATTTACAACACTAATCCTTTCACAAGACATCAGAAAAAAATAAATAAACACATAAAACACATAAAATAAAAAAAATAATATAAACGAAATTTTAAAACCTTTGGCACCAGTTATAATCCCATTAAAAGGAATCTGAACCGCTTTATGGCAGGGTATAGAGGATTGGGGGCATCAGGGAGGTAGGGTGTTGATGCTAAAAGGTCAGTGAGGGGGGAAGGGTGAAAACGGGGGAGGGTTCAATAGGGACTTAGGTGGGGGGGCGGAGGGGGGTAGGTGATAAATCCTCTGTACCTATAGGCTGGGGATTAATGAGTCTATAAATTATGGCACCGATCCCACTAATGAGGCGATGATGAGAGAGAGAGAGAGAGAGAGAGAGAGAGAGAGAGAGAGAGAGAGAGAGAGAGAGAGAGAGAGAGAGAGAGAGAGAGAGAGAGATGGCTGGTGTCTGATGGGAATTTGGTATGGTGGTGTATTCCCCCCTCCCTCTCTCTCTCTCTCTCTCTCTCTCTCTCTCTCTCTCTCTCTCTCTCCTTCCGCAGTAAGAGAAAAGGCTAACTCACTTCCCCTCGCTTACTTTCAGTGGCTCTTACTGTTTCCGTTCTCTCTCTCTCTCTCTCTCTCTCTCTCTCTCTCTCTCTCTCTCTCTCTCTCTCTCTCTCTCTCTCTCTCTCTCTCTCTCTCTCCTGTCATTTCTTTAGTGTTCCAATGATTCCTTTTTATCCTTTTATTTTAGTTTACAATGCAGTTTACCTTTTGTTCACCTGTGTGTGTTTACCTGTGTGTTTACCTGTGACCACCACCTGAGGGAACGGTTCATTATGGTGTAAAATGAAGCTTTGTGTGCTGCGGTGTAACTTTTATTATTGCAACCTTTATTATTGCCTTAGGTGTGTGTGTGTGTGTGTGTGTGTGTGTGTGTGTGTGTGTGTGTGTGTGTGTGTGTGTGTGTGTGTGTGTAGTTGAATTACGCACATACACGATACACGCAGTCCGCCACCTGCATAAACACACACACACACACACACACACACACACACACACACACATACGCGCACGTACACACACACACACAATGGGTACACCAGACCAGTATGCGCAGTACCACCACCACCACCACCACCATCACCACTGTTACCACCCTTCCTTCACCACCACCACCACCACCACAACTACCACCACCTAATACCCTTGAGAGTCGCTCGTACAGACAATATCCATTTCACATTGTCAATAAAACTCCTGGTATTTGTATGACAGGAACTTCAACCTATATCTGTCTCTCTCTCTCTCTCTCTCTCTCTCTCTCTCTCTCTCTCTCTCTCTCTCTCTCTCTCTCTCTCTCTCTCTGTGTCCTAATTCTGTGCGTATTTTTGTTTATGTCCTTCCTTGATTGTTCTTGTCCTTTTCTATAAAACTTTTCCTCTCTCTTATTCATCCTATTTCGTAATTTTCCTTGTCTTTCTCTCTCTCTCTCTCTCTCTCTCTCTCTCTCTCTCTCTCTCTCTCTCTCCTTCCATTCTTTCTTTCTTTATTTCCTTACATATTTCTTTTTCCGTCTTGTTATTCTGTTTCATCTTACTTCTTGTTTTATTCATTCACTTCCTTGTTATGTTTCGCCTTACATTTTTCTTTACATAATCCTTTTCATCTTTTTCTATGTATTTCTTCTTCTTTCTTGTTATTATATTTCATCACATCTATCTTTATTTACTCATTTTCTCGCCATCTTTCGCCTTACATTTTCTTTCGCACAATCTTTCTCTCATTTTTTTCTATATATTTTTTTCCTTCCACTATTTCGCCCCATTTCCCTTCATTTACCCATTTTCTCGCCATCATCCCTCACCCCCCTACATTTTCTTTCACACATCCCTCCGTTTTCTATATAATACGGGAGATGTAATATTTTGCCGGGAAGCGAGTGGGTGGACAGACAAACAGACAGACAGACAGGCGGGCGAGTAACCCAATAGACAGTGGATCAATGTATCTATCGAGGCGTATCCTACATGTCTTATCTCTCCACCATCTGCCTCCTTCACCTCCTCCTCCTTCGCCTCCTTCACCTTCTCCTTCTGCCTCTTCAATATTATTATTCCATTTTTTTACGTCTGAATTTTATTTTTTTTGTCTCCTTTTCAATTTTTTCATTGTTATGTTTAAGAGTTGAAGGAAGGAAGGAAGGAAGGAAGGAAGGAAGGAAGGAAGGAAGAAAGAAAGAAAAAGAAAGAAAGAAAGACACAGAGAGACAGACAGACAGACAGAGACAGACAGACAAGAAGGAAGGAAGGAAGGAAGGAAGGAAGGAAGGAAGGAGAGAGAGAGAGAGAGAGAGAGAGAGAGAGAGAGAGAGAGAGAGAGAGAGAGAGAGAGAGAGAGAGAGAGAGAGAGAGAGAGAGAGAGAGAGAGAGAGAGAGAGAAACAAACAGGAAAAAAGGAAGAAGAAGGAATGAAATAAATAAAAAAGAAAGAAGGAAAAAAGGAAGAAACAAAGATAAAAAAAGAGGGAAGAAAGGAAGGAAGGAGTGACGGAAGAAAGGAGGTTAGGAAGGAACAGATAAATGAGATATGGAAGGGAAGAAAGAGTAAAGGAGGAACTTGAGCACATAAAAGGAAGGGTGGAAACAAGGGAGTGATGGATATGTAGTTGGATGGGAGGGTGGGAGGGAGGGAGGGAGGGGAGGAGGGAGGGAGGGAAAGAAAGGTGGGGAAAAAAAGAAGCTACCTGAGACAGAAACCAATATTCTTCACATTGTTTTCCACATTCCGGTACTCTCTCTCTCTCTCTCTCTCTCTCTCTCTCTCTCTCTCTCTCTCTCTCTCTCTCTCTCTCTCTCTCATCTGTATCACCCTTTATACCACTCCTACCTTCTCCCTGTCTCTATTACCTTTCCTTCACTTTCTCTCTCTCTCTCTCTCTCTCTCTCTCTCTCTCTCTCTCTCTCTCTCTCTCTCTCTCTCTCTCTCTCTCTCTCTCTCTCTCTCTCTTTCCTTATTTTCTGTCCAATTCCTTTTTTTCCATCTTGCATATTTTTCTCTTTACTTTTCCATTTTCGTTATTTCTTATTCCTTTCTTTTTTTCTTTATCATGTTTCTTTTATTTATCTTTTTTAGTTTCTTAAGCATTTTCCTTCCATTCTTATCCCTTTTCCTTTTATCTGCTTATATCTATTCCCTTTATCCTTTCTTATTCTTCTCTTTCCTTCTTATTTGTTTTTTCTCTCCCTCTTCTTTCTTTCCTTCCTACGTCTACCCCTTCCTCTTCCCTCCATTCTTCCTCTCCTTTTTCTCTTCCTTTCCATCTCTCTCTCTCCCTCTCCTCCTTTCTTTCTATCTCCTTGTGTCCATTTTTCTCTTTCCTCTTATCTCTCAGCTTATCTTTCTTATTCCCTCCTTTCTACCATTCTCCTTTCTTTCTTCCTTTCTCGGCACTGTTCCTTTCTCTTCTCTCCTTCCTACCTTTCTCCTTTTCTTTCTTCTCTCCTTTGCAATATCCATTTCTCTCCTCTCCCACTTTCCAGTTTCACATTCTCTCTCTCTCTCTCTCTCTCTCTCTCTCTCTCTCTCTCTCTCTCTCTCTCTCTCTCTCTCTCTCTCTCTCAACCCTCCCTCTCCCTCTTCCTTTCCTCTCTTTGTGCCCTCCTTCTCTCTCTGTCTCCCCTTCCTTTCTCTCTCTTTTCTCTCTCCTCCCAATCCTCCCTTTCCCTTTCCTCTCTCCCAATCCTTCTTCTCCCTCACCCTTTCCTCTCTTCTAGCCTTCCCACCTCAGCCCTTTTCTCTCTCCCAGACTTCTTTCTCCCTTTCCTCTTTCTCAGCTTCTCCCCCTTCCCCTCCCTCTAACCTCTCCCTTTCCTCTCTCCCTCTCCCTCTCCCCTTCTTAAGAGCCGCAGTCTTAAAAGTCTTCTCGCGGGTACCTAAGTTATGTTCCTCACTTGCCTCGTTAGGATGTGTTGAGAGCAGGCCGGGACACCTGTTAATTGTGCACAGGTGGAGGAGGAGGAGGAGGAGGAGGAGGAGGAGGAGGAGGAGGAGGAGGAGGAGGAGGAGGAGGAGGAGGAGGATCTGGTAAAGGTACAAAGCTAAAAGGAAAAAATGAGCATGAGAACAATGCTAGTAGTAATAGTTGTAGTGGTGGCGGTGGTGGTGGTGGTGGTGGTGGTGGTGGTGGTAATAGTAGTAGTAGTAGTTAAAGCTGTAGTAATTGTAAAAATGGTAAAAAACAACAACAATAATAACAATAATAATAATAATAATAATAATAATAATAATAATAATAATAATAATAATAATAATAATAATAATAATAAAAAGGAAAGGGAAGCATAGCAGGAAAGAAGAAATACGGAAATGAAAAGTAAGAGCCAAAATTTTAAATATTTTATTGCTCTTGAAAACGTCAGTAGAGAGAGACAGAGAGAGAGAGAGAGAGAGAGAGAGAGAGAGAGAGAGAGAGAGAGAGAGAGAGAGAGAGAGAGAGAGAGAGAGAGAGAGAGAGAAATGTGCGTAAAACCAGATTATCTCGGTAATATACAAACTGAATGGCTAAACCAGCCTTGCTTTGCCACGTGTGTTAAGAGAGAGAGAGAGAGAGAGAGAGAGAGAGAGAGAGAGAGAGAGAGAGAGAGAGAGAGAGAGAGAGAGAGAGAGAGAGAGAGAGAGAGAGAGAGAGAGAGAGAGAGAGAGAGAGAGAGAGAGAGAGAGAGAGAGAGATGCAGCTGAAGATGAAAGTTGCAAGCTGGGGAAGGAATAGGAATGAGGAGGAGGAGGAGGAGGAGGAGGAGGAGGAGGAGGAGGAGGAGGAGGAGGAGGAGGAGGAGGAGGAGGAAGGATGCTTGACAGACCCAAGGGTGTGTCGGGGTCAATAAAGGTTAATTTTAAGCCATGCATGAACACCACCCCCCTCCCTCTCTCTCTCTTCTTTGAATCCCTACTTAATATTTTTTTTTTGCTTCACTAACACTGCATTTCTTTCTCTCCCTCTTCTCCTTTCCTTTTTTATTACTTTCCTATACCCCCTTTTCTTCTCCCTATTCCAACTCCCTCTTCTCTCCTCTCCGTCAGTGCTAGTCAAACACCTCCTCCCTGTTATTAAAAGGCATAAGGTAATCCCCTTTCATGTCTTTAATTCACCTTTTCATTCCTGCTTCAAATCACTTCTTTC
>NC_087180.1:11251614-11254114 GCF_035594125.1 Scylla paramamosain
GGTAGAAGAATGTTTTGAGGGAGGTAAGAGGAAGGGAGAAGGGAAGGAGAAGGGAGATGAAGATGTAGAAGCGAATGTTTAAAGGGAGGGACAGAAGGAGGAGATAAGAGAAAGAAAGATAATTTGGAAGGGAAGAAAAGAAGATGAGAGATATGTAAAAGAGAATACATTGAGGCTGAGAAGGATGAAGAAGGAAAGAGAGAAAATATGATAAAGCAAGAATAAAAGAAAAAAAGATATATAAAAAAAAAAACACACGAGAATATAAGACGAAAGAGCAAAATGAAAGAAGTAGAAGAGGAAAAGGAAACGATAAAACCAAAACATAGACACAAAATGAAATATGAAAGAGGAAATAGAGAGAAAGAAAAAGGGTCAGACAGGAAGAAAATCAAACGCGACAGCAGACAAATGAATAAATATGGGAGAGGAACATTACAAAAGAAGGTACTGAGGAAAGGAGTGAGAGAGAGGGACGGAGAGGGGACAGAGGGAGGAGGGGATTAAGGAGGATATTGAGAAAGAGGGAGGAAGAGATGGAGGAGCTGAGGAAATTGGAATTGTACAGGGTGAATACAGCGTGCGCGGGGGACAAACCAAAGGAGAGGGGAAGGAGAGGGAAGGGTACTGAGGAAGAGATGGGAATGGTCGAGAGAGAGAGAGAGAGAGAGAGAGAGAGAGAGAGAGAGAGAGAGAGAGAGAGAGAGAGAGAGAGAGAGAGAGAGAGAGAGAGACGACATAAAGAGGAAAGAATAAAGAGAGAATAGAAGTGAGAGGAAGAAGAAAAGAAGAGAAGGGAAGGAGAAAGAAGAAAGAGAGGGAGAAGGAAGGAATTGGTCACTAGAGGATGAAGATAAATATAAATAGACTTTCCAGTGACACCAAGGGAGGGATGAAGAGGAGAGGCGGAGGAGGAGGAAGAGGAAGAAGAAGAGAGAGAGAGAGAGAGAGAGAGAGAGAGAGAGAGAGAGAGAGAGAGAGAGAGAGAGAGAGAGAGAGAGAGAGAGAGAGAGAGAGAGAGAGAGAGAGAGAGAGAGAGAGAGAGAGAGAGAGAGAGAGAGGATAATAGTGAATAAACGTTACAAGATTAAGGTAAATGCAAATAAAGATTAACTCTACTGCCAAACCAGGGGGAGAGAGAGAGAGAGAGAGAGAGAGAGAGAGAGAGAGAGAGAGAGAGAGAGAGAGAGAGAGAGAGAGAGAGAGAGAGAGAAAAATCGATATATATATATATATATATATATATATATATATATATATATATATATATATATATATATATATATATATATATATATATATATATATATATTTATTTATTTATTTATTGAGAATAGAGAAGGCAAAGAAAACCGGAGAGAAGAGGACAAAAAACTATAATAAATGAAGGAAAGAGGAGGAGGAGGAGGAGGAGGAGGAGGAGGAGGAGGAGGAGGAGGAGGAGGAGGAGGAGGAGGAGGAGGAGGAGGAGGAGGAATACAAAGGAATACAAAGGAAAGCCAAACAGCAACTGACCTTTTGGTCTTTGCAAGGCTGCTTGGTAACTACTTCTACAGGGAAGAGAGACAGGGCAGCATAGCAGAATGCCCAGGAAGAGGAGGAGGAGGAGGAGGAGGAGGAGGAGGAGGAGGAGGAGATGTAGTGGTTGTGTCCTAATTGGGCATTGGGTGAATCACGAGAGAGAGAGAGAGAGAGAGAGAGAGAGAGAGAGAGAGAGAGAGAGAGAGAGAGAGAGAGAGAGAGAGAGAGAGAGAGAGAGAGAGAGAGAGCTAATTGTCACTGTTATAAAATTGTTACGTCATAAAACACATTAAATTGACAGTGCGTGACAATTATTTTTGCATCGCGTCTCTCTCTCTCTCTCTCTCTCTCTCTCTCTCTCTCTCTCTCTCTCTCTCTCTCTCTCTCTCTCTCTCTCTCTCTCTCTCTCTCTCTCTCTCAGCTCGTGAAAGAAAAGATGCTCACACTAACTTTTTTTTCCCTCCTTTCTTCCTCATCCTCCCCACCTCTCTCTCTCTCTCTCTCTCTCTCTCTCTCTCTCTCTCTCTCTCTCTCTCTCTCTCTCTCTCTCTCTCTCTCTCTCCTTCCTCTCCTTGCCTCTCTTCTTCCTCTGTCCATTATTCATTATCAATTTCTTGCTCCTATCACTTATTTTTCATCTTTCATAGTTGAATTTACATGTTCGCTCCGTATCACATTTTCTTCCGCCCTGGCTGTCTGTCTGTCTGTCTGTCTGTATATTTTGTTACTGTATATTTCTTCTTTTTTTTATCTGGTTGTCTGTATGTCTGCATGTCTGTGTCTGTTTGTCTACTTATGTCCATCAACTGCAACTCTCTCTCTCTCTCTCTCTCTCTCTCTCTCTCTCTCTCTCTCTCTCTCTCTCTCTCGTCCACGTGACCTACTTCAGGCGGGCGGGGTCAGTGTGCAGCCCCGCTCTCCCTTTCCCTCTCCCTCTCTCTCCCCTCTCACTGTGACGTCACTCGACCACCTCATCAAT
>NC_087180.1:11261614-11264114 GCF_035594125.1 Scylla paramamosain
TGGCGTTCGAAACCGATTAAATTTAGCTTCGGGTTATTAGGACGGCCTCTTATGGGACAGACACACAGACAGGTAGGCAGGTAGGCACGCACGCACGCACGCACGCGCGCACGCGCGCGCACACACACACACACACACACACACACACACACACACACACACACACACACACACATCTATACTGTGTCCGGCACGGAATAGTTGGCAGTCTGAGTCAGACACGTGATTCTCTAAACGCGTGGGTGAATTACACACACACACACACACACATCCATTCTGGTTCCTTTTTCAGTATTTTTATTATTTTTCTCATTATTGGTTAGTTTCCTCTATTGTTATTATTATTATTATTATTATTATTATTATTATTATTATTATTATAATTATAATTATAATTATAATTATTATTATCACTAGCATCATTATCATTACAATCCCTGGTTAGGTTCTGGCCCACTGAGTCACACCAGCAAATTAACATATGACGAATATTTTATCTTTAAAATTCCAACGACAACAACAACATCAACAAATATTAACTAAATATTTTCATTGCAAATCTTATTTTCTTTACAATTCCAAGAACAAGAACAAGAACGCCATCACCACCACCACCAACAACAACAACAACATCAACTGCAAACAAGAACAAGACAAGCTAAATAAATACACAATAATTTCTCTTTAGTCTTCTTCACAATTCCCAAACGCTTTTCTTTTCCATTAGAACGAAACAATTACAAGCGAAGTGAACAGCTCTCTCTCTCTCTCTCTCTCTCTCTCTCTCTCTCTCTCTCTCTCTCTCTCTCTCTCTCTCTCTCTCTCTCTCTCCCTTCTTGTCTTGCCGCCTACATGATGATTAATTTCACTGGTCAATACTTGTGTGTGTGTGTGTGTGTGTGTGTGTGTGTGTGTGTGTGTGTGTGTGTGTGTGTGTGTGTGTGTGTGTGTGTGTGTGCGTTTCATTGTGTTTTGCTTCCCCCTCCCCCTCACATTGTTTCGCTCAGGCCATCAAACACGGCAGGATGCGTACCAAATCTTCCCAGTGTTTTTTTTTCTTTTCTTTTTATTTCGCTCCCTCCCTCTATCGCTTCATTAACTTCAAAGTCAAGGCGAGTTGGGTTCGAAGTCTTTATCATTGAAGTGTTTGTGCGAGGTTTGTTTATTTTTTTACGTGTTGTTTGTACGGGTGATAGTGTGGTGGTGGTGATGGTGATTATTGGCATTTTTGGTGGTGGTGGTGGTGGTGGTGGTGGTAGTAGTAGTATAATAGTAGTAGTAGTAGTAGTAGAAGTAGTAGTAGTAGTAGTAGTAGTAGTAGTAGTAGTAGTAGTATTTTCGCTATCGATGTATCTTCTTATCACAACAACAACAACAACAACAACAACAACAACTATTACTACTGTCACCACTATCATCACCACCACCACCACAAACAACAACAACAACAAAAGCAAACAAAATATATAAACATTTCAATATTTCAAGAAGATGAAAAAATGTAGCAGAGATTTGTCTCTAACCTAACCTATCTCTGAGAAAGATAGGTTAGGTTAGGTTAGGTGGTGGTGGTGGTGGTGGTAGTAGTAGTAGTAGTAGTAGTAGTAGTATTTTCGCTATCGATGTATCTTCTTACAACAACAACAACAACAACAACAACAATTACTACTATCACCACTGCCACCACCACCACCACCACCACCACCACCACCACCACCACCAATAACAACAACAAAAACAACAACAACAACAAACAAAATACATAAACATTTCAACATTTCAAGATGAAAAAATATATCAGAGATTTACACACGAGAGAGAGAGAGAGAGAGAGAGAGAGAGAGAGAGAGAGAGAGAGAGAGAGAGAGAGAGAGAGAGAGAGAGAGAGAGAGAGAGAGAATGCGTCACCGGCACACCAGCAGCACGGCACCAAGATAAGAACAAACAGCAACTCCTCCTCACCACTAATTAAATTCCTCACACAGAATAACTCGTCCAAACCTTAGGGAAGGACACGCAAGTAAATTAACAAATATAAGGATAAATACTTAAATACACAAAAAATAAGAAAATACATAAATAAATAGATCAAGTGAATAAGCAGATGGATAGATAGACAAATGAATAAGTAGATAGATATATGAGTAGACAGATGGATAGATAAATACATAGATAAATAGATAGATAGGTAAATATACAAATCAATGAACACTACATAGACGAAAACGAAAAGTAGACAAGACAAAACAAGAGAAAGTAAGGAAAATTAGAATATATAACAATGAAAATGACCAGTTGAGATGAAACATACAAAAATTAGAAAAAAAAACAAGTATTGAAAATTACAGGAATGCTAAATATCAAAAAGATGATGCAGAAAATTATGGATGAAAAAATATTCACACATCAAAGCGACTTCTGTTGCTTATCATTATTAAAAACATTTTCTCCCGCTCATCACCATTTCCAGAGAGAGAGAGAGAGAGAGAGAGAGAGAGAG
>NC_087180.1:11269114-11276614 GCF_035594125.1 Scylla paramamosain
CCTGCTCACTCAATTATCTTCTTACCTGTCCACCTAACTTACACTTTAATACAAAACTGATTATGGTAGCTTGAAATACATAAACAAAACAAACCAAACCCAAACTACCTAACCTAACCTTACCTGGCCACTTAATTATCTTCTTACCTACCTGTCTGCCTAACTCCCCTACCTTAACTAACCCCAAATCGGTCAAGCCCAGATTAAGCTTTCACGGGACCATGGGCAGGGCTACATTAGAGGCCCGTGTGACCCTAAGCCCCCTATAAGTCCCTGATGTATTGCCGCGGTGAGAGGGTCGTGATAGATGCGTGGGGCCCTATAAAGACTAGCTAGCGAAAACCCTATGGTTCCTCTAGGCTTCTACAGTACAGTTACTTCACGGGCTAATTCGTTACGAAAGGGCTGGTGGTGGTGGTGGTGGTGGTGATTGTGGTGGTGGGAATAGCAGATTAGTAGTAGTAGTAGTAGTATAATGATAACGATGAGGAACTAAGGTGAAAAAATATTAAATGCATCAGATAAAATGTACATCACAACAGGAGAAAAAAATAATTACGAGGGGAGGAAGAATAAAGTAAAGGAAAAAAAAAGGGTAAAAGGATAATTATTAGTAAAGAAAGGGAGAAAGAAGACTGCAAACAGGTAAAGGAAGAAAAGCAGTAGTAGTAATAGCATCAGCAGCAGCAATAGCAGTAACATCACCACAATACAAGCTTAGAAAAGAATTTAGTTCCAACAAGGTGTAATGAACCAGCGCCACCCAGTACACCTGAACTGATAAGAGAGAGAGAGAGAGAGAGAGAGAGAGAGAGAGAGAGAGAGAGAGAGAGAGAGAGAGAGAGAGAGAGAGAGAGAGAGAGAGAGAGAGATAGTAAAAAAAAAAAAAAAAGACGACAATGACTAATGTAGAGGCTCTAAGTCCGTGTGAATGTTATTAAGAGAACATGACAGCTCAGTGATAAGGAGCTGAAAAGACACGATTGGGAAATTCCCTCCCCCTCTCTCTCTCTCTCTCTCTCTCTCTCTCTCTCTCTCTCTCTCTCTCTCTCTCTCTCTCTCTCTCTACTTGTCACCTTTTTACTACACACATCTTTCCTTTCTTTGTAGATCTTTCCCTCCCTCCCTCCCCCTCCATCTTTTCCTCCTCCCCACCTACCCCTACCCTGCTCCCACAGCCACCTCCCCCCTTCCCCCAGATGGTCAAGCAGCCTCCGGGGTCGCATCTATCAGGTCACGTGACACGCACATTTCCTCAGCATTTCTGCGTAGAAGACGAATCATTTCCTGAGAGAGAGAGAGAGAGAGAGAGAGAGAGAGAGAGAGAGAGAGAGAGAGAGAGAGAGAGAGAGAGAGAGAGAGAGAGAGAGAGAGAATTTTCTCGCCTACAGTAAGATAAATGGATAGATAGAAAAAAAAAAGAATGAAAGATAATTCATAAATTTCAACACACACACACACACACACACACACACACACACACACACACACACACACACACACACACACGAGGATTGGCTACGAGAGAGAGAGAGAGAGAGAGAGAGAGAGAGAGAGAGAGAGAGAGAGAGAGAGAGAGAGAGAGAGAGAGAGAGAGAGAGATCAACTATTGCATTTCCTGCCCTTGTTCTGATAACGCCTCTGTCTGTTAGTGTGTGTGTGTGTGTGTGTGTGTGTGTGTGTGTGTGTGTGTGTGTGTGTGTGTGTGTAAACGTAACTCTATCCTCAAGGGCTCCACGGGGAACGACCAAACTAAACAAGAGGAACAGCAGCAGCAGCAACAGCAGCAACAACAACAGCAACACGCGTGGGGTATTTATGAAGAACCGCTCGCAGCTATTCACTCTCCACACACACACACACACACACACACACACACACACACACACACACACAGAGAGACGGACAGACAGACACACAGATCCACACGCTGGCTGACTCACCCCGTCATTCTAAGCGAGCATCTTTTTATCACGCTCACTGTCTCTATGCCACGTGAGTTTTTTTTTTTTTCGTTTCTTCTTTTATCGCCGCCTCCTGTTCTTTGTAGTTTATTTCTTAGTTTGTCATAAGTTCCAGGGAAATGCTCGGGTCTGTCATGATGTCTGTTAGGGTCTCTATTTCTCTCTCACCCCAGCAATAAGTGTTTATCCAGCGCTCACCGCCACGCGCCCGTTAAGTGCGTTTTGATTCGGCGATTAATATTCTTGTATTGGTGTCACGCTCGTCATCGCGACCACTAACCGAGGCGCAGTGACCCCCGGGTGCGTGATGAGGGACGCCTGTGTGGCAGCCTTTGTAATCGCGTCACAGCTTTTCTACCCGCCTCTACCCGCCCCTCCGTGAAGGATACTCGAGTTGGGCAATGCGAAATACACATGAGAGAGTAAGATGTGTTCGTATTCTGAAACGCTTCGGCTTGTTTTCAAAGACCACTGTGATGATTAATTGTGTTCTCGTGGCTGATTAATGAATTTTTTTTTTTCCCTGTTATCTTTATCTGGTATTTTTTTTTCTTCTTAACTCTCATATAATTTTCAAAGGCGGCAATGATGACTCCTGGGCGTTTTGTTTATTAATCTATTCTTTTTTCTTTCGTACTGTTGGTAAATTGATGTGGAGTTTTCGTTAAAGTGTCATTGTAAAGGGTTTGTTTTTCACTCTCATACGGATTATATTTAAAGAGATGGTTAGTCGGTTTATCGCTGGTGTTTTACATATTTTCCTCGTATATCTGTGGTGTAGAATTCTTGTTAAACTTATTATGCGTCTTTACTTTGAAGCGCTTTGGATTCTCACAATGACTAATTTTAAGGAGTACAGTAATGATTAGTCGGGTTCTCATGAGTGTTTTACGTAACCTTCTCTCTCTCTCTCTCTCTCTCTCTCTCTCTCTCTCTCTCTCTCTCTCTCTCTCTCTCTCTCTCTCGTACAGTTGGTGTTGAGTTCTTGTTAAACTGTCCTTATAAAGAGTCAGTATCATGACACATTTTAACCTCATAAGGCCAGAGTGATGGCACGTTAGGGTCTCGTGGATTATTTACTTATTTATTTATTTTTTATTAACGGTGTAACATTCTTAACCCTTTGACTGTTATTTGGTACATCTTTCATTACTAATCACTCTGAGACGCCTTTATTTGCCCTACAGCCACCTTCAATCTTTAAGCTGGGTACAAGTAGCAAAATCTATTCTTTTTAGTCCCCTTCTTTCTTGTAGATGGTTATGAAGATCCCATGCATTACTTCTGGTGCTGTTAACTGTTTCGTATCGCGGTGGAATATAGTGTCTGTATTTCTAGACGCTCTGGATTCTCATATATCTATAATGTGTCCGATTTTTACCCTCATAAGGACAATTTTTAAAGGCCACAGCGATCATCAGTTGGATTCGTGTATTTTTTTTCTTTTTTTTTCGTGTTTGTGCTGTAAAATTTTTGTTAAGCTGTATTTTGAAAAGCTTTGGATTTTTCAGGATTTTTTTCTTTTTCGCGTTAGTGGTGTAGAATTCTCGTTAAGCTGCCAATATAATGCGTCAACATGTTTAAACGCTTTTGGAATTTTAACGTTTCTGGAATCTAAACGTTTTCAATCTCATTAGGACTATTTTTAAAGGCTATGTTGTTGATCAGTCAAGTTCTCGTACCTATGTTTCTCCTCATTGCTGGTGAAGAATTCCTGTTAAGCTATCCACGGAATCAGGAAAACACCACTGAACAACAAAAGTAATTATCTCTACAGCCTGTTAACGGATGAGACAAGGCGATGAAGCTGTCGAGAAGAGGAGCCAATACTTGCATGCTACTGGTTGGATAGCGTCGCGTTTACCTTTGTTAATGCTGAGAGATGGCAGGCGAATGATAGGAAATTGTAATGGTTATGATACAGTTGATGTGTATTATAAAGGAAGGTGTTTTGGAATATTCTGCCATCAGGACGGAATGAAATCTATTCCACTCCTTGTTGCTAAAGGACTAATACTTGAGAGGGGAGGAAGGCAGCGAGCCGAAACCTGAACAAAGGAAAGCAATCCGATAACTATTGAAATCCGTTCATTACTGAGATGCGGAGAAAACAAACAAACACACAATAACCACCGAAAGCACTTAGATAAACAAGCAAAGAAAATGTGGGAAAACAACAGAAACACATTCTTGCAAAATGGCTGAATGAATTGAAATAAGACAATATGCATAAAAGAAGAAGAAGAAGAAGAAGAAGAAGAAGAAGAAGAAGAAGAAGAAGAAGAAGAAGAAGAAGAAGAAGAAGAAGAAGAAGAAGAAGAAGAAGTTTAAAAATATATTACACAGGAAACAGAAATTCCCAACAGAAGATAAACACAAAGGCACAAAATGGCTGCCATGGATGAAAGCCTAAAAAAAAGAAAGAAAAGAAAAAAAAGAGGACAGAGAAGAAAAGGCTCCTGATTGGTTATTAGCGAAACAGAAATAACAGTTACTAGCACAAATACTTTATGACTTCAAAAAAAGAGCTGAAACACGTAATGGGTTAAATAATAGTAACATGTAATAACTGATACGATACTGAATAAAAAAAAAAACGATAATAGTAATAATAATGAAAACGGCTTGCTGATAAACGATTAGTAAAATACAAACCATGAAAGATAAAATACGAGTAATTAATAAGAAGAAACAAAAAGAAACGAAACAAATATTCAGTGGCAAATGCTTCTAAACAAATGACCAGCAAAACAAATATGGCTGGAATAGCGCAGTGGCTGAAATAAAAACGCTGAAACCAACCATGCGACGGGAAATACTCTTAAAAATCGGTGGTAATGACGTTTGGAGCCCGTTAATTGGATCAGCACTGCAGCAAACACACACACACACACACACACACACACACACACACACACACACACACACACACACACACACACACACACACACACACGTCATTGCTAAGTGACGTCACAGCGGAAAGCGAGAAGTGTAAACATTTCGTGTACAGATGACGAGGGACACAAGAGAACGGATGAGAGGTCGGCAACCCGCATTATCTTAAGCCTCCTGTGTTGCGTAACGCCTTTGTCTCTTGTTGCTCATACTTAAAGTAAAGTGACTTTTCCAAGAAGTGATATACATAAGCATGTTGTTTATCTCTGCCTGTCTCTACGTGTCTCTGTCTGCCTATTTCCGTCTGTGGCCAATGTTATTTTTTCTATGCTATGTTGTATATGCGAAATTATCATTATTATCATTACTACTACGACTACTACTACTACTACTACTACTACTACTACTACTACTACTACTACTACTACTGCATCCACTACTGCTAATACTACTCCTCACCCTCCACCTCCTACTACTACTACTTCTGCTACCACTTACACTCCTCCTCCTCCTGCTGCTGCTGCTACTACTACCAATACTACTACTATCATCAAAATAACTATTACTCCAACAGTAACAACATAATCCTCCACTTATTCTTCCTGTAATTCGTCTGGTCCTCCACTTCAAGCTTCTAAATTCTTGCGCATTTTCTCCTGCAGCGGTAACAGCCTAACCTTACCTGCACCTTTTCCTCCACCACTTTTGTTCTGCTTTCCACATTTCAAGCAAACACTCCCTTAAACAGTACTTACCCAGCCATCCATGCTATACCTTCCTGCCTCCACCTTTTCTCCTTCCAAACTCCCGGCCATTAACCCAAATAACTGCATCTCTTTACCGCCCCCAGCAACCTCATAGCCTCATATTCCCTTAGCCTTCTCCAGTAACCTCTCAGGCTCCCTCCTCCCCCAGCAATTTCAGACTCATTCTCCAACCTTTCCCAGTAACCTCATCAACTCGTTCCCAAGGCTTCCTTAACCTTAAAATTAACCTAACCTAATCTGATAAGCTTTCTCATACCACAGTCTTTCCCTACAGTAACCTCAACACTCACTCCTCCCACAATAATCTCATAACCTTTAATTCCCTCCAGTAACCTCACAAACTCAGTCCTTCCCCCAGTAACCTTATAAATTCTCTCTCATCTCCAAGTCTTCCCCAGTAACTTCATTGACTCCTCCCACAGCATCTTCATTGACTCTCTCTCTCTCTCTCTCTCTCTCTCTCTCTCTCTCTCTCTCTCTCTCTCTCTCTCTCTCTCTCTCTCTTTCCCCAGCTTTCCTCTATCTTCACCGTTCTCTCAACACTCGTATCTCCCACGATCTTCCCCTTACTGTCCATACTCTCATCCCCAGCCTCCCCCAGCGTTCCCCAGGTTCCTTCTCACTCGACAGCCTCCGCGCTCTCCCCAGCACACTCTAAGCTTCCCCGCCTCTCCCTAGGGTGCCATAACCTTAATTAACCTCATTTTGTAGTGTGACGGGGCACTCGCATATTCCTAATCTATATCAGGGGAAATTCCAGCCTCAACTAGAAGCTACTTGGGTTAAAGCTGAGGTAATCTTGTATAATCTAATAGGGCATCACTTCACCTCACGAATGTTTAAATGACAAAGTAACATCCTTCGCGTGAGTATCATTAACTCTTTCAGTCAATTAGAAGCTACTTGGGGTAAAGCTGAGATGATCCATTGTAATCTAACAGAGCTCACCTTACGAGTGTTTAAATGAAAGAGTAATATCATAGTGAAGTCCATCGTGTGTTTCATTAACCCTTTCAGTGCCAGACAATTTTCAAGCTTCATTAACTCACCTATTATTAATTAGCAAGGAGTGAATGGAGGTATGAGTGAATGAGTAGCTAAAAATAGTTTTTATCACATTCATCACGAAAAAAAAAAAACACTATTATCTAGAGGAAACTTACAACACACAGATAAGAGAGAACGGATCACTTGAGGTTAGTGCAGAGAGGACAGAATATCCATCCACACCAGGAGCGCTCTTTCTTCATAAACGTTAGCCACAATCCCGTGATTTTTAGTAAGAATGGATAATCTACTCAATCAGTGTCTATGAAGTGTAAAATCGTATTATTTGAAAATCTGTTAACCCCTTCACTGCTACACAGAACAATTCAATGCGTGAAGTCCTTTTAGCATCTACAAGAAACGATGAAAAGAATACATTTATCAATTTTTCTCCCAGTTCAAAGATTGGATGTGGCTGCAGAACAAGTAAAGATGTCCCAGAGTGATTGGTAATTAGGGGAAAATATACCAAATGGCAGTAGTTCGAGGTTTCACAAAGTTTGAATCCGTTTTCTGGCAAATTTTGGAAGTGGTCAATTATGTTCCTTTTTGTATTGAGCTCCTCACTTGATCCCGCGCCACCATTGTACCCCAATCAGGCACGTCTGTCCAGCCAATCCCACCACGACACTGAACCCAGAAACTCACGAACTCAGCAACCTTCACCGCTCGTCGAACCGTCATAACCCACAAGTTCTTACCATTACAATAAAGCCCAGCATCTCGGCTCCGTATCTCCCATAATCTTGTCCCCATGCACCCAGCAACCTCAGTGAAGCCATGCCACACCCCATAACCCGCCTCTTTATCACCCAAATACGTTC
>NC_087180.1:11279114-11281614 GCF_035594125.1 Scylla paramamosain
GAGCGTTAGTAATACACACACACACACACACACACACACACACACACACACAAAGGCATGTCGGCGGTGTCTTTGTGCCAGTGTGTCAGTAACTCTATTTTTGGGTTGGTCTTCCATCACTCAGTCGCTCTTTTAGTCTTACTTATTTTCACCACACACACACACACACACACACACACACACACACACACACACACACACACACACACACACACGCTATTCTTACAGACGAGCCAATCATCATGCCCGGTGTCTTACACTCCGCCCCCTCCTCCTATGTTTCTGTCTTTGCCTTTGTGTCTTTTCTGCCCGTCTGCCAGTCCGTCCCTCTTTCTCAAAAGCAGAGAGAGAGAGAGAGAGAGAGAGAGAGAGAGAGAGAGAGAGAGAGAGAGAGAGAGAGAGAGAGAGAGAGAGAGAGAAATCAGAGCGGGCGAGTCAGACACTATTTACTTAGGAAAAAAGTTCTGGGAGCGTGTAAGCATTTGACGGTTTTAGTTCATCCCTGTCACTCCTGCTTAGGTCACTCTGCCCACGACACACACACACACACACACACACACACACACATACACACACACATATCTGTTCAGCCGGATGAAGGATGAGAGTATAGAGCAGACAACAACAAAGAGAAGAAAGAAGAGAATGAAAAGGAAGACGAGACACACACACACACACACACACACACACACACACACACACACACACACGATTAAGCAAGGTCGTAAATATCTTACATTGAAACACATGAAGGAAGATCACCCGAAGAAAAGAAGGAAGGAAGAAGGAAGGAAGGAAGGAAGGAAAGAAGAGAGGAAGAAGGAGCAACAAAGAGTCTTCCTTTCTTTTGTGTTAAATAGAGGAGTTATGGAACCTTCCCCCCGTCCCTCCTTTCCCTCCAATATTCCTCCTCCATTCCCTCCCTTACCTTCTCTCTCGCTCCCTCTCACGAATATTCTTATCTCCTTTCCCTCCCTCCAAATGTTATATTCTCCATCTCTCCATCCAATATCCCCCTCCCTTCCTCTCTCCTTCACTCTCTTCATTACACAGAAGAGAGAGAGAGAGAGAGAGAGAGAGAGAGAGAGAGAGAGAGAGAGAGAGAGAGAGAGAGAGAGAGAGAGAGAGAGAGAGAGAGAGAGAGAGAGAGAGAGAGAGGCAATAATATACTACACAGTTCATCACCACCATCGTCACTACCACAACCAATGTTACAAATTCACCACCATTATCCATCATTACGATCACCACCACCACCACCACCACCACCACCACCACCACTGGCGCCATATCTAACTTTTTCAACACCAGAGGACAGCATCGTGGCGCCAGGAGCCCCGCCCTTGTGTGTGTGTGTGTGTGTGTGTGTGTGTGTGTGTGTGTGTGTGTGTGTGTGTGTGTGTGTGTGTGTGTGTGTGTGTGTGTGTGTGTAATTAAAGGCTAAATCGCTGTTTATGACGTCACTGTGTCATTCTTCATTCAGGACCAATCACGTTTGTTCAGAGGACAATTACGAGCCAATCAGGGGAGTGAATTTTAGATTAACTTCTAATCTGAGTATTAGAATTACTATCATTATTATTACTATTATTACTATCATTGTTAATATCACCACGTTACCATCACTACTACTACTACTAGTACTACTACATATACTAAAAGAAGAAGAGGAAGAAAAAACAAAGGAGAAGAAGAAGAAGAAGAATTTGAAGAAGAAGAAGAATTTGAAGAAGAAGAATTTGAAGAAGAAGAAGAAGAAGAAGAAGAAGAAGAAGAAGAAGAAGAAGAAGAAGAAGAAGAAGAAGAAGAAGAAGAAGAAGAAGAAGAAGAAGAAGAAGAAGAAGAAGAAGAAGAAGAAGAAGAAGAAGAAGAAGAAGAAGAAGAAGAAGAAGAAGAAGAAGAAGAAGAAAGAAAGAAAGAAAGAAAGAAAGAAAGAAAGTAAGAAAGAAAAAGGAAAAGGAAAAAAAGAAAAGAAAATGAGGACGATCATCATCATCATCATCATCATCATCATCATCATCAACAACAACAGCAACAACGACAAAGACAGCTACTAAAACAACTACAATTACTACTACCACCACCACTACTTCTACTGCCCCTACCAATACTAATCTCCATCTGCCCCACACACCCCTCTCTCCAATACAGGTAAAAACAAGATGGCGTCTATTCAAGTCATTCCCAAGCCATAAACCAAAATAAATAGAAATTCTGTCCCTTGAGATGATCCGGCTTTTATCTTTTTACATGTTATCTTCAGAAAACGATACCTTTTGTCATGGTTTATTCTCTCTCTCTCTCTCTCTCTCTCTCTCTC
Source organism: Scylla paramamosain (assembly GCF_035594125.1). NCBI lineage: Eukaryota > Metazoa > Arthropoda > Malacostraca > Decapoda > Portunidae > Scylla > Scylla paramamosain. The sequence goes on from NC_087180.1 coordinate 11,281,435, forward strand.
TCTCTCTCTCTCTCTCTCTCTCTCTCTCTCGAATTATCTCTTCCTCCTCGTGACCTTCTCCTATCTCCTAGTAGTAGTAGTAGTAGTAGTAGAAAAGAAGAAGAAAATGAGAAAAAGTAGTAGTAGTAGTAGTAGTAAAAAGGAAGAAAAAAATAAGAATAGTAGTAGTAGTAGTAGTAG
>NC_087180.1:11286614-11289114 GCF_035594125.1 Scylla paramamosain
GTCATTGAAGAAGAGGGGATAGTTGTCTGGAAGATTGTGTCGAGTTGATAGATGGAGGAATTGAGTTTTTGAGGCATTGAACAATACCAAGTTTGCTCTGCCCCAATCAGAAATTTTAGAAAGATCAGAAGTCAGGCGTTCTGTGGCTTCCCTGCGTGATATGTTTACCTCCTGAAGGGTTGGACGTCTATGAAAAGACGTGGAAAAGTGCAGGGTGGTATCATCAGCATAGGAGTGGATAGGACAAGAAGTTTGGTTTAGAAGATCATTAATGAATAATAAGAAGAGAGTGGGTGACAGGACAGAACCCTGAGGAACACCACTGTTAATAGATTTAGGAGAAGAACAGTGACCGTCTACCACAGCAGCAATAGAACGGTCAGAAAGGAAACTTGAGATGAAGTTGCAGAGAGAAGGATAGAAACCGTAGGAGGGTAGTTTGGAAATCAAAGCTTTGTGCCAGACTCTATCAAAGGCTTTTGATATGTCCAAGGCAACAGCAAAAGTTTCACCAAAGTCTCTAAAAGAGGATGACCAAGACTCAGTAAGGAAAGCCAGAAGATCACCAGTAGAGCGGCCTTGACGGAACCCATACTGGCGATCAGATAGAAGGTTGTGAAGTGATAGATGTTTAAGAATCTTCCTGTTGAGGATAGATTCAAAAACTTTAGATAAGCTTTTCCTCTTACTTAATAATACTAACGTGATTGTATCTTTCTATATTTGGCCCAGTGTACGATAGTTCCTTCTAACGTACGAAGGCAACTTTGACTATGTTAAATTAAATACACATTTTCATGTTTATTTTCTTTTTACATGTAGTAACAATGACGTATTTACAAGTATGGCTAATGTACGAGGTTGCCGGAGACAGTGTTAAATCTATAACATCCTTCTACATCTACCTTGACACGTAATAGTAGTAGTAGTAGTAAATAATAATAATAATAATAATAATAATAATAATAATAATAATAATAATAATAATAATAATAATAATGAAAATAATAATAATTCCTGCACAGGTGATTGAGGCGGTGTTGGTACGGTAAGTCAGCAGCATACGATACGTGAAGCTTAAAGTACGATAGTTTCTTCCGGCGCACGAGGGTAATCCCATCGTTTCCGCCCGTGAGGTGAAAATATCATTCCGCTTGTCGTTCACGTCTGGGCGCGGAGGAAAATTCCACATAAAAAATAAAAAGAGGAACGGTAAATATAAAACGGAGCAGGAGTTCAACTGAAAAAAAAAAAGACTTGCTGTAAAACTCAGATCCTCGTTTTTTTTTTTATATTTCAGAGAGAGAGAGAGAGAGAGAGAGAGAGAGAGAGAGAGAGAGAGAGAGAGAGAGAGAGAGAGAGAGAGAGAGAGAGAGAGAGAACGTCTACGGATATAATTAAATGTTTGTCTGTGTGTGTGTGTGTGTGTGTGTGTGTGTGTGTGTGTGTGTGTGTGTGTGTGTGTGTGTGTGTGTGTGTGTGTGTGTGTGTGTGTCCGGGTGCGCGCGTGTGCGTGAGTACGGCCAGGTAGCAGGCTGATGAGCAAGGTAATTACAGGTAATTCAAGCCATACACTCTCCCAGGCAACTCCCCCAGAGTTTTCCTCCATCTTTCCTCCTCCTCCTCCTTCTCTCCCTCTCCTCCAATCACGCTCCTCGCCCTCCATAATTTTTAACAACCTGCTCCATATTCTACTTTCCTCCACACTCGCACACTTACTTACCTTCCACTCTGCGGGCCTCGAACATCCAATCCTTGCTCCATTTCCCTCCACAATGCTCCCCCTTATGCACCCTTCCACCTGCCCTGATAACCGCCATCCACATTCCTGTCGTGTTTCCTTCCATCCTATTCAATTTCCACTATCGTGTTCTTATGTCATTCCATGTAATCTCACCCTTCTCTCTTTATCTCTCTAACCCTTTTTTCGCCCTTCATTTATCCCCTTCATCTTCCTGCCCACGACCACCAGTAAAAAATATTAATAACAATAATAAAAAGCCCTGAGGACACAAGGGCCGGACATCTCTCTGACGTCACTAATGTTCGGTAATGACGTCATAAATCTCGGTGACGTCACTGCCTTGCCATCAGTGTTACCAGATGACAGTGGCACGTGACCTTAAAGTCCCTGATTATCTCCCTTTATCATTTTTTTTTGTCTATGTTCTCTTTATTTATTTATTTTCTAATAATCATCCTCCTTTTCGAATTATTATATAGAAAACAACAGGAAATGGAGAAATACACAATATAGTTTTCAGTTAATTTTTCTGGTCTGTCTATTTTCCTGTCTGTCTGTGTGTCTGTGTACTTTCCTCTCTGTCTCTTTCCCTCCCTTTGTGGTTCCTTGTCTGTTTGTCTGCGTCTGTCTGCCTGTCTGTCTTATCAGCCTGTTTCTTTCTCTGCTTCCCTGTCTACCTCTCTGCCTGTCTGCCTTTGTCCGTCTCTCCATTTCTTTGATTGCCTCTTTGTCTCTATCAGTTAGCGCATTTCTCTC
>NC_087180.1:11306614-11311614 GCF_035594125.1 Scylla paramamosain
TCCCCTTGTTCTTGTACTCTCGTATTGACAGCGATAATTATTTACACCCATTAGTACCGAGCTCTCTCTCTCTCTCTCTCTCTCTCTCTCTCTCTCTCTCTCTCTCTCTCTCTCTCTCTCTCTCGTTGCTTAATTTTCTTGGTGTGTTCCAGTTCTGGGATTTTTAAGAATAAGGTCGAGGAGGAGGAGGAGGAGGAGGAGGAGGAGGAGGAGGAGGAGGAGGAGGAGGAAAAAAAAAACATGTAATCTGATAGTTTTATTTGGTCTCTTTTCAAATGCACTTTCGAGTTATTATTATTATTATTATTATTATTATTATTATTATTATTATTATTATTACTTATTATTTCTATCACTGCATATAGTTAAAAAATGAAGGAGAATCGGATTAATATATACAATTATGAAGCAAATTTTACCATTATCTAACTCTAAGGACGGTGAACGAAAATTTCTGAAAACAAATCCAGTATTGTTTTCCTCCTTTCCCTTTCTTCTTTTTTTCATTTATTTTCTTTTTTTAAGCGTCACATAAACATTTAACTTTTATTGGTGGCGCATTTCAGTGACGTCACGCGCTTCGGTGTCTATCACTGGTGAGATGCATTTGTGACGTCATGAGATTGGTTTGTCATTGGGTTAGAGGTGTTAGCAACTCTGACGTCAAGGGAATACTGGACAATGACTGGCTACACGCTATTACACTGTCATCATGTGGAGTGTCTGTAGTAAAAGAAAATGAGGAAAAATATATTAAGTGTAAGGAGTTGATGGATTGAAAGGATGAAACATATATGGATAAAAAAAAGTTATATGAATAGGTACAGAATGGATAGATAAATAAATAGGGAGATAGAGAGAGATGAGTGAACATTGAAATGGATAAATGAAAGGATAGAGTAAAAGAGACACGAGTGAATGAAAATAATAAAAAAAATATGAAGATAAATTGTAACAAAGATACACAAATTGATATGAGAGAGAGAGAGAGAGAGAGAGAGAGAGAGAGAGAGAGAGAGAGAGAGAGAGAGAGAGAGAGAGAGAGAGAGAGAGAGAGAGAGAGAGAGAGAGAGAGAGAGAGAGAGAGAGAGAGGATAACGAATCGCGGTGCACGGTTTAACGAGACAGCCTTGGAACTTATTAACTAGTAATACACCAATAAATAAAAACTAATTAAAGAACTGCAGGTAGGATAATTAACATATTACTAACTACCAAGGCGGAACACACACACACACACACACACACACGAAGGTAAGACTAAATTACAGTCTGCTCCGGTAATTGTAATAAATGTTGAAATAATTACAGTGGTGGTGGTGGTGGTGGTAGTAGTAATAGTAGTAGTAGTAGTAGTAGTAGTATTAGTATTAGTATTAGTAGTAGTAGTAGTAGTAGTAGTATTAGTATTAGTAGTAGTAGTAGTAGTAGTAGTAGTAGTAGTAAAATTAATAAATTTAAGATTAGAGAGAGAGAGAGAGAGAGAGAGAGAGAGAGAGAGAGAGAGAGAGAGAGAGAGAGAGAGAGAGACATTCCCCCACCACAACAAATCAAACGCAGAAACTTCGACCGACACCTCAATATGAAAAAAAAGAAAAAAAAATCTCTCCTTAACCTTAAACCCCCAAGAGTGTGTGTGTGTGTGTGTGTGTGTGTGTGTTGGCCCAGGCGGCGCATACTTGGCAGACATGACCACCACGTCACCTCTTTAATACCACTTCTACCATCATCTTCACCCACCTGCCGCCCCCTTCACACCTGTTTCACCTCTCTCTCTCTCTCTCTCTCTCTCTCTCTCTCTCTCTCTCTCTCTCTCTCTCTCTCTCTCTGGGTAGACGTAGAAGTTACTTAGATAATGTTTTCATAAGCCACGCAAGTACACTGAAATATTTCACACGTACACACACACACACACACACACACACACACACACACACACACACACACACCAAGATGTATGTATATCTCTTAGGTACACAGAAACACGTACATAAATATAAGCTCACACACACACACACACACACACACACACACACACACACACAGGACGTTCGTGTCAGATTACAATCGAATGATATATACTCATTCTTTTTTCTTTTTTTCTTACTGCAAACCTTGAACTCTGTGTGGGTCTACTGGTTTGTCTGCTTGTCTGTTTCTCTTTACCTGTTTCCTGACTTCATGTGTGTGTGTGTGTGTGTGTGTGTGTGTGTGTGTGTGTGTGTGTGTGTGTGTGTGTGTGTGTGTGTGTGTGTGTGTGTGTGATTACAAGACCCGTTACAATATCTCTCTCTCTCTCTCTCTCTCTCTCTCTCTCTCTCTCTCTCTCTCTCTCTCTCTCTCTCTCACTGCACCCACATCCTATCCATTTCGCCTATTCTAGCCCCTAACCTTCCATTTGCTGCCCTATTCATTACCCATTTATCCCAATCCCCCTCATCCTCCCTTTCCTTATCTCTTACTTTTTTCCTTGTCCATCATGCTCCCCTTCTTCCTTTTTTTCCAGTTACTTTTTCCTCGTCACCTAAAATTTTCGCATCCTTTTCCTCAATTATGTCTTTTTTTATTCTTACATATTTCTCACGTTTCTTTTTCCCTTATCATTTTATATTTCTTTTAATCAACTATTTTCTTCAGTCTCCTTTATATTTCCACCTCTTCATGTCTTTCTTTTTATACAGTCAGTCAGTGAATCTCTCTCTCTCTCTCTCTCTCTCTCTCTCTCTCTCTCTCTCTCTCTCTGCTTTAATCACTGTTTCCTTCTCTAATGTCTACCTTGACCCTGTTTCCTTAAGCCCATTCTGATTCCCTTTCAACCATCTTCGTAATTCCCTGTTTTGTTTATGCTCATCTCTCTCTCTCTCTCTCTCTCTCTCTCTCTCTCTCTCTCTCTCTCTCTCTCTCTTGCTTCACCCACCTACTTTAATTTAACTCCTCCTCCTTCCTTTCATTCATATCCGTAGCTCCTCGTTCTCCTCCTCTTCTTCGTTCTCATCCATGTCCTCCTCCTCGTCCTCCTTCTCCTTCTTCTCCCCTAACTTACCCTCAATCCATTCCAAATACCCTTTTGTGGATTAATTTTCTCTCTCTCTCTCTCTCTCTCTCTCTCTCTCTCTCTCTCTCTCTCTCTCTCTCTCTCTCTCTCTCTCTCTCCCCGTAAAAGGCATATTTTCAGTTTTTTGCAGATTGTCTCCTCCCATTATTCCTTTTTCTCCTCCTCCTCTTCCCATTATTCCTCCTCCTCCTCCTCGTATCCCCTCTGAACCCATCCCGTTCCTCCTTTCCCTATCACTCTCCATTCCTCTACCACCATCTCACAATAATGTCCAGTTGAATTCTCTCTCTCTCTCTCTCTCTCTCTCTCTCTCTCTCTCTCTCTCTCTCTCTCTCTCTCTCTCTCTCTCTCTCTCTCTTTCTCTCGTCAGTCAGTCAGTCAGTAAGTGGGAGGTGTGTAGGAATGTGAGTATTAACTTTGCGGTATGTGTGTGTGTGTGTGTGTGTGTGTGTGTGTGTGTGTGTGTGTGTGTGTGTGGTTATACAATGCTGCGTGACGTTCATTAAGAGAGTAGCTGGTGTTTAAGTAATGTGGTACTACGGTGTGTGGTGGTGGTGGTGGTGGTGGTCGTTTTTGGGTGTCATAGTTGTGTGTGTGTGTGTGTGTGTGTGTGTGTGGGTGTGTGTGTGTGTGTTACATGATACGAAGCGATGCAACTGTGAAGATGAGAGAGAGAGAGAGAGAGAGAGAGAGAGAGAGAGAGAGAGAGAGAGAGAGAGAGATGATCTACCATATAATACTCTTAACCTAAATTCCAAGACAGTAGAGTGAGTGAGTGAGTGAGTGAGCGAGTGAACTGAGTCGAGGCTTCTAGTGAGATGGTTCGAGTTGGATTATTCAGTGGTTCGCTCAATTATAAGTTTAGGAGTGGCGGGAGGAGGTTCAGTGAGTCAGTGAGGTGGAAGTCCCGCGGGCCAGATTAGGACGGGAGGGCGGCGCCTGTTTAGTGAAGTGATCAGTAAGGGAGACACTGCGCAGTACAGTATATATAATTAGTTGTTATTTCAAGTTGTCGTTCAGCTTTTGTTTAGTTGTTAATTACTGGATTATTATTTATTCACTTGATTATCATCCATTTATAAGTTTTTTCTTTCGTTCATTTTTCAGTTGTTATTCATTTGGTTATTACTCATGTGTAGGTTAGTTATCATTCATTTCCTTCATTATTTTTTTTATTCAGTTGTTATTCACTCGATCATCATTCACCTATGTCATCATTATTTTTTTCTTTCATTTATCAATCAGTTTTCATTTGCTTATCAATATTTTTTCCAATGTTATTATTCAATTGTTGTGAAGTCAACTGTCATTCAGTTCCCGCTATCATTCACTTATTCAGTCCGTTATCATTAAGTCAGCTATTTCAAATCATTATTCAGCAGAAAGACAAAGCCAGTTAACTTACAGCTCATTTAAGAACAATCAGTCTTTTTACGAGTACATCTCTTAAAATCGTCAATAAATAAGCAGTTTTCGTTTAAGGTTCCGCTAATCAGCCAACAGTACGTTCGGAAATTCTTAGCCATTAAATCAACATCCTTTATCCGCAACGTGAGTCAGTCAATCAGTCAGCCAATGGTGCGGAGGCTTGTGAACGTACCCAGTGGTTCATTCATTCAAGGACTCTTCAGGATGTCTGTCAATTCTTCGGTTCCTCAAGCAATTACCGACGACATCACTGCTTTCTTCAATGCCCTTCCTTCCTACCCCCGCTCCCCTCTCTTTCTGTGTGTGTGTGTGTGTGTGTATTCATAGTTCTTACATTACACACACACACACACACACACACACACACAGATAAGCGTATACATAATTATATATTTCCCAACACCAAAATTTTGAAACATATTTCAACCGTATCTTCTAAATAAACATTTCAGTAACGTTTAGCAGTCGCTGTCATGGAGGTAGTTAGTAGTAGTAGTAGTAGTAGTAGTAGTAGTAG
>NC_087180.1:11321614-11339114 GCF_035594125.1 Scylla paramamosain
AAGAAGAAGAAGAAGAAGAAGAAGGACCCACAAGTCAGGAGGCGGCTATTTTCACCTATCTATACCTATCTATAAAAAAAAAAAGTACGCATTTCCACCTGTCATCCCTCTACTCGTATCTGTCCATCTCTCTATAAAACAATTACATTTCCCATCCACCAGTAAGAAATATCAGGAAACAAGAGACGCTGCAAGAGACGATACACCGACAATCAGTCCCTTTTAAAACATGCCTATCTCCACCTATCATCCCAACCACGTGCAAGTGACGGGTGTACCAGGAGACGCAGAGAAGAAAGGTGCTGACTAACCTAACTTAACCTAACCTTACTTAGCCTGACCTACCCTTACTAAACCTAACCTAACCTTACTTAACTTAACCTAACCTAACCTAACTTAACCTAACCTTACTTAACCTGACCTAGCCTTACTAAACCTAACCTAACCTTACTTAACTTAACCTAACCTAACCTAACTTAACCTAACCTTACTTAACCTGACCTACCCTTACTAAATCTAACCTAACCTTACTTAACTTAACCTAACCTAACTTAACCTAACCTTACTTAACCTGCCCTAGCCTTACTAAATCTAACCTAACCTTACTTAACCTAACCTAACTTAACCTAACCTAACCTTACTTAACCTGACCTAGCCTTACTAAACCTAACCTAACCTTACTTAACTTAACCTAACCTAAACCTAACTTAACCTAACCTAACCTTCCATCTAACCTGACCTAGCCTTACTAAACCTAACCTAACCTTACTTAACTTAACCTAACTTAACCTTACTTAACCTAACCTAACTTAACCTAACCAAAACCTACGTCCATCTAACGCAGGGGTGGGGAACGTCCGGCCTCCGGGCCGTATAAGGCCCCCAAGACAATTTGATCAGGCCCGCAAGGCAGTTCATAAACCTGTCAGGGAACTCAGTGATAGCAAGTGGCTGTGTGATCTTGCTTTCATGGTTGACATTACCAAGTATCTCTCAGAGCTGAACGTCAAGCTGCAGGGCCCCAACCAGCTTCTCAGCTCTCTGCTTTCACACGTGAAATCATTTGAAGCTAAATTAAAGCTGTGGAAAGTGCAACTCGAAAGAAGTAACACTGTGCATTTCCCCACTCTGCAAGAACAAAATCCTTCTACAACGGATGAATATGCTGGTGAGTGTGCGAAACTAATTGAGGCATTTAGTGAAAGGTTCAAGGACGTGAAAAGTAAACAACAGGAGTTGAACATCTTCGCTACACCATTTAATGTGGAACCAGCTGATGTGCCTGATAACCTGCAACACGAAATAATTCAGCTGCAAAGCGATGATGAGCTGAAAGCTAGGTACAACAACCTCTCACTGCTTGAGTTCTACAGACGTTACGTAAGTGCTGATGATTTTCCTATTTTGAGGAGACATGCACTGAAATATGCATCTGTGTTCGGAACGACTTACTGCTGCGAGCAGTTCTTCTCAAAACTTACCCTGGCAAAGAGTAGACTGCGCTCCAGACTGACCGATGCAAACCTGGAAAACCAGTTGCGAGTAGCATCATCAACAGTACCACCTAACATCACGCGCCTCGCCAAAGAGAAGCAGTTCCAGCCGTCACATTAGAGGTGAGTTAAATGAGTGAAAAAATAATTGATAACTTTTTATGGCCCGCGAATTATATTAAAAATATCTAAATGGCCCTTGACAGAACGAAAGTTCCCCACCCCTGATCTAACGGGAACACCACAGAAGACAAACAGACAAACAGACAAACAGACAAAACAGACAAACAGCCTTCTAGGTGCCTATGTACAGGTCTGTTGCCTTGTTCCTCCTTTGTGTTCCTCCATTAGTATTCATCATCAGTAGCAAGTTTAGTTAGTAGGTCAGTTTTGATATGTATCTTTCTATTATTGTGTACCTATGATTTGTAATTCTCAATATCTTAGTATCTATGGATGGAACAGAATTATGATTGTTGTTGTTGATAGTAGTAGTAGTAGTAGTAGTAGTAGTAGTAGTAGTAGTAGTAGTAGTAGTAGTGGTGGTGGTAGTGGTGGTGATGGAAGAAGTAAAAATAGTAGAAGTATCAATAACCTTTCCATGCTGCTAAAAAAAAAAAAAAAGATAAAAACCCCTAAATAGAAAACGATATGCCGTCAGTCACGCCGCTTCACTTAATGCCTGACTTAACCAAACACAGAAAAAGGTGACTAGACGCGGCCATCGATACCTGAGCGATGGGTTTTGCCTCACACCTGACCTGCATGAGGATAAAGGTACGAGGCAAAAAGTACAGACCTAACTAAGGGATGCTAATGATTCCTATTTAATGAACCCTATTTAGCGGTAATGAGCGAGAGGCGAGGAATCCCTAGGGCGTGGCGGCGGGCAAGGTAACCATTATACCTGCCTGCTGTGATAATTAGTATAGGAGGAGACCAAGTTTATGATCTTTCTTCTCTTCTTTTTCTCTCTCTACGTTCCCACCATAAGGAGACTCCGTAAAGTGATTCCGGTTTTCTGTGGTTGTTTTCAGTTTTTCTCATTTTTATATTTAACCGGGTTTTGTTTGTGTTTCTGGATTATTGTTATTATTTGCAGTTTTTTTTTATTTATTTATTTTTTTCTCTCTACGTTCCCACCATAAAAAAAAAAGACTATGTAAAATGATTCCGGTTTTCTGTCGTGCTTCTCTGTTCTTCTTATTTTATATTTGACCGCATTTAGTTTGTGTTGGTACTGAATTATTGTTATCATTTTTCTTCCCTGATTCTTTGTAATGCTAAATCAGGTTTGGTTTTTATCATTATCCAATTATCATTATCATTTGCAGTTCATTTACATTTAAGTACGTTTTTCTTTTCTTTTAATTCTTCAGCCATTATTTTGTTAGTGGCGTCTGACTTGTAACGCTATTCAGTTATTGTTACTATTTACAGTTTGTCTATTTACAACTACACTATAATTACTCTTGTTTCGTGGAATTGTTTGTTATGTCTCTTCTCTTAATTGCTTTTGTTTGCATCATCGTTTGATTATTATTACGTATAGTGTGTCTATTTATATTCCCTTACCTGCCTTCAGTATTTCAGTAAAGGCATGTGGAAGAAAACCAAGATGAAAAGTAAGATGTGTGTGCGTCTGTACATGACTGTATGTGACGGTGTCTATTTATATACATTTATTTATATTTTATCTTATTTATATCTATTTTATATACATCTATTTGCATATCTCTTAGGCCTTATAATATTCCAATTTGTAAAAGTAATCATTGAGCGAAGGCGTACCTTTAAAATGCCTGTCTGATTACTCACATCACCAGGTATCTTATTCCAGAGGTGTGTTTTTATATTGTAGCTCTTACAACCACAAGTATTGTTGTCCAGGTGTGTGGGAAGAAATTCACAGGGACCATTTAAATACCTGCGCGTAAAGTCGTGGTCACAAAATAATCGAGTAACCTTCAGCACTGACTTTCATTGAGCACATTGTTTTTATTCATTCTCAACTCCTCTGATCAGCTGACGGTCGCCTCACAAACCTGACAAGTGATGGATTGTTAGTACATTGGAAAGAAAAACCAGAGACAAAGTGAATGATGATTTGTTAATAATCTCACAAACCTGACAGTTAATGGATTCTTTGTACATCAAAAGACTTAAGATAGAAAGAAAACACTAAGCACAATGGAAGTAAATACAGTCCTCAGATTTGCTAGCAACCTCGCAAAAACTGACAAGAGATCGATTATTAATAGACCACAAGACAATTTTGAAAGGAAACATTAACCCTTTGACTGCCACTTGGTACACTTTTCCTTAATTACTCATCGCTCTGAGACATCTTTACTTGTTCTACAGCCACATGCAATATTTGAACTGAAAAAAAATTGCAAAATGTATTCTTTTTCATTGCTAACTTCCCTGTAGATGTTTATAAAGACTTCACGCATTGCTTCTGCTGCTGCTAATTGTTTCGTGTCGCAGTGAAAAAGTTAAACAGAGTGGAAATAAATGCACGCCTCAGATCGCCTAACAATCTTACAGAATTTGGAAGAAAACACTAAACATAATGAAAGTGAAAGCAGCCATCGGATTTACACTCTTGCAAAACACGACGATTCATAAATTTTAGAAGGAAAACATTTCAACCACAGAAACAACAGACGCAGTTATAAAAAAATAAATAAATAAATAAAAAAACGTACAACATTAATTATCCCAGTCACACCTGCATATCTTCAATCTCACTTACTTATGCGACTTCCTAAATGCTTAACTACAGGTATATTGGCAGGTGTGTTAGGAGTCAGGCGCAAGAGCCCACACCTGTTTATGTTGTCCTTACCTTGAGGCTCTTCGCTGCCACTATCAAGATCAACCTTATATGACGGCCAGCAAGTGGGGAAAAAATGAAGGCGGTTGAAGATGGAATTAATTATATGCAAAAATGTGCATCCTGTAAGTCTGTATTTGGAATGACGCTTTTATCAAGACATCCGCAGAGAGAGAGAGAGAGAGAGAGAGAGAGAGAGAGAGAGAGAGAGAGAGAGAGAGAGAGAGAGAGAGAGAGAGAGAGAGAGAGAGAGAGAGAGAAATTGCATACTTTAGAGATAAAAAAAGTTCAAGAAAGCAAAACTAAATGGAAAAATATAAATAAATAGAAAAATACTCTCTCTCTCTCTCTAAGGAAGACAATCCAGCGGCGACGTGCACGTGGCGCCAAATTAGGCAGTAAAATGAAGGCGTGCACTCTCTAAACACTCCGCCCTGACTCACTCTATTTGCACAGGACGCTCATGACTAGGGGTTCCCGCGTCAGGTGTTCATTATACATTATGTTAATCCCCACGTTAATATCTATCTGGGAGCACAGGTAAGAACGCACCTTAATACTAGTTTAGATTATATTCTTACCGGTGAGCAGGTGCCTCTTTTTACTCCGCCAGTTCCCGTCAGTTTTTATGCGCACAGGTAAAAAAGTTTAATTACAGGTAAGGTTGATTGGATTTATAAACGTCCTTGAGTTTTAATTCTTTTTTATGCTGAAGGAGATGTGAGGGAGGGATTCGATTAGAGAGTTCGGTTTGGATACAACACTCAATTTCAATCGCAATCTTCATATGTAATGGCGAGGGCGTAGCAGCTGCCGCGGGCCGCTGTACGTGTATTACTGGATGTGCTATTGGCTGTGTTACTGGCTGTATTGCGGCGTGGATTGCGGGGTACATTGCTGGCTGCTGCGTGGAGGAGGAAGGCTTGCTGACTGGGACGTGGACAGGGACAAATTTTGCGCTGTGAATTGTGTGGAATGTCTGATTGTGTGTAAGGTTACGGTACAGCTTCTTATTTCTACACACTTCGGCGTCTGGTCTCAACTAACAGGCTTGGTGACTGTGACGGGGACAAATTCTGCACTGTGAACTGTGTGGAATGTTAGTGTCTATACCCCTTATTCGTATATTTCAGCCTCTGGTCTTTACTTCCATTGCTCTCTTATGGCCTGGAGCTCTCAGGGAAGGATGAAGGTTTGCTGTGAGGGAAGCGATCAAATTCTGCGTTGTGAATTGTGTGGACTGTCTGAATGTCTGTAAGGCTCCTGAATGTCTGTACAGCTCCTTATTCCTACATTTCTACGTTTGGTCTTTACTTCTAATACTGAAACTGCGTTGCTGTGAGGAAGGTTTGCTGTTACGGACGAGAAAGAGATCTTGTAAACTGCGGGGAATGTTTGTATGTTTATAAAGTTACGGTATAGCTCCTTATTCCTACATTTCAGCGTCTGGTCTCGACTTCTAATTGGCTCTAGTGAACTGAAACTCAACACTGAACTGAGTGGAATGCTGGAGTGATTGTAAGGTTAATGGTACAGATCCTAATTCCTGGTCTCAACTAACAGGCTCTGGTGGAATAGGAACGTGAAGGCTGCGGGGAAACTGACCACACACCTCATATTATTCAGAGGCTCAGAAAGGTGGCGCTAACAACCTTACGAAAACGCTCTTCTTTTTCACTATATACTAGTTTAACTTCTAAGGGTGTTTTCATGGCTGTAGGAGTCAAGGAAAATTATATACTGTTAAAGGGGAAAAAAACACACACCCATAAAAGCCCAATCAATAATCTCTGTGACCATTGAAAATATAGTGAGAGAACTGTGCGTTTAAGAATACAGGTGGCGAAAGCTGTGAAGGTGAAATAAAAAAAGTATGTTAGAAAGTTAAAAGAAAGAGTATATAGGTTACGTATTATTATGGGGGAGAGAAAAGGCAGAGTTTATGTATGGTAAATATTTTAATAGAGGGGGAATGTGTGAAAGGTTACGGCACAGATCTACCAAACGGAAAAACGTAAAGATAAAGGTTATATGAATATTTTAATGCCGAGTTTGTGTGAGGTCGCGGCACAGATGTGGGGAATGGAAGGGTAAAATCATATAACAAGAAATAAAGAACCATACGCGATAATATAATCAACGAGTGAGTGTGTGTGCGTCTGTCTGATTACGTTATTCTTACCGGGGGTGGAAAAGAGTGAAGATTGTGTGGTAAAGATAATAGAGTATGAGATAAAAGAGAGTAAAGGTAAGAGAGACGAACATTAAATTTGAGGTACATATTTGTGGAGTGAGGAAGGGAAATGAGTAAAAATTGTTGAGTAAAGATGAAACACAGAGAACATAACGATTTAGTACAGACATGAGAGAGAGAGAGAGAGAGAGAGAGAGAGAGAGAGAGAGAGAGAGAGAGAGAGAGAGAGAGAGAGAGAGAGAGAGAGAGAGAGAGAGAGAGAGAGAGAGAATTACACAAAGGCACAATATAGAGATCAGTACAAGACTATCACAAGATCACATTTACCAAGCTACAAAACAACACAAGAACCAGGTAGAACAGGTATCACTCAATCAATTAAACCTGCAACATTTATTTTCACCTTACAGACAATCCCCTTTAACATTCAACCCTTCCACCTGCCAACCATCAACCAATCACCAACTTTCATAAGACTGTCTGCAGCTAAAGGAAGGTAATATTTCAAGAAGACACAAGACGCAATGAAAGTGAAGATAACGAAGGATCTGACCACAAAAGTACAATTCCAGGGAAGTTTGGCTATGTATTTCTTAACCCTCGTATATCGCCCGAGGTGCAGCAGGCCGGTAGGAATTATTCAGGGAACCACCAAATGAAACAAGAGTCAACTGTGGTGTGTGTATGTTCCCGTTTTCTTTTTCTTCCTCTCCTTCGGCAGTGAGGTTTTATTCAGCGGCTAATCTTGTCTTCCGTCTTGTCTCCTTCCACAGCTGACAGTGAGACGAACGAAAAGGGCAACTGCGTGTGAAAGTGTGTGAAAATGATTTACTAATGAGGCTTGGTGTTGTATTCTGACTAAAAACTGGAATATTATCAATGGTAGAATGGTAAAAGCTACTGGAATTATTATCTATTGTTTTGACTGAAAGGAAACCGGAATATTATCATCAAAGCTAATGTTTAAAACGACTTAACATATTCTTCTCTTTGCATTATGTATTTGTGTGTGTGTGTGTGTGTGTGTGTGTGTGTGTGTGTGTGTGTGTGTGTGTGTGTGTGTGTGTGTGTGTGTGTGTGTGTGTGAGAGAGAGAGAGAGAGAGAGAGAGAGAGAGAGAGAGAGAGAGAGAGAGAGAGAGAGAGAGAGAGAGAGAGAGAGAGAGAGAGAGAGAGAGAGAGAGAGAGAGAGAGAGAATGTTTGATTAACCTAGTCCAATCAATAAATATAAAAATTCAGTAAAAAAAAAATAAATAAATAAATAAATAAAACAATGCACTCATTAATAACAACAACCAAAATAACTAACGAACATCCAAAGACAAGAAAACAATTCCCAACAAAAAAGTACAAACAGCCAACAAGTAATAATAACAATGAAATCCCTGAAAAAAAGTACTCAATATGCAAACCCTTTTTTTCACAGGCGACCCACAATTCAATCTCACCCTTCCCAAACTTTTACCTGAGCAGAGAAGGGACTATGAATACGTAACCAGGTCGTCTTGCACACTATACATCACCTTTTTTTTTTTTCCTCTCCCTCAGACAGATCAGGTGACAAACTGCTGGGACGCCGCGCATACTAAGCACGGAACTTTTAAAACATTACTTGCTTCTCGTAACATATTAATTAACTCGCCTTTATGTTCATGTATGCTCTCTCTCTCTCTCTCTCTCTCTCTCTCTCTCTCTCTCTCTCTCTCTCTCTCTCTCTCTCTCTCTCTCTCTCTCTTTTTGAGTTTTGCATTTTTCCTTCTTTATCCCATTATTCCTCTTGGTTTTCTTTTTCTCTTTTTCTATTTTCCGTCCATTTCCCTGTCCTTTTTTGTTTCCTCATTCTACATTCTCCTCTCTTATATTTCTCATTTTCCATCCTCCACTCTTTCTCATTCTCCATCCCATCCCTCTTCTTTGTCTTTCTCATTCTCCATCTTTCCATTTCATCTTCCTTTGTCCATTTTTCCTATGTATATATACTCGTATCTCCATCTGTATCAATTTCCTTTATATATTTCCTTTTTCTTTTCAATAATTTTTTTTCACATATATATCTCTACACTAGTTCACTCTTACTATTCTTTCTATTGACACATTTACTCCATTAATTCTGTCTTGTTTTTCTATTCTTTCCCATCCCTTTATTCTTTTCCTCTCCTGTCTTCCTCCTTCCCCTTTTCCTTCGTCTCTGTATCTCTGTTTTGATTATCTCTTCCTTCCTTATCTTCCTCCTTTCCCATTCCTTCCCTCTCTCTCACCTTCCTCTCTCTCTCTCTCTCTCTCTCTCTCTCTCTCTCTCTCCAATATCTCCCATCCTCCCTATATCATCCATTATCTTATCCACACTTACTCCTGCCCACACCTCTGTACCTCCCCGCCTTCCACTTCTCTTCCACCTGGCAAGACCCACGCCCCATCGCTCTCTCCTCCCTATCACCTTCACCACTTCAAAAGGGAGACTAATAAGCGTATGAAAGTAACACCCACTCATGTATGTTTTTACTCTGCCCGGGGTGAGTGATGTGGGTCTGCTCTTCGCCTTGGAAAGAGAGAGAGAGAGAGAGAGAGAGAGAGAGAGAGAGAGAGAAAAAAAAAACAGTTACGTATGGGATGCGCGAAGTATCTGTGTACTCGCATATTGAGTGTCCGGCGCATGGGCTTATGAGAGGAAGAGGCAGAGGAGAGAAAGGTCCGGATTTTTTTAGCGTAGCATCTTCACCACAGTCAAGAGGGCTCCAGAAGGTTATGATTTTTTTTTCTTTTTTTCAATTTTTACGGTTCTGGTGATAGATTAACAAGATTTCTATATTATCAACAGGAGAAGCAGAGGTTATAATTTTTTTTTTTATAATTTTTACGGTTCTGGTGATAGATTAATAAGATTTCCACATTACCGGCAGGAGAAGCAGTCTTGAGGACCCAGTTAATCATCTCTGTGGCCTTTGAAATTAGTCATGGTGAGAAGCAAAGCCTTTCTGTAAACGAGCCTGAAATTTATGATGTCTAAAAATTTGAATTAGTTTACTTTCTTATCTTACTGTGATTTCCTTCTTGGTCATGGTGTTAAATTAAAGGTTTCCACACTTAATTAACGTCAGTGTGTGTGTGTGTGTGTGTGTGTGTGTGTGTGTGTGTGTGTGTGTGTGTGTGTGTGTGTGTGTGTGTGTGTGTGTGTGTGTGTGTGTGTGTGTGTGTGTGTGCTATACGCAATATCTCCATTTAGTCCAAAAGGTTTATTTACATTCTACATATAATTTCCCTTCACATGAATTTCACCTTTCACGCGTTCTCTTTTGAGGGAAAATTATGTATACTTCCCTCACTGACATGTGTTAGGTGGGGTGTATAAAAAGACAGATAAATGAACAGAATGACAGACAGGTAGACAGGTAGATAGGTAGATTGACAGAAAAGGTAGGTAGATAGATAGTAAATAGATAGATAGATAGATAAATAGATAGATAGAGATAGATAGATAAACAGACACAAAGGTAGACAGATAAACAGACAGGTTAAGCCAGACAAATACGTAGACAAACAGATTGGTTAAGTTAGAATAAAGAAAGATACACAATATAAAGCCGGACTTATAGAAATAGAGATACATAAATAGATAGATAGACAGACAGATATACAGAAAGGCAAACAGAGACTGATAGCGATTCACAGACACACAAAGACAGACGCAATTAGATAAACAGAGGCAAACGGAAACAGACAGGTACTGAGAGGGGGATACCAGCCTTAAGGGACGCTCTGCGGGGGGCTCTGGAGGAGAGTATATATTCACCGCTCCTCTAATAAGGCTGCTGCTCGTATTCCAGCTTTGATACTCGGCTGGAGGCAAACTAAGAGTAGAGTATTCTGCGTATTAAATTAATTAATTCCACCAACAGACCGAGAGAGAGAGAGAGAGAGAGAGAGAGAGAGAGAGAGAGAGAGAGAGAGAGAGAGAGAGAGAGAGAGAGAGAGAGAGAGAGAGAGAGAGTCTACCCACATAAGTTCATGATTTAAAGTCCTTCATTATTCTAATTTCAAAACATTTTACTGAATTTTACTGAATAAATAATTTTCTCTTGTGTATGTGCGAGAGAGAGAGAGAGAGAGAGAGAGAGAGAGAGAGAGAGAGAGAGAGAGAGAGAGAGAGAGAGAGAGAGAGAGAGAGAGAGAGAGAGAGAGAGAGAGAGAGAGAGAGTGCAAACATACATACGAACACACCCGTACGCTCAAGCTTGTCAGTCCGGTACCGCCCCCCACACACACACACACACAGCTGGTTTCCGCCCGCACAGGTGTACATCGCGGCTATTAACCTGGTAACGCCTACATGTTAAGGTTGTTCACCTGTCTAAAGTCGCCCCCCATTACCTTTGCTCACCCCGCCTCCTCCCCAGCCAGCCAGTCAGGGAGTCTAACCAGTCTGTCACTTTAGTTAGTTGATTGTCAGTCTGGTGAGTTCTATGTTAGTTTGTTAATCCAATCAGTTTGTTAAATCAGTCAGTCAGTTTAAGCTTCAGTCAGTCTGCTTGTTAAGTAAGTCAGTCTTTCTTTTACTAATTTTATTCAATTAGTCAGTTTGTTGAGTCACTACGTCAGTCTACGATTCAAAAATTTATTCGTCCAGTCAGGATAAGCAGTCAGTTGGAAAGTTAGTAAGTCAGTCTAATTACTCATTTATTCAGTCGGTCAGTCTGTTTAATCAGTTTATAAGTAATCACTCAGTCTACACTTCAACCAGTCAGGAAAAGGCGCAAGTCAGTTTAAGTCATCAGTCAGTCAGTCTGTCTGTCTTATTAACCTTTTATTCAGTTAGTCAGGGTAATGTGCTTGACAGTCACTTTAATTGCTTTTCAGTCACTTTAGCGGTCCGTCAGTCACTTAGGTCTTCAGTCATTCAGTGATCTATTCTACCCAGTCTTCATCATTCAATCTGAGCAGTTTTCAGTCAGTCTATAGTATATTCATTCCACTAATTCAGCCATCACTCACTCAGTCAGCCACCAGTCAATCTATCAGTCAGTCTATTAGGCCATAAGTCAGCATACTCGGTTGTCAGTCAGTCTATTAAGCTGTCAGCCAGTCAATCTCTCTCTCTCTCTCTCTCTCTCTCTCTCTCTCTCTCTCTCTCTCTCTCTCTCTCTGCTGCCAATCAGGGTTCACTTAACACACTGACCAATCGCGTAGCTTCTAAGAATCCCTCGTTTGGTGTTGCTCCCCTGTGATTGGCTCTCGCCCCAGCCAATAGAGAAGGATTACAATGGAAGCCAATTTCGAGCCATTTTTCACCCTACCAATCCTCGACTTCCATTTGTTTTTTATTTATTTACTTTTTTGTGTTCTAATCGCCTCATTTATTCTCTGACCAATCACGTGTCTTATTGTCCATTTGTCGTTTTTTTCTTCACTGTCTTTTTTCTTTCCTTTTTTTCAGTCAATCACGAAACGCCAATTGGAAAAGTAGTGATTTTTCGTCTTTTTTTTTTCCTTTTTTTTGTTCTAGAAAGGGAAAAATTATCTGTCGTGCTGTTCTTTTTTTCTTTTCCTACGAGAGCAATTAGATAACTGGCTGGTCATTGTGTGTGTGTGTGTGTGTGTGTGTGTGTGTGTGTGTGTGTGTGTGTGTGTGTGTGTGTGTGTGTGTGTGTGTGTGTGTGTGTGTGTGTGTGTGTGTACGCGCGCGCGAAAACCCATTAGTATCGCCTCCTTGTTCTTCTGTTCCTCCTCCTCCTCCACTATTTAATATTGCTCTCCACTCTTCCTTAATTCAACCTACTTCTCTCTCTCTCTCTCTCTCTCTCTCTCTCTCTCTCTCTCTCTCTCTCTCTCTCTCTCTCTCTCTCTCTCTCTCCAAGCATCAGTCTAAAGAAATATGAGACAGGAGGAAGATTGAGTCTGACGCGATGGAGAGAAAGGAAGACATGGAAGAAGAAGAGGAGAAGGAGAGGAAGATGAGAAGGAAGGGAGGAAGAGGAGGAGGAAAGGAGAGGAAGAGGAGAAGGAAACTAATCTCTTCCTCTCTTACCATCCATCATTTCCCCATCACCATTTCTATTACCATTCTCTCTCTCTCTCTCTCTCTCTCTCTCTCTCTCTCTCTCTCTCTCTCTCTCTCTCTCTCTGTGTGTGTGTGTGTGTGTGTGTGTGTGTGTGTGTGTGTGTGTGTGTGTGTGTGTGTGTGTGTTTGTGTGTCCATTGTTCTGTCCCTCTCCCCTCATTTCCCTTCCATTATCTTCCCTCCCACATACCTCCTTCCTCCCTAACTTAATTCTTCCCTTCCTCCTCCTCCTCCTCCTCCTCCTCCTCCTCCTCCTCCTCCTCCTCCACCTGTCTTACCCTCTTCTTCCTTCTTATCGATGTCACCTCGCTCTTCTCCTCCTATCTCTTCCCATCATCGATCAACTCTTTCCATCTCTCTCTCTCTCTCTCTCTCTCTCTCTCTCTCTCTCTCTCTCTCTCTCTCTCTCTCTCTCTCTCTCTCTCTCTCTCCTTCCTTCATTACTATGCGACAACTTGGGTAGTTAATTGTAGGTGTGAGAGAGAGAGAGAGAGAGAGAGAGAGAGAGAGAGAGAGAGAGAGAGAGAGAGAGAGAGAGAGAGAGAGAGAGAGAACGTTCTATAAGTGAAACGTAAAAATATCTCTAACTTCCTTTCCCTCTATTTCTATTTTTATCAATAATTCTTTTCAACTCCCTTCCTATCTAACATATTTAGCTTATTTTTCCTCTCTCTCTCTCTCTCTCTCTCTCTCTCTCTCTCTCTCTCTCTCTCTCTCTCTCTCTCTCTCTCTCTCTCTCTAAGAGCGACACACGGAAGAGAGAGAGAGGCGAAGGTACAGATAAACACCGGTTAATAGCATGATGCCGCCCTGTCCCCCTCACACTCGATTAACCGGACTAACGCCTCCTACCTGGATTGAGGCAACGAACAGGTATTTGACCCGTAATGGGGGCTGGCAGGTCACCTTGGGCTTAATGGGCCGAGCTAATGGGGAGTGAGGGCCCACGGCTCCTACACTTATTCTCTTACAGGTTAATTCTAAGGGATACAGTCTCTATCGTGTGTGTGTGTGTGTGTGTGTGTGTGTGTGTGTGTGTGTGTGTGTGTGTGTGTGTGTGTGTGTGTGTGTGTGTGTGTGTGTGTGTGTGGTAATAGATTAGATTATAGGGCAATTATTTAAGACGTGAGGAAGCTTTGAGAGAGAGAGAGAGAGAGAGAGAGAGAGAGAGAGAGAGAGAGAGAGAGAGAGAGAGAGAGAGAGAGAGAGAGAGAGAGAGAGACTCACTTTAACCAATCAAACCGGCACCTTTAACTGGACCTATCAAGATAAAAGATAACGATGACAATAAAGAATAATGATAAAAAAAAGTTATAATTATTGTCCACCACCACCACCACTACCACCACCACCACCACTACCACCACCATCGCTGCCTCGGGGACGGGCGTCTGAGGAGCATTGGCGGGAGGGTGTTTACCTGTACAGACGTTTAATTAAGGTCTTGTTTACATCTTTCCTACCTGACCACCTGTTCTTCCTCCCCTCCCTCCACCACTCCGTTTCATTCCTTCCTTCTCCTCCTTCTTTATTTCTTCATGCCATTTTTTTCCTTTTCAATTTTATTCTTCTGTCCCTTCCTACGTATTACCTCAATTTCCACTCTCCTTCTTTCCCTCCTCTCCCTTCCTCCAATCACATTATTCCTTTCCTTCTCATTTTTGTTCTTTCTCTCATTCCCTCCTTCCTTCCATGCAGTCCCTTCCTACCTCTATTCTCGCCTTCCTTCTTTCCTTCCTCTCCCTCTCTCACTTCTTTCTTCCTTCACTCCATTCCTTTCCTTTCCTTCTTACCTTCATCCCAAACTTCCTTCCATTTTATACATTCCTATCTCTCTTCCCGCCCTCCTCCTTTCCTTCCTCTATCTCCCTTACTTTTTCCTTTCTTTATGTCATTCCTTTCATTTCTTTCTCACTTTTAACCCAAACTTCTATCTTATCCCTTCCTCTCTATTTCTTCCCTTCCTTCTTCCTTCCATTCCCTCCTTCCCTTCTTTCCTATCTCATATTTCTTCCCGTAATTCCTCTTTCCCTCCCTCTTTCCGTCCATTTCTTCTCTCATACCATTCCTTCCCTCCCTCCATCTTCCTCCTAATGCTCCTCCTCCTCCTCCTCCTCCTCCTGATGCTGCTCCTGCTTCGTTCTGATGTCTTCTTCTTCTTCTTCTTCTTCTTTTAAGTTTAGCGTTTTCTTGAGCCTGATTTTCCTCCAAGTATGATTTTACCGAATTCTTTAAGCTATATTTTTCTTCCTCCTCCTCCTCCTCCTCCTCCTCCTCCTCCTCCTCCTCCTCCTCCTCCCCTGTATTTACCGGCCTACAGGCAGACAGGCGGACTGACAGACCGGCTGAGTTCGCGTGTCTAGTGGCCCCTTGACCATGGGAGAGAGAGAGAGAGAGAGAGAGAGAGAGAGAGAGAGAGAGAGAGAGAGAGAGAGAGAGAGACAGAGTTATGTAACGTGTTTACTGCCATGAGAACACACAGAAAACACTCTCTCTCTCTCTCTCTCTCTCTCTCTCTCTCTCTCTCTCTCTCTCTCTCTCTCTCTCTCTCTCTCTCTACACACACACACACACACACACACACAAGCGAAACAATATATAAAAACTTCTTGTGTATCGAAGGCAGGGGTGGGTGAGAGGAAGAGAGGGTGGCGTGAGGGGAGGACTAGGTGGAGGGGGAGGGGAAGGGGGGAGAGAGAGAGAGAGAGAGAGAGAGAGAGAGAGAGAGAGAGAGAGAGAGAGAGAGAGAGAGAGAGAGAGAGAGAGAGAGAGAGAGAATGATACTGTGCCCTTGTGTATTACGACAAAGAACCCTGGCATGACATAAAAAAATATAAAAAAATTATTAATCTGTCTTTATGTCTGTCTGTCTCAGTCTCCGCCTCTCTCTCTCTCTCTCTCTCTCTCTCTCTCTCTCTCTCTCTCTCTCTCTCTCTCTCTCTCTCTCTCATTGAAAATAAAAGGACTCAACGAACCGTAAAGCACGACGATATATAATGAGAGAGAGAGAGAGAGAGAGAGAGAGAGAGAGAGAGAGAGAGAGAGAGAGAGAGAGAGAGAGAGAGAGAGAGAGAGAGCGGGGGGAGGGGAGGGGGAGGGGAGAAATGACGCTTGTTTTTCATTATTGAAAGAACAGAAACTGGAGACAACTTTTTCAAGGGCAGACAGAAGGAGAGCATTGACCTCTCTCTCTCTCTCTCTCTCTCTCTCTCTCTCTCTCTCCCTCTGCCACATCATAAACTTACAAGCCAGAGCATTGCCTCCCCTTCCCTCACTTCATTACAGTTCCATGCTCCTCTGAGGCTTCGAATCTACTCTCCCTGTGTTTCGAATCCCTGCTGATCCCTTGCCTCATGTTCACTCATCCTTTGCTTCGAGGCCTTGTTTGCTATCTGAAGCCCGGCGTGAAGCCTCGGTAATATCTGACCCTTTGTTTTGGATCTGCATTCGACGCTTAGAAGTGAAGCCTAGACAAAACTTGATCCTTTGCCTTTGATTTCTTATTTGAAGCCTGTGGGTAAAGCCTCGAAAAACACCTGATCTTTTGCTTCGGAGCTTCGTTCGGTATTACAAGCGTGGGAGTAAAGCTTCGGCAAAATCTGCTCAGCGTTTCCCTCGGAGTTTCATTTTATATCAGAAACCTGGGAGTGAAGCCTCAACCGAACCTGAACTTTTGCTTTGGAACTTCATTTGGTATTTGAAGCCTGTGGGAGAAGCCTCGACAAAACCTGACCCATTGGTTGAGAGCTTCGTTTGGTATTCGAGGCCTGCGGGTGAAGCCTCGACTCGTTCTCCGGGGCCTCAATAAAGATCAAGTCCAGAGGTCGCTTGAAGGCCACACGTCGCGCTACGGATGTTATGACCCGTAAAACCAGCCTCCTCCTCCACCACTGACTCCACCGCAGCCGCCTCGCCAATACTTGTCCTCATCACTACCTGCTCCACCACCACCACCGCCACTACCACCACTATCACCTTTTGGAGACTGTTTGTTTGTTTTTATTATATACCACCACTATAGTAAACACTTGTGACTATTGCTACTACTACTACTACTACTACTACTACTGTTGTTACTAGCTTGCATCACTACCACTTCCAGTACTTATGCAACAACTAATACTAGCTTTCTCTTCTACTATTACTATTATTTCCTCTACTACCCTTCAATACCACTACCACTACTATTATTACTACAACATATACAGTAACTATCAACAATATTTCCTTCATTATTTTCAACACCAAACTTGCTTCTCCACCCTTGCTAACCTTATCATTATTGCTACCACTACTACTACTACTACTACTACTATATAACCACCACCATTGCACCATAACCCCGCCACAATAGTTTCAACCCCCCCACCAGTCTTCACACAACATTACAACCCCCACCATACCCCCACCATACCACTACACCCCGTCCATCACACACCAGTACATCCCCAGCAGGCACCATTATCAACATTCCAGATAACATCTTCCCCACCACTTAATTCCTCCATTATCTGAGGTAATTACTGTAATCTTTACCCTCACTACTACTACTACTACTACCACTAATACTACCACTACTATTACTACAAGTATCTTTTCCCACCAGAATCACCACCTGTTTTACTTAATGTCTTTCCAATCGCTCGTACGCCATGAGAGAGAGAGAGAGAGAGAGAGAGAGAGAGAGAGAGAGAGAGAGAGAGAGAGAGAGAGAGAGAGAGAGAGAGAGAGAGAGAGGGGGGGGGGATCCGAGCAAAACAACCTTCCACGTTGGCTCCTGATCATGTCTGAAATCCCATCCGTGTGTGTGTGTGTGTGTGTGTGTGTGTGTATGTGTGTGGCTCGGGGGCAGAGGCAAGATGGTGGTAATGGTGGTGGAGCTAGATAGTGGTGGAAGATAGTGGTAATTTGTGGGGGTGG
>NC_087180.1:11344114-11366614 GCF_035594125.1 Scylla paramamosain
TCGTAATAACGCGCGGGACGATGATTGGTTGACCTAATCGTATTTCACGGTCTCGCATTGTAAAGGGACCAAGGGCGAGGGATGAGGGTGGAAGAGGGAGAGGAAGGGAGAGGATATGGAGTGAGTTGTGAGGGAGTCTAATTTCTCTCCCTGCCCCTCATTCCCTCACTTAAAGCTTCTCTCTCTCTCTCTCTCTCTCTCTCTCTCTCTCTCTCTCTCTCTCTCTCTCTCTCTCTCTCTCTCTCTCAAGTAATAAGTTAGATCCCTCCCTATCACTTCCTCCCTTCCCCCCGCTGGTAATATTGTCTCCCTCATTCCCTTCTTCCCATACTAATTCCCCTTTCCCTTCCTCCTTTATTGCGATACAGTGATACAGTCTCTCTCTCTCTCTCTCTCTCTCTCTCTCTCTCTCTCTCTGATTTCTTATAATTCTCTCAGTGTCTCTCTCTACCTCCCTCCCTTTCTCAATTAACAATACAAGTCTCTAGGTTAGTGTCTCTCTCTCTCTCTCTCTCTCTCTCTCTCTCTCTCTCTCTCTCTCTCTCTCTCTCTCTCTCTCTCTCTCTCTCTCACACACTAACTACATTAATAAAAGAAAGTTTATTACAGTTACACAGATGAATACACACACGACGCAGTAAAAGCGAAAGAGAGAGAGAGAGAGAGAGAGAGAGAGAGAGAGAGAGAGAGAGAGAGAGAGAGAGAGAGAGAGAGAGAGAGAGAGAGAGAGAGGGAGGGGGAGGGGGGAAAGCGTCCTCAACACACCACAATCAGATCAGCACTCTCCCAGACACGTGCTGAGCTCACGACCCCAGACTTAACGCGACCAAAATTATGACGTAAATAGTTAGCAGCTTTACTTAATACTTTGGCACGTACTGCAGTTTTTCTCCTCTGCCTCCTTTTTGTCCTTCTTCTTCTTCTTCTTCTTCTTCTTCTTCTTCCTCCTCCCCCTCGTTGTTGTTGTTGTTCTCCTCTTCCTCCTCCTTGTTCTTCTTCTTCTGCTCCTTGTCTGCCTTCTTCTCTTCCTTTTCCTCCTTCCTCCTCCTGTCCTCCTCTTCCTCCTCCTCCTCCTTGTTATTGTCGTTGTTGTTGTTATTGTTGTTGTTTTCTTCTCATCCATCTCCTCCTCCTCCTTCTCTTTCTCCTCCTCTTCCTTTTCTCCTTCTCCACCTCGTCTTTCTTCTTCTCCTCTTCCTCTCCCTCTCATTCTTCCTCCTCCTCCTCCTCCTCCTCCTCCTCGTCGTCGTCGTCGTCGTCGTCGTCTTCGTCGTCGTCGTCGTCGTCGTCGTCGTAGGAGGAGGAGGAGGAGGAGGGTAAAGCGGGATCGACCCTCAGCCACGTAATCTTTGCGGCACGGTAACTTATCCTGGTTTGCATTTCCATTTTCTTAATCTTCAAACAGCCGAGTTGGGGTCAAAAGCTCTGTTGCTGTTTGTTTTTTCCTTTGTATTCCTTTTTGTTCTTCGCCGTCGTCATATTTTCGTTTTTTTCGTTTCTTCCTTTCTTTTATTTTCTTTCATTCTTTCTTCTTCTCCTCCTCCGCCTCCTCCTCCTTCTTTTGGTTTTCCAATTATTGAATTCTGTTAAAAGGGTCTGCGGTCTAAACTGGTGCGTGCGCTGTTCTCAAGTTCAAAGGTTTAGCACAATCCAGTGTTTAGTTAGGCTTTCAAGGGTTTAAATCACATACACCTAAAATTTTGTCTCCACCCTTCTGTACACTTCGGACATCTGAATAAGAAGAAGAAAGGAAGAAAATACAATAAAAGTAAGTAAATAAATAAAAAAACTAAATAAATAAAAATATTTAGAATAAACAGATAAATAAAAAAAATAAAAAAAAGATAGATAAAATAAAATAAAATAATAAAATAACTTCCACCACATACATGTACATCACGACACCTACCTATGTACTAAAATGTAAGAAACTTTCCAAATATCTTACCTAATATCATCATAAATACAATACTAATGAGTAAGTCGTCCCATAAAAAGCATACATGCTCATCTTGACTGTGAGAAAGATGAACAGTCAGGCACATTTTTCTAAGCCATCCTAAGACCTAAGATAGCTTCGTAGGATCTAGCATAATAAGTTATAAATGCAATAGTAAATGTTTCCTCCCGTAGAACTACAGGTTACATATCTATCCTTGGTCAGTGTCCCTCCTACATAAAAAAAAATAAATAAATAAATAAATAAATAAATAAATAAATAAATAAAAAAACGGGAAAGTGAAACAGTGAGGTGTAACTTTGTAAACCTCCCTGAGACCTTCATATCACTTACATATGGAACACTAGTAAATATTTCTTGCTGTAACATAATCTATCTTGACTGCGAGGAAGAGAGACAGTATGGTGCAATATTTCTAAACGATTCTCAGATCTAAAAAAAAAAAACCTTCCTTGCATAATATTAGGAGTAAATATTTCCTATTGTAACACAAAGGCGACATAATTATCTTCATTGCAAGAAAGTGTAACAGTAGTAATTTTCTAAAGCATTCTACTTCCTAAGGCCTTGTACAATATTAGGTGTAAGTATTTCCTCACGTAACACTAAAGGCGACATACCCGTCTTTTACTGTGAGAAAGTGCAACGGTAAAGCATAATTTTCTCAAGTATCCTTCCGCGCTCCCTAATAAGGCCATGAGTGCTTCGCGGCGCCGGAACTGCAGGCTGGGGACCGCTCCTGTAACCCCTTCACAGCTGCACAATTTTTCTCATACTCACAATTTTAAAGACACGTTTTTTTTGTACTAATCTCTATTCTGTAGCATGAAAAGTGAACCAATTAACTTATTATTATTACTTCTTTTCAGTGTTCAAGCATTTATTTATTTATCTATTTATTTATTTATTTATTTATTTTTTTTTTTTTTAGTGCTCTGGATATTAGCAAAGATGGCCCACAAATACAAGGGTTCAGATAGACGTGTGCCTCATTGCTGTTTCTTGTGAGGCGCAAGTGCTTCAGTTTTATTTATTTTATTTATTTATTTATTTTTTTTTTCATTTCATTTACAAGAAGTCGTATATTATTCCAAGAAAGTCGCTCTCTCTCTCTCTCTCTCTCTCTCTCTCTCTCTCTCTCTCTCTCTCTCTCTCTCTCTCTCTCTCTCTCTCTCTTAATATCGCCACCTTCCACCATCAGCACTTTTATTATCCTATGTCTCTTACTTTAAGGTACATATCACAAACAACCTCGTAAGGGTTAAAATGTGTCTTGTTGTTTGTTCATTTCCTTTCTTCTGCTCTCATGTTTGTTCTTGTATTTCTATATTCCTTTAATTCCTGGTCGTTTTCTTTATTCTTCCTGATCTCCACTTCTATCTGCTTATCTCTTTGTCTCTTATCTCTTCTCCCATTTCTGCACATTCTACTTCCTCCCCCCCCCGCCTTACTTTGCTGCCCTGTCTCCTCCAGCAGTAGTTAGTGTAGGGAAGAAGTTCAAGGTTTGTTGCTGTTTGTCTTCCTTTGTATTCCTATGTATTCCTTCTCCTCCACGTCTTCTCAACTGACATTCCTCCACCTCTTCCTTGTCATGTCCTCACCTTTCATCTTTCCTTTCCTTTGCTTTCCTCTTTCGTTCCCTCCCATTCCAATATTCCCTCTTCCTTCTCTTTCTCCTATCCTTACGTCTCTCCCCAACCTCCTCCTTCTTTTCCTCTCGTCCTTACATGTTCCCTCCTTCTTTTCCTCCCGTCCTTACATGTTCCCTCCTCCTCCTCCTCCTCCTCCTCCTCCCCTTCTTCCTCCTACCATCCTCACATCTCTTCCTCATTTTTCTCCCATCCTTATGTGTCCTTCTCCTCTTCCTCTTCTTTCTCTGCCTTCCTCATGTCTTTCCCCAACCTCCTCCTCCTCCTCCTCCTCCTCTCCCTACTATCCTCACGTCTCTCCTTCTTCATCTTTCTCCCATCCTTACATCTCCCCTAACCTCCTCCTCCTTCTCTTTCTCCCCCAAAATTCCTCCTCTTCTTCCTACCATCCTCATCTTTCTCCCATTCTTACGTCTTCCCCCAATCTCCTCCTCTTCCTCCTCCTTATTCTCTCCCCCCACACACCTCCACGAGCCTTCAGGAGAACTTACAACACCCAGACAAACACCTCACGTTATCAATCGACTCTGCCAAGCATCCGTCACCATAAACGTCCAAATAACAACGAGCCCACAATTCGCCTCGGTAACAGTCCTAGTCTTGCCTCCACCTGGGGATTTACAGCTTACAGTACGTGACCCTGTGGTGCTGAATCAAGTGCTCTCTTTACTTTATATATCGCCTGTATTCGCTTGTGTGTTATATTTAGGGTGCCTTTACGTATCTCTGTAACCACGTGGCGACCATCAATAACAGGCGGGGAAAATTCGGTTATATACAGAATGTTTAAAAAAAATGTTATATTCATGGTATTTTTAAAGATGAACACGAATGGAGTGCCTGTATCTCTGTAACCACGTGCGGACCATCAATAAAGCCGCTACCATTTGACCAGGTGGGGAATGCAGTTGGATATATACAGCGTGTTTAAAAAGCTTCTTATATTTATGGTGTTTTATAGATACCCGAATTTGGAGTTTCTGTCTCTCTTACCAAGTGCCGATCATGAATAAAGTTATCATCTGAACAGGCGGCGAATAAAGTTTCAAATGACCGCCTTTTTTGCAGTGGTGAGTTTTATTTCATGGTCAGTTCGTGGGTGTACACATGCAGCAATTTCAATTCAGTCCATCTTTTTTAAACACCCTGGAAATAAACTTTGCAGGAGCCCCCTTTATTTTTATTTCTATTTGTATTATTTTTTTTACGTGATGCAGTAGTACGAAGTGTTTTATTGACCTGTTTTTTATGTGTTTGTATCCGTTTATTCGCACAGTTTGTTGTGCACACAGACTTTACAATAACCTTTTTCTTTGCCCCTTTAAATGATACACCTTCTCAAGCTCCTCAAGGCTGTGCTTCCAACACTGACATACACTCTGTACAGTTTAAGGTAACAAATGGTTTACTAGACAACTACAGTGAAATACAATAGTAGGAACTTTAATAGTATAACATCTATATACAGTTAATTTCCAAACATTTCTGTGTATATATAAGGCCAAAAAACATGTCTATTGCTACATTTTTCTTTGATATATATTCATAGGTCCACAGAAAGGAAAAAATACAGTTTATTAGACAAATACAATCAATCGCAATAGTAGAAACCTTCATACTGTAACATCTATATATCGTTAATTTCCTAGTTTGCATTCGTATGTATATATAAGTGCAAAAACATGTCTATCGCTACAGTTTCCTTAGATATACTTTTCCAGGTCCATGGGAAGCTAAATAACAACATTTGCGTTTTAGTGCATACGAATGTTGTATTCTAAGGCCAAATACAAATAACAGTCAGGTAATAAAGCGTAGTGCAAGTTCAGACTATGATTATGAGAGACGCTAGTGACGAGAGATAAAGTCATCGAGCTCATTAAGTTTAGTTCCTGCTGGCTTATACTCGTATCTGTTACGTGAAGTCCGCCAAGGTTATTCAGAGGGAGCAACACGTGTCATGGTGTCATCAGGGCCGCAGTGTCAGTGTCAAAGGTTTAGTGATCAGTGTCCGAAGCTCAACGATTGTAATTACTTGTTATATACTGTAGACTAGAGGCGATGTAAATTTGTTTTTGTCTAGACTGGAAAACATAAAAGGATAACCTGATCTCTCTCTCTCTCTCTCTCTCTCTCTCTCTCTCTCTCTCTCTCTCTCTCTCTCTCTCTCTCTCTCTCTCTCTCTCTCTCTCATAAATTGATGAGTCTAGACATCTGACTCGTTTGAAAGAAGAAAAATGTCTAGCAAACATTAAAATGGTCTCGTGAATGTTCTTTTTGGTAGTTTGTATTTTTTCATTTGCTTATTATATGATACATGAATAACTGATCATGTCTTAAAAAGATATAGAATGATCTAGATTTCCCCCCTTCTCTCTCTCTCTCTCTCTCTCTCTCTCTCTCTCTCTCTCTCTCTCTCTCTCTCTCTCTCTCTCTCTCTCTTTCTCTCTGTCTGCCTTTATGCTTGCCTGTCTGTCTGTCTGTCTGTCTGTCTGTCTGTCTGTCTGTCTGTCTGTCTGTCTTTCTGTCTGCCTGCCTGTCTGTCTGTCTGTCTGTCTGTCTGTCTGTCGGTCTGCCTGCCTGCCTGCCTGCCTGCTTGCCTGCATGTAAGTCTCTCTCTCTCTCTCTCTCTCTCTCTCTCTCTCTCTCTCTCTCTCTCTCTCTCTCTCTCTCTCTCTCTCTCTCTCTCTCTCTCTCTCTCTCTCTTCATGTAACTTAATGAGTCTAGACATGTGACTTAAAGAAAGAGGGAAAAGAAAAGTCCAATAAATACCAGTTCATATAAAATAAATAGTTACAGGAATACATTTCTTGTAATGTGCATTTATTTACTGATTTTTTATTTTTTCTGCAAGTTAATGGTCTAGACATGTGACTCAAAAAAAGAAGAAGAAGAAGAAGAAGAAGAAGAAGAAGAAGAAGAAGAAGAAGAAGAAGAAGAAGAAGAAGAAGAAGAAGAAGAAGAAGAAGAAGAAGAAGAAGAAGAAGAAGAAGAAGAAGATCAACATCAACAACAACAACAACAACAAATGAAGGAGGAGGAGGAGGAGGAGGAGGAGGAGGAGGAGGAGGAGGAGGAGGAGGAGGAGGAGGAGGTGAAGAAGAAGAAGAAGAAGAAGAAGAAGAAGAAGAAGAAGAAGAAGAAGAAGAAGAAGAAGAAGAAGAAGAAGAAGAAGAAGAAGAAGAAGAAGAAGAAGAAGAAGAAGAAGAAGAAGAAGAAGAAGAAGAAGAAGAAGAAGAAGAAGAAGAAGAAGAAGAAGAAGAAGAAAAGTCTAACAAATATGAGTTCGTGTAAGGAAGGTCTGAGGGATTCATGGAACATAAAAGTCCTGCATTTTTCTACATTAAAAATAGACACAACATGCCAGCAGTAATCTCCAGACCAATACACCTAACCAGCTTAACAACAATAAATACGACAAGCTTAAATGCCACATTAATTGCACTGTTCTAAAACTTTCCATGTAATCAACTCATCCCTTTTGTAAATACACATGATTTAATCCCCTCACCCCTCTCTCTCTCTCCTTCTCTCTTTGCATCTTTCACTTCTCTTAAACCTTGTCATCTTTACTCAGCCTCTCTCTCTCTCTCTCTCTCTCTCTCTCTCTCTCTCTCTCTCTCTCTCTCTCTCTCTCTCTCTCTCTCTCTTAGAAAAGTCTAGATAAATAAAAAAGACAAAACAAGTAGAGTCAAATAAACAAGTGAATGAATAAATAAATAAATCATCAACAAATAAGTAAATAGTTTGTCAGCGTCACTCGTTAAAAAAATAAATAAATAAATACCAAAAAAATAAGGCTCATATCGAGGCTGTCACGTTCAGAAAGTTTTAAAAATGGAACATTTATACACATTTTCACCACTTGCATCAGAGTGTGACTGCGAACGTGATAGAGTGAGCTGCAACACACACACACACACACACACACACACACACACACACACACACACACACACACACACACACACACACACACACACACACACACACACACACACACACACACACACACCCCAAAATAACTCTCTAATTCCTTTCTCTTCACTATTCCGTTTTCTCTTTCTCTATTTACTTATTCACTTATTCATTCATTTATTATATTTGTTCGTATATTAAATTTACTTGTGCATTCATGTATTCATTTGTTATTATGGAGAGAGAGAGAGAGAGAGAGAGAGAGAGAGAGAGAGAGAGAGAGAGAGAGAGAGAGAGAGAGAGAGAGAGAGAGAGAGAGAGAGAGAGAGAGAGAGAGAGAGAGAGAGAGAGGAACCTCCCACGCGACTCGAGCATAACTGAGAAATACAAAGAGAAGATTAATAGACACAGTTATGAAGGGAGTGAGAGAAAGTTCACTTCAGCAACACTCTTAAAGGGGCAACTCAAAGGGGGCTTTTGTTCCTGGCGAGGCATTGTTGTACTGCGGCGGCGTAAAATAATATTCATACAAAGGACACAAGTGGTTCTTCTTCAGTAACTCAGCTTTTTTATTAATGGTATCTTTTTAGAAGTGATCATTCCCCCTAAATAAATAAATAAATAAATAAATTAAAAAGAATGTGGCTTTAAGTAACAATGTACATTTTTTTTCATTCCAATGTAATACAAAAGACAAAAGTGAAGTGTTTTTTTTTTCAATAGCACAACTTTTTTTCATTCTAGTTTTTATCTATTCTTTTTTTTTTGCAACTGTTTCATCTCCCATCGCAAAAAAAAAAAATAAATAAATAAATGAAAATAAAATAAAATGTGCGTGATTTTAAGTAGGAATGTGTTTTATTTTTTTTTCAATGTAAATATTTCAAAAAAGATTTTCAAATAGTAAGTTTTCCCTGCGGCATTTTATTTGATCTTATTTATTATTATTATTATTATTATTATTATTATTATTACTAAGATTAGTAAAGATGTGTTTCAGTCCATTTACAAATAATTCAAGACTTTAATGTCAAAAATAATGTTGATAATTTCACGGACACGTTTCATGGACGCACAAAGTGGATACCGAGAGAGAGAGAGAGAGAGAGAGAGAGAGAGAGAGAGAGAGAGAGAGAGAGAGAGAGAGAGAGAGAGAGAGAGAGAGAGAGAGAGAGAGAGAGCTAAACCTTCACTCGTGGTGCTGACAAGTTCAATATTTCGCAGTAACGATTCAGGTGGAGGTGTGAAGAGTGTTTTCTGACAGGAATACTCGCACGGTGTCAGGTTAGGAACAAGAGGAGGAGAGGGAGAGTGCCCTGCCTATATAAAGTTACACATACGGACAGGGACTTGTTTTGAGGAGAAGTTATAAGGAGAAAACAATTTAAGGGTAACTGCACGGCGCCAGTGGACCAACGTGGCAGCCTCAGCACAAGACACACCTCACGATATCCACCAATCATCTCTATCCATAAATTTATCTAATCTTCTCTTAAAGCTCCCTACTGACTCGGCACGAACAGCCTGATTGATGAGGCTACTCCAGTTATCTACCACTTTATTTGAAAACCAATCTCTTCCTCTTTTCCATTTCAACTTTATCAAACTTGAATTCGTTACTTCTAGTCCTATTCTGAATACTAACCATTAAGAATTTTGTCAGTACCACACTTGTTATACACCTTATCACTTAAATGCCTCAATCAGATGTCGACTTAATCTACGCCTCTCTAACGAATGTAAATTTTAAAGCTTCGACCTCCTCTCTTAAAGAAATGAAATAAAATCACCTCACGGGGAAGGCAAGCAGACAGGTAGAGAGATACGTGAGATTGTGACTTAAATGATCGACAGATGTATAAACAGAGCAATGAAGAGAAATACATACAGATTGACAGATACAAAGAGAAAAATTAAAGACAGGTCGACACATTGACAAATAAAAAGGTGAATATAGAATGAGGTATACAAAATCATAGAGAAAGATATACTGATACAAACAAAAAAAGATAAATAGATAGACGGAGAGATGCACGCATGTACATCAACGATACATGACAGACAGACAGACGAACAGACAGATATAAACAGAGCGTGATGGGTCAGTCAATAATAAGAGTTGTTTCATAATGTAATGCAATAGTGCTGAACAGACTTCCTGGTAACGATAATGGATTTTAGACAAAGGTGTGAACAAAAAGTCTAAACGGTTACTGTACAAAACGCCCACACACACACACACACACACACACACACACACACACACACACAATAGTAGTAATAGTAATTTGACAGGATGTACTTACAAAGAATATGGATTTTTTTTTCTACAAAGTAATAATATTCAACAATGAATAGTAAATAAAAACAGAATTAGAAAACACACACACACACACACACACAAACACACGCGTTGGCGCGGTGACGCACAGCAACCAGTGAATGAAATTGGCATGTGACCTGATCGGTTAAAAGCTCTCTTCCTCTTCCTCGTCCTTCCGCTCCTCCTCCTCCTCCTTCTCCTCTTCCTCTTCCTTCTCTCTCTTCATCTCCTGTCCTTTTCCGCTACACCTTTCTCATCTCCTTCCCTTCACTTTTCTTATCCTTACTTTCGTTTCTCCTTTATCGGTCCATTTTCTCCTCTTCCTCCTCCTGCTCTTCATCTCCCTTTCGTTACACCTTCCTTCTCCTATTTTCCCTCTTCTTTCTAACCTCTCTCTCTCTCTCTCTCTCTCTCTCTCTCTCTCTCTCTCTCTCTCTCTCTCTCTCTCTCTCTCTCTCTCTCTCTCTCATTATCACCTATCATCCTTCCTTTCCCTTTCCACTTCTACCTTTTTTTCATCGTCTTCACTCCCTTATCTTTGCTCCTCTCCCTTTTCTCCTTCTCTCTCTCTCTCTCTCTCTCTCTCTCTCTCTCTCTCTCTCTCTCTCTCTCTCTCTCTCTCTCTGGTCATCTTCAATGTTTCAAACCTCTCCAACTCTCTCCATTCTTCTTTAGGTCTCTCTTCTCTCCCCCTCTCTTTCCTACATCTTACGTCCTTTTTTTTTCTTCCTTTTCCTGCCTTTTTTTTTTGTATCTCTTACTCTAATTTCCCTGTTCCTCTTTCTCTCTCTATTGCTCTCATATCTTTACCGTCTTTTCTTCTTCTCCTTCTTCCTTCCACGTTCTCACTTACTCTCTTCCTTAACCTCTTCCAACAGCAACACATAATCTCTCTCTCTCTCTCTCTCTCTCTCTCTCTCTCTCTCTCTCTCTCTCTCTCTCTCTCTCTCTCTGTACGAGTCCTCTATTTCGTTCTCGAGATTGTACGTCTCTCTCTCTCTCTCTCTCTCTCTCTCTCTCTCTCTCTCTCTCTCTCTCTCTCTCTCTCTCTGTACGAGTCCTCTATTTCGTTCTCGAGATTGTACGTCTTCTCTCTCTCTCTCTCTCTCTCTCTCTCTCTCTCTCTCTCTCTCTCTCTCTCTCTCTCTCTGTCATTCTTTACTCTAAACTCTCCCTTCTGCTCTCCGTCTGCCTTTCACATCATTTTTCCTCCTTCTCTCCCTCTGTCCCCTCTCACTCTCCCTCCCTGTCACCCCTCCACCCCGCAACTCGCGCCTTCAAACCTGCAGTAGTGTTGGAATGCTTGTACTTGACAGGGCGAGGAGCGAATGAGGTAAGTGTTAGGGGCGGGTGCGTGGTGGAATTTGCAATGGAGAGAGAGAGAGAGAGAGAGAGAGAGAGAGAGAGAGAGAGAGAGAGAGAGAGAGAGAGAGAGAGAGAGAGAGAGAGAGAGAGAGAGAGAGAGAGAGAGAGAGAGAGAGAGAGAGAGAGAGAGAGAGAGAGAGAGAGAGAGATGGTAGAGAGTTTTAGATAAGAGTGTATACAGAAAAAGAGCGTCTGTGTGTGGGTGGGGGTGAGTCTAAGGGTGAGAGAGAGAGAGAGAGAGAGAGAGAGAGAGAGAGAGAGAGAGAGAGAGAGAGAGAGAGAGAGAGAGCAGGTGGAGCACTTACCCTCATAAATAACTCGGTGTCAAAATCATATCCACCACTTAGTTTCCGCTAACCACTCTCTCTCTCTCTCTCTCTCTCTCTCTCTCTCTCTCTCTCTCTCTCTCTCTCTCTCTCTCTCTCTCTCTCTCTCTCTCTCTCTCTCTCTCTCTCTCTCTCTCTCTCTCTCTCTCTCATGCATAAATTCCTTACAGTATGTCGTAAGCTAAATAAACATTTCTTAAAAGAATGGAGGAGGAGGAGGAGGAGGAGGAGGAGGAGGAGGAGGAGGAGGAGGAGGAGGAGGAGGAGGAGGAGGAGGAGGAGGAGGAGGAGAAGAAGAAGAAGAAGAAGAAGAAGAAGAAGAAGAAGAAGAAGAAGAAGAAGAAGAAGAAGAAGAAGAAGAAGAAGAAGAAGAAGAAGAAGAAGAAAGCATGTGATGTAGAAAGAAATGAAAGAACTCGAGTAGAATGAGGAAGAGGAGAGGGAGGAGGAGGACGAATAAGAAGAGGAAGAGGAGAAGAAGAGGATGAGCTACAGCTATGTAGGGGAAGGTCAAATATGGAGGTTAAGTTATGTATGAGACGAGGAGGAGGAGGAGGAGGAGGAGGAGGAGGAGGAGGAGGAGGAGGAGGAGGAGGAGGAGGAGGAGGAGGAGGTTAAGGGGAGGAAAAGGGAGGGACAGGCACGTAGCCAAGACATGGTGGGAGTGAGACATGGAGAGAGAGGGACAAGCAGGGAGGGGGAGAGGGAGGGAGAGATGTAGGAGAGAGAGATGGAGGGAAGGAGGAAAGGAGGGAAGGGGGAATGGCAGCCAGTGCCACTAAATGCATCTCAATGTGCAGAGTCTTGCCCCTCTCTCTCTCTCTCTCTCTCTCTCTCTCTCTCTCTCTCTCTCTCTCTCTCTCTCTCTCTCTCTCTCTCTCTCTCTCTCCCTTATCTCTGTCTATCTATCACGGTAACAATGGTCAGATATTCTTCAATCTTTTTCCTTTTTCCAACGCTGCAAAACCGATTTTCTCTCTCTCTCTCTCTCTCTCTCTCTCTCTCTCTCTCTCTCTCTCTCTCTCTCTCTCTCTCTCTCTCTGTGTGTGTGTGTGTGTGTGTGTGTGTGTGTGTGTGTGTGTGTGTGTGTGTGTGTGTGTGTGTGTGTGTGTGTGTGTGTGTGTGTGTGTGATGTCAACCACAACAATATTTCTCTCTCTCTCTCTCTCTCTCTCTCTCTCTCTCTCTCTCTCTCTCTCTCTCTCTCTCTCTCTCTCTCTCTCTCTCTCTCTCTCTCCATAATTGATGAGATATAACATGGCAAATTGAATAGAAAAAATATGAAACACAGAAATGAGAGAAATGTAACTGCCTTTGATGTGTGTGTGTGTGTGTGTGTGTGTGTGTGTGTGTGTGTGTGTGTGTGTGTGTGTGTGTGTGTGTGTGTGTGTGTGTGTGTGTGTGTGTGTGTGTGTGTGTGTGTGTGTGTGTGTGTGTGTGTGTGTGACTACAAAAATACAAGATGAAATGTAACATTACCATAAGCACTGTTACTCACCTTTTGATACTAAATGCTTGCAATAATGATGATCAATAGCAACAACAATAATAATAGTAACAATAATAATAATAATAATAAATGTTCAATACAGTAATAACAGTAAGTGTCATTAAGTAAACAACACCTGCATTGGAATCAACAACGTGCATCATAAAAAGGTCAAGAGTTACAAAAATAAAGCCAACAATATGAAAAAAATGTGAGGGAATATTAATGCAAGATCTTATTATAGAAAAGAGCCTCAATTCTCTCTAGGGCAGATCAGACTGAAGCCAAGCAGACAGGTGTTAGAGGCACTGGAACCTTAGTAGTTGTAATAAGAATAGCATTAGTAGGATTAGTAGTAGCAGTAGTAATATTAGAAGATTTAGTGATGATAATATTAGCAATAATCGTAAAATATTGATAATAGAAGAAGGAGGAGGAGGAGGAGGAGGAGGAGGAGGAGGAGGAATGGAAGTATAAACAGGAACAAGATAACGATAATTAACAGAAGTAGTAGTAGTAGTAGTAGTAGCAATAACAGTAGTGCTCGCAGTAGTAGTAATAGTAGTAGTAAAAAAGAAGTAATAATTAGTAGTAGTAGTAGTATCAGTCAACAATATGAGATGCAAACCAGACCCACATCCTCATTAATCAGAGTCAAGGCATCACAAAAGGAGGTGCAGTAAGAAAGAGCAGAGATGAAATATAAGAATACCATCCTTGACTCGGCCCAGACAGCAGCAGGAGTGAACATGGCATTGACCACAGGGAAGGTAAGAGAGGAGGAGGAGGTCGAGGAGGCGGAGGAGGAGAGGCAGTGGATCAGACACGGCCTTAGTATATTACGTAAGTGTTCTCAAGTGATGTTTGCAACCAAAGAGGGTCACTCATGCTGAGAGAGAGAGAGAGAGAGAGAGAGAGAGAGAGAGAGAGAGAGAGAGAGAGAGAGAGAGAGAGAGAGAGAGAGAGAGAGAGAGAGAGAGAGAGAGTATACAGCCAGAAATATAGGCAGAAATGTAGAAACAGAAAGCCAGACAAGTTAGTGACAAATTGAGAGAGAGAGAGAGAGAGAGAGAGAGAGAGAGAGAGAGAGAGAGAGAGAGAGAGAGAGAGAGAGAGAGAGAGAGAGAGAGAGAGAGAGTATACAGACAGATATATAGTGACAGAAATGCAGAAACAGAGGACAGACAAATTAGTGATAAAAAAATAGCAGATTGCATTAACTGGTTAGTGTGCCGTAAAATTATCCCAAAAAACGGACCAAATAAAATACCTGTGCTATTGCCGCCATCTGAAAGGAGACAAAACGGATGAGTTGTTTGCCCAATGAGAACATGTAAACAAACAGAGAAAAGTAAACAAACATTGCATTGGAAAAAAAATAAAAAATAAAAGTGAATGACAACACTGACAGACCTCTTTTCTGTGTGTGTGTGTGTGTGTGTGTGTGTGTGTGTGTGTGTGTGTGTGTGTGTGTGTGTGTGTGTGTGTGTGTGTGTGTGTGTGTGTGTGTGTGTGTGTGTGTTTGGCCTGTCAGCATTTTTCTTTTTTTTTAGAGTGCAACTTTTATAGCGGATATTAAGGTTAACGAGGGCACGTGTGTGTGTGTGTGTGTGTGTGTGTGTGTGTGTGTGTGTGTGTGTGTGTGTGTGTGTGTGTGTGTGTGTGTGTGTGTGTGTGTGTAAAACAAAAGGCAGGTACAGGATTAAAAAAAAAAAAAAAAAAAAAACAAAGAGAGAAGGGAAAAAAAAAAAAAGGACACAATATAAAAAGACAAAAATTCAAAATAACCAGACCAAAAATATGTCCTCAGAATTTAGGACAACTAACCTCCCCTCCCCAAGCTCCCCCACTTACCCCCCTATTCCCTTTCTTTCCCCTTCTTTCCTTCCCTGTCTACTACTCACCTTCTCCATCTATCGATCTATTTCCCCATTCTCCCTTCACCCTTCTTTTCTATCCCCTCCTCAACGCTGATCTCTTTCTGTGACCTCCTTCAGGCGACTTTGAGGTCAGCAGGAGTCAAAGAATGTCATACGATCTATTTAACTGTGTGTGTGTGTGTGTGTGTGTGTGTGTGTGTGTGTGTGTGTGTGTGTGTGTGTTGATGTCTCCTTGGTAACATAAATAAAAGCAAATCTCAGACATCTTTCGTTTATTCTTACATATTATGTCTTCGTATTTTTGTAATTTTAGATTCAAATGCCTTTATTATTTTATTTATTTATTATTTCAAAAAATTATAGCAGTTTCGAATTTCCACTTTTTTCTTTCGGCTTTTTTTTTGTTCGATCTTTTTTCTTCAAGCGTCGCTCCTCAAGAGTTCCGCGTTTTCCAGTTTCGCGTTTCCAAATTTCGCGCTACAAGTTTCGCTAATCACCTCACATCGTTCTTTTTCAAAACACATTAAAGACTTCCTAGACTTTTACTTTCTTCTCCCTCTTTCTTTCTCTTTCACCTTCAGAGAATTCTTCATACTCCTCCTGTAAATAAAACGAGTTAATGCCCTCTCTCTCTCTCTCTCTCTCTCTCTCTCTCTCTCTCTCTCTCTCTCTCTCTCTCTCTCTCTCTCTCTCTCTCTCTCTCTCTCTCTCTCTCTCAACTAATTCTCAGTTTGATTCTCAGAAAAAAATTCCTTCATGCTCCCTCCTCCTTCTCCACCACCACCACCACCACCACCACCACCACCACCACCACCACCACCTCCTCCTCCTCCTCCTCCTGAACACCCGACACCCAAGCCTTGATAGCCGCGCCACTAGACCAACACGACTGACAGAAGCCCCTCTCCTCCTCATCTCCCTCACCCTCCTCCTATCTCTTCTCCTTCCTTCCATCTCTCCCTCTGATTTTCTCTCCCTTCCCACTTTGAACTGTATATTTTTCTTTCCTTTCTTACTCCTTTCTCTCCCTTGTTTCGAGTTCTTCCTATGGTTTTCTCTCCCCTCTCTTCGTCTTCCTCCTCTTCTTCTCCCCCTGGCACATCACTCCTCTATCTCTCACTGTCTGTTCTCTTCCTTTCTCCTCCTTATCTCCTTACGTCTTCCACCTCGTGAGACAAGCGAGGCAAGTCTTTTCCGTCACTGAGAGAGAGAGAGAGAGAGAGAGAGAGAGAGAGAGAGAGAGAGAGAGAGAGAGAGAGAGAGAGAGAGAGAGAGAGAGAGAGAGAGAGAGAGAGAGAGAGAGAGAGAGAGAGAGAGAGAGAGACTACAATTGTTCCTACCACTACCAGCACCACCACCACCTCCTCCTCTTCCTCTTCCTCCTCCTACTACTACCATTACTGCTACTACTACTACTACTACTACTACTACTACTACTATTACTATTATTATTCCTACCACTACAACAACAATAACATTAAGAACGACACCACCACCACCACCATCACCACCAACACCAACAACAACAACACCAACAACACCAACATCAACACCAACAACATCAACAAAACAACAACAACAACAACAACTACTACTACTACTACCACAAGTACTATTCTGCAAGTTTTATTCAGAGCGAGGTGGTGGTGAGCCAGCCCGCCAGCCAGCCAGCCAGCCAACCAGCCAGCCAATCAACCAAGCCTAACTTTGGGAGAGAGACAGAGAGACAGGGAGGGAGGGGTAGGGAGGGAGGGAGAGGCGGGACAGAGAGCAGCCAATATAAAAAGGTTAGTTTTTGGAGAGATGTAAATAATTATGTTGCACGTGTCTGATGTGTTCATTGGCTTGTTTATTGTTGTCTTCTGGTCGTTATTGTAGTAGTAGTAGTAGTAGTAATAGTAGTAGTAGTAGTAGTAGCACCACCACCACCACCACCACCACCACCAACCGAATCATTATGAACATGAATATCGTGACCATAATCTTCTTTCCGTGATCATTCCTTACTTTACGTTCGAGTGTCTATTTCCTTTTTCCAGTCGTTACAAAAGTTAACTCGGCGTGTTTAGTTAATATTTAATTCGGAGCGTTGACTCTTAATCCAATATGAAAGGGCTTTGACACCAGAAGAAAAAA
Source organism: Scylla paramamosain (assembly GCF_035594125.1). Lineage (NCBI taxonomy): Eukaryota > Metazoa > Arthropoda > Malacostraca > Decapoda > Portunidae > Scylla > Scylla paramamosain. The sequence continues at coordinate 11,361,162 of NC_087180.1, forward strand.
CAAGGACTTAAACCATCACTCATTTAATCCAATAAAGCGGAAGGCGACCTCAATACACACGCACAAACACACAAACAAAAAAATTCACACGTTCTGTTTATGCCAAGTCCCTAAAATCAAAGCGGTAAAGTTGATAAGTACGCGTAAAGAATTCAAATGCTCCCTATTCATAAGTAAAAAGCAGTAATTGGTGGAAAAAAAAATTACATGTGCTATTATTACTATTATTATTTCTACTTATGTACCTCTGCCTTGATCCCTGCGCCATGTTGAAGTATTATCTCGTTTTCTGTGAAGCCTAAACGTATTACACTCATATATAAACGCCGCTAAATAAACAAAGAGAGAGAGAGAGAGAGAGAGAGAGAGAGAGAGAGAGAGAGAGAGAGAGAGAGAGAGAGAGAGAGAGAGAGAGAGAGAGCACTTACACCTGTAATTGTGGCGCTCGTGCTTGTGAAGGAAGGTGAGATGGGGGGAGTGAGTGAGAGAGAGGGGGAGGGAAGGGGAGGGAAGGGGAGAGATGAGGTGAGGGAGGAGAAGTTAAAGGAGGAAAGGCAAGAGGTGAGGAGGAGGAGGAGGAGGAGGAGGAGGAGGAGGAGGAGGAGGAGGGGCAATGGAACAGAGGAACAGAGATGAGAGGTGAGAAGACAGAGAGAAGAGAAAGGAGAGCGGATGATGATGGAGGGGAGGGAGAGGAGAAGGGGGAAGGGGGAGAGTTGGAGAGAGGAGGTCAGAGGGGAGAGAGGTAAGAGGGTAACAGACTTGTCACTTGCAGGAATAGCATTGCCTCCTCCTCCTCCTCCTCCTCCTCCTCCTCCTCCTCCTCCTCCTCCTCGTCTTCCTCCTTCCCGCTCTTTCATTAAGGTGAATAAGTACCTATCTGTTATGAGCGCAAGGGTGAGTTCTGCGTGCTGCCCTGGAGGAAGGAGGGCAAGGAAGAGAGGCGGGAAGGAAGGGAGGCGGGAAGGAAGGGAGGCGGAAAGGAAGGGAAGATGGAAAGACAGGGAAGGAAGCAGGAAGAGACAGCTGAAGAAAGAGAACCAGTAAAGAAAGTAAGAAGTGAGGTGAAGAAAATTTAGGCTAGAGAGAGAGAGAGAGAGAGAGAGAGAGAGAGAGAGAGAGAGAGAGAGAGAGAGAGAGAGAGAGAGAGAGAGAGAGAGAGAGAGAGAGAGAGTATATACTCGTACAAAATACAGATGAAAGACAAATAATAAAAGAGGTAAATGGACACAAAGAACAAGACGAAACGATGGAAATGAGAAAAATACTAATAGAGAGAGAGAGAGAGAGAGAGAGAGAGAGAGAGAGAGAGAGAGAGAGAGAGAGAGAGAGAGAGAGAGAGAGAGAGAGAGAGAGAGAGAGAGAGTTAAAAAAAATTATAATGAAGTAACTTGAACCAAGATTTATATTAAAGAAAAAGGAGAAAGAGGAGGAAGAAGAAGAGGAGGAGGAAGAAAATAAAAGAAGAATCCTGTGTTAGTAAAGATGTTGATCGATTCGAAAGAAAATTAGACCAGTGGGTAAACTTTGGGGGAAAAGATGAAGGGAGGAAGGGGTGAAGGGAGGGGGAGAGGAGAGGAGATGGGGGAAGGAAAGAAAGTGAGAGGCGTGGATGAAAGATGCGGAATGGATGCAGAAGAATGAGGAGGAGGAGGAACAGGAGTAAGAAGAAGAAGAAGAAGAAGAAGAAGAAGAAGAAGAAGAAGAAGAAGAAGAAGAAGAAGAAGAAGAAGAAGAAGAACAACAACAACAACAACAACAACAACAACAACAACAACAACAACAACAACAACAAATGCCAATGAAAAAAAACTCACATAAAAAAGAACATCAAACCAAAAGAAAAAAAAAGAAAAAAAAGAAAAATGACAACAAAAAACACGAACCAGAGAGAGAGAGAGAGAAAAAAAAAAAAAGGAAAAGAAAATGCAGAAACACCCCAGTGACACCAAAACACGCCAAACCAAGCACCTCAAACAAACCAAACCACCCACAACCTCACCATTACACAACCATCACGTGACTCCATTTAAGAATAACCTTCACCCTTCCACTCTCCCCGTCGGTCACCCCCACATACCCCCTCCACTTTCATATCCCTCCCTCTCTTCCACCGCGAGCCTCTTTCCCCTTCCAATATGACTCTCCTGCCCCGTCCCCCCCCCATACCCCTTCCCTCGAGGCATGAAAGAGAGGAGTGTGAAAGGGACGCAGTGAGAATCTCTTCAAAGGTCCCGAACTAAGGGGAGGTTACGAACTAAATAGTATATTGGAAGCCCCACTTATTCCATGGGAGAGTGAGGGAGAGGAAGGGAGAGAGGATACTGCGGCGGTCTTTGTCAGTGAGTCTCTGTACAGAACGCGGGATTATGGGTAAGTCGTGGTCGTTTAATAATTCCTGTTTGTGTTTGTAGATCATGAACTGTTCTCATATGTTTCGTTGTGTTGTCTGTGGAATTAATGGTGTAGTAGTATTTATGTAGTGATTTAGTTAGCAGTAGGTTAGTGGCTATAATTACTGCTTCTGTATATCGAGTAATAATTCGTAAAAGTTATTAGTGCAGCAGAGTTAAGTGACGTCATCTGTAGTGGCTAACGCCTCCACTAGTTTCAACAGGTTTTATTTATTTATTTTGTTTACTTGATTTATTTGTTTATTGATGTAATTATTTATATTTATTTGCTTGATTATCAATCTATTTTATTTTACGTATCTATTTATTTATTTATTTTTTTTGGTGGGGAGGAAAGAGGAGCAGCGGCCAAGGGAAAAACGAAAACGTGGCGGGAAAAAAGGGCCACTGAAGGTGCTGGTGCCCAAGAAAAAGAGACAGTTTTATACCAAATACAAAAATTATACGAAAACTTACAATGATATTCAAAAGCTTTTATCATCCTAGACACTTCTACAAGGTACCGAATTACTGATGCATAAAAAATAAATAAATAAAAAAAAACACGGCCAGAACCAAATTCATCTGCGTGGTCTTTGAAGAAAAGTCAAGAACAGTCCTTAATGAGGGAACAAAGCGCCGAGAACATGAGGTTGCGGTGCCGTGTGTGGGTGAGGCCGAGACCAAGACCTCTTGCTCAAGCGGGTCAGAAACTCCTCCTTCGTCAGTGAAAGCCTGTGTGATCCAAGCCCTCCGAGTGACAGGCGAGGACGTTACCACTGAGCTGTGTGTGTGTGTGTGTGTGTGTGTGTGTGTGTGTGTGTGTGTGTGTGTGTGTGTGTGTGTGTGTGTTAGGGGTATGAATTAGGAGTGTATTTGAGGAGGAGCAGGAGGCAGATAGGAAGGACGGATGTGAGAGAAGTGTGTATGAAGAGGAAGGAGGAGGAGGAGGAGGAGGAGGAGGAGGAGGAGGAGGAGGAGGAGGAGGAGGAGGAGGAGGAGGATGCAGGAGTATATAAGAAGGGTGAATGAAAAAGAAAAAAAAAGACGTGTGTGTGTGTGTGTGTGTGTGTGTGTGTGTTTAAGACGAAGGTCAGGATACCAAATATCCTGAAGGATCCACCTCCTCCTGGGTACGTCTAAGAGGGGAGGAGGGAAAGAGGAGCTAGAGAAAGTAAAGAAAGAGAAGGAATGAAAAGAAAGAGTGCCTGAAGGTAAAGTGGAAATAGAGATTAGTAAATAAAGGATAGGAAGAAAAGAAAAGGTAAGACATGAGAGAGAGAGAGAGAGAGAGAGAGAGAGAGAGAGAGAGAGAGAGAGAGAGAGAGAGAGAGAGAGAGAGAGAGAGAGAGAGAGAGAGAGAGAGAGAGCGATAAAAGGATGGAGATGAAGAAAGATAGGAGGAATGGACAGAAAAAATAACAGGAAAGAATGAAATAAAAAAAAGAAGAGAGAGAGAAAGATAGGAAAAGGAGATAAACTGAAGTATGAGAAGGAAGAATAAGAAGAGTAAAAATTAAAGGAGGAAAGAATGAAAAGGAAGAAGGGTAGGAAGATAAGAGAGAGGAGGATAGGAAAAGGAGGGAAGCAGAAGTATGGAAAGAAAGAACAGGAAAAGAAAGACAAGAAGATTAACAAAATATGAGAAAGAAGGAAATGAAGGGAAGAGAAGGATGCAGAGGAGATATGAAGGAAAATGAAGAGAGAGAATGAGAAGAAAAATGGTAGGAGGAAAGGAAGGAGGAAAGATAAAGACGGAGAAGGACGAAGAAAGAGAGAAATGGATTAGAGAAAGGAAATCAAAATAAGGAGGAGGAAGAAAATGAAAACTGATAAAACAAAGGAGAAGAAAAAGGAGAAGAAAGAAGGTAAAACTGGATAAAAGAGAGAAAGAGAATGAAAACAAGAAGGAGGAGGAGAAAAGAGGGAAGAAAGTGAGAAATGGATAAAACAAAGAAAGAGAATAAGAACAAAGAGGATAAAGGCAGGGAAGAAGAGAAGAGGAAGGCTGGAACGAGAGAAGACAAAAGAATGTTAGAGGGAAAGAAAGAAGGAGAGGGGAAGACGAAAAAAAATACGAAATGGATAAAATAAAGAAAGAGAATAAGAACAGAGAGGATAACGGCTGGGAAGAAGGGAAGAGGAAGGCTGGAACGAGAGAATAAAACGAAAGAATGTTAGAAGGAAAGAAAGAAGCAGGAGGAGAAGGAGGAGGAGGAAGAAAGTAAGAAATGGATAAAAGAGAATTAGAACACAGAGGATAAAGGCAGGAAAGAAGAGAAGAGGAAGGATGGAAGGAGAGAACGAGACGAAAGAATGTTAGAAGGAAAGGAAGAAGGAGAAAAGATACAAAAGAACAAGAGGGAGAAGGAGGAGGAGGAGGAGGAGGAGGAGGAGGAGGAGGAGGAGGAGGAGGAAGGTACGAGATGGATAAAGAAAGAGAATTAGAACAGAGAGGATAAATAGGTAGGGAGGGAGAGAAGAGGAAAAATGAACACGTTTAATATAGAGTGCGTAGCTTCGTTGGAAAAGTAGAGTTTTACCCACGAAATATTAATGCTGGTGACAATACCGAAGGGCGCGAGTGAAAACGGAATGCACTCTTGTATTCATTACGCCCCGGTACACTCAACGTCCTTCTCTATAACGAACTAGCGCAGTTACGGAAGGGGGTGGAAGTTTTGAATGAGATTTTTTAGTTTCCACTTTTTGTACCAAGAAATAATAATACTTTAATGCGGAACTGAATAGAAATGAAAAGTTAAAAAGGGTTAAAATTAAATAGAAAAAAAATATACGTTACTGAAATGAAAAGAAATAAAAGGAATACGAAAGAAATAAACGGGTAGAAAGCATTAAAGTACAATTATTTTAGACAAGAAAAAAAATGCGAAAACTGGTGAAAACTAGAAAATATTAAATACCTATTAAAAATTCAATGGGATGAAATGAGAAAAAAAATACGTTACTGATATTAAAAGAGATAAAAAGGATTAAAAAACAAAAAGAAATGAAGGTATTATGTGATTATGTTAAGGCAAAAATATCATGAAAACTGGT
>NC_087180.1:11376614-11379114 GCF_035594125.1 Scylla paramamosain
AGTAGTAGTAGTAGTAATAGTAGTTGTTGTTGTTGTTGTTGTTGTTGTTGTTGTTGTTGTTGAACCTTGAGGAGGAGGAGGAGTAAAAAGAACAACGACAACGACAACAACAACAACAACAACAACAACAACAACAACAACAACAATTACTACTACTACTACTACTACTACTACTACTACTACTACTGCTACTACTACTACTGGGCAGTTACACACGTTGATAGCAACAAGCATGAGTTTATTAGGCAAATCCGTGGTAATACTACTGTGCGTATAACTATTAATAGACGTGTGTGTGTGTGTGTGTGTGTGTGTGTGTGTGTGTGTGTGTGTGTGTGTGTGTGTGTGTGTGTGTGTGTGTACAAGGGGATTTAATGTGAGTCATAGTAGCATGAGTCACTGCGTGTGTGCGTGTGTGCATGTTATCTGGTGTGTGTGCGTGTGTGTAGGTGTGTGCGTGTATGCGTGTGCGTGTGTGTACGTCCCATTAAACACGAAAGTAGTGGAGTATTTTTGTGCGCACGTATGTATTTGACGTTAGTGTGTGTGTGTGTGTGTGTGTGTGTGTGTTACGTGTATAGAAGTACTTTCAGTGTGTGTGTGTGTGTGTGTGTGTGTGTGTGTGTAACAGGATCGAGGTGCGTCAAGCCCGACAGGTGGCGCTCGTCAGGTAATACATACTCTCCCCCTTCTCCCTCCCTTGTCCCTCCTCTCCTTACTCTCCCACTCTTACCCTTCACCTCCACTCCCTGCCTTCCCCTCCCTCACCATCTCTCCCATACCAACCATTCCTTCTATCCCCTTCTCTCCACTTTTTCTACCTCTCTCCCTTCTTCTATTCCATATTTCTCTACATTTTCAACTTCTTCCTCTCCGAATCTTTATTTTCTCTCTCCCTTCTCCTCCTATTCCAATACTTCTCTATATTTTCAACCTCTTCCTCTCCTTCTCTATTTTCCTCTTCCATCTCTTCCACCTCTCCCTCTCCCCTCCCAGGCCTTACATCACCCCTCACCCAACATGATGTACTGCTCTCTCTTCCCTCTCCCTCTCCCCCTCCCTCCCCAGTGAGTCAACCTTTTACCTCTCCCTCCCTCTCCCTTTTCCTCCTCTTCTACTTGTTTTTCAGTTCTTCCTCATATTACCTCTTCCTCTTTGTCCTTTCCTTCTCATCCTTCTCTCTTCCTTCATTATATTCAGTCAGTGTTCATCCTCCTCCTTCTCCTCCTCCTCCTACTTCCCTCCCTACATTCCTCACCTAAGTACGGCTTCTTCTACCTCCTCCTCCTCCTTCTTTCTTGCATGCTTCACCCCTCCTCCACACCCTGTTTCTCTCCCTTTCCATTCTTCATCCTCCTACACATCCTCCTACACTCCTTCCTTCTACTCCTCCACCTCCGTATCTCCTTCTAATCTCTCCTATGTCCTTCACTGTTACATATTATTATTGTCATTGTCAAATCCTCCTCCTCTTCCTCCTCCTCTTCCTCCATTCCATCTACAGCCTTTCAAATCTTCATCCACTTCATCGCACACCGCCTCTTCCTCCCACTCCTCCTCCTCCTCTTCCTCCTCCTCCTCCTCCTCCTCTTCCTCCTCCAAGGTCACAGAAGCCCAGCAAGGAGGCACGAAATCTCCCTCACGACGAAGGATTTGCGGGAAGAGGAATCCTTTTTACTGTCTAGAGAGAGAGAGAGAGAGAGAGAGAGAGAGAGAGAGAGAGAGAGAGAGAGAGAGAGAGAGAGAGAGAGAGAGAGTGTGTGTTCTTTGGTGACCTTTTGAGAGGAAAGTTACAGACGCCAATTAAAGTTCAAGTGACGGAAACTTAAAGATACACTTGCATAAGAGGATACACAGTACACACACACACACACACACACACACACACACACACACACACACACACACACACTAAGAGAAAGAGAGAGAGAGAGAGAGAGAGAGAGAGAGAGAGAGAGAGAGAGAGAGAGAGAGAGAGAGAGAGAGAGAGAGAGAGAGAGAGAGAGAGAGAGAGAGAGAGAGAGAGAGAGAGAGAGAGAGAGATTCATTATAAATTCACAGTTCCATTCCGTGACTAATATCATCAGTAGTTTAAAAATCAACTCATTAAATACCACTGATAAATATAATAATAATAATCACAACAACAACAACAACAACAACAACAACAAGTACATCTACAACACTAACTAGAGCAAAGAGAAAGAAAATAAAAAAAAACTATAAAACCGCAGTAGTAGCAGCAGCAGCAGTAGTACTAGTAGTAGTACTAGTAGTAGTAGTAGTAGCAGTAGCAAAAAAAATGCTATTAAACCATCACAAAACCAATCACCACCACCACCACCACCACCACCACCACCACCACCACCACCACCCTCAATCACCAGCGCAATCCGTCCCATGAGGAGCCAACACTCACTAACACCAGCTATTACTCTCATCACATGCGTTCACTTCAAGAGCCTCTACTCGCTCCCATTAAAACTCTTACTAACCTAAC
>NC_087180.1:11386614-11389114 GCF_035594125.1 Scylla paramamosain
AAATAAAAGGAAAAACTTGAGATATATAAATGACTCCAGAAAAAATAAATAAATAAAAAAAAACCTCAAAAGTATCCGAAATAATATGAAACACACGTGCACTTACTGAAATTACTAAAAGTACGTGTATAAGTAGCCGTACCGAAAAGATTGCCAGATAACCACTTTAATAACCAGATAACAAGAAATACACTAATCCCTCCCTCTACGCCATCCACTAGTTTGCCAAGACATCACGTGCACCGATGACTGACACATGATGACGGTGGTAGAGCGAAGTGGGTACCTGCTGCCATCAACTGCCATAATCATGTTGCATTCCTTAACACTCCCTGATTGGTATTGTGTTTAGTGCTACGCCATAACATTGTGAAATTGTGCCTGACAGCTTTTAACCAAGTTATATACGAACCGCTGTTAATGTTGCTCTGACTGGTCACACACACACACACACACACACACACACACACACACACACACACACACACATATTCACGTTCTTTTGACGTAAGAGTTTACACATTCCAGAAGTAATGGGACGGGGGCTCCACGTTACGACTGACTCTCTCTCTCTCTCTCTCTCTCTCTCTCTCTCTCTCTCTCTCTCTCTCTCTCTCTCTCTCTCTCTCTCTCTCTCTCTCTCTCTCTCTCTCTCCTGTACGAGTAAATGAAAGACAAACAACAATCTCTAAAAATACATTTGTTCACAAAACACACACACACACACACACACACACACACACACACACACACACACACAGTATAAGCCATAACAGTACAAAAAGCCTCCTAATTGCTAACGGCTAATGACTTAATCACCTGAAACCATATACCTGATAACATCATGAAGTAGTTGCCTGGACCCTGAGTGCCCAGGTAATTAAAAATAAACACAGGTGAGCTGAGGTAATACATAACCACGATACATGAGTAGTACATAGTTGTATTGGTACTTTTAGTAATATGTGTTTAGGTTTATGTTCGTTAGGTAGTATCAGTGTCATCATGAGGTACGTTAATGTGTGTGTGTGTGTGTGTGTGTGTGTGTGTGTGTGTGTGTGTGTGTGTGTGTGTGTGTGTGTGTGTGTGTGTGTGTGTGTGTGTGTGTGTGTACTCTATCTGTGGTTGTTCTTGTTTATTTGAAGAGCAGGAGGAGGAGGAGGAAGACAAGGGCACAGAGGACGACGACGAGGAAGACGAGGTTGGGGGAAGAGGGCGGGGAGGAGGAATAGTAGTGATAAAAACAGTGCGAGCAGATAAAAATACAAAAGAGGGACTGATAAAGAGGGAGCAGAGTACGTATTAATCTGTTTAGTAATAGTAGTAAACTGTGAGCACCAGAGTGGAGCAGGAGTGGAGCAAGGCTGACTCTCTCTCTCTCTCTCTCTCTCTCTCTCTCTCTCTCTCTCTCTCTCTCTCTACCAACACACCGGCAGGACACAGAAGAAAGAAAAAATAAATAAAAAGAGGTAGAGGAGGAAAACAAGAGAAGAGGAAAATTATGAAAAAGACGTAAAAGGAAAAGTATAAAGAAAAACAAGAAAGAATAAAGCAATACAACTAACAGCTTCTGTAAAACAAACACGGTAACATAAGCAAACAACACAAATGACAACATCCATAAACATCCCGTAAAAAAATAACAGCAAAAAAATAAAAAATAAAATAAATAAATAAATAACATCTAAACGCATAACTACCTTCTATTATCATCCATCCTCAGCGTGACCAAAGCCATCAACAGATTAAAATAAGAAATAAGACAGTAAAATTAAATGAAATAACACTCCAATCTCTCATCTCTTCGTCAGATTAACACGAAGGCCAAACAGGACAACCAATGGCACTCCTCAACAGCACCATCACGCCCCTTCACCAGATCGCTTACCATCACCATCACCATCACCATCACCATCACCATCACCATCACGCTCCTTCACCAGATTAACGCCTGGAACAAACAACACAGCAGCACTCCAGCATCACAGCATCATATTCCTTCGTCTGATTAACGCGAGAGTAAACATGATGATAAATAATACACAGGGAAACAAGGAACCACAGCACAGAAGAGATACTGACAGGATATGAATAAAAAGGAAAGGGAAAACAGTTCTTACGTAAACATTTACCTCCAAACATTAATTACGGAACTCTGTCTCCGTGAAATTATTAACGCAGAGTCAACACACACTGGTGAAAAAATCATGTACACGCCACACTCGCTGACTATAACAACAACAACAGCAACAACAACAATAATAATGATAATAATAATAATAGTAATAATAATAATAATAAAAAAATAATAATAATAATAACAATAACAATAATGATAATAAGAAAAAGAAGAACAACAACAACAACAACAACAACAACAACAACAACAACAACAACAACAACAACGTTACACCGAAGGATAAAAGTCAACATATACCAACAACAAACTTCCACGAATACCTGAGTAACAAAATAAAGGAAACACTCGGCGGGAAAAACG
>NC_087180.1:11394114-11404114 GCF_035594125.1 Scylla paramamosain
CGAGAGAGAGAGAGAGAGAGAGAGAGAGAGAGAGAGAGAGAGAGAGAGAGAGAGAGAGAGAGAGAGAGAGAGAGAGAGAGAGAGAGAGAGAGAGAGAGAGAGACCAGTGGAAAGTGTATATGTTTATAATCCATGCAATTATCTGTTTTTATCCATTGGGTCAGTCTGAGTCTCTGTCTGTCTGAATGCCTGTCTGTCTGGTTCGCCAACACAAGCGCATTCCTTCCCTTCCTGTCTGTCTGTCTGTCTGTCTGTCTTAATGCATTCCTTCCCTTCCTGTCACTTGCTGTCTGTTTTAATTTCTTTTCTTTTCCTGTCTAGTTTTTGTTTTAATCCTTTGTTTTAAATTCATCTTTTTTTTCTTTTGTATATTCATTTTTTTCCTTTATTTTTGCCTTTATTCTCTTCCTTTTTCTTTTCGTTTATTTGTACCTGTCTGTCTCTCTACGTATTTGCCAGTTGATCACTCTCTCTCTCTCTCTCTCTCTCTCTCTCTCTCTCTCTCTCTCTCTCTCTCTCTCTCTCTCTCTCTCTCTCAATCTCCCACATCATTAACTCTACCTACCCACACATACCCAAAACAATCAATTTTTCCCCCTCTTCATTCCTCACCCCTTCTCTCTTCCCCTCCACCACCACCACCACCACCACCCCCTCTATCGGTGCAAACACAGCCACCAGCTACCTGCCAATATTGATGTATACCTGTGTGTTAGTGAGGGGGAGGGGAGGAGGGTGAAGGTACTGGTGGTGTTGGTCGTGGTGGTGGTGGTGGTGGTGTCCTGTCAAAGGGAGGGGACGAAAATGTATGAGGGGAGGGGAAAGAAGAGGGAAAAGAGGGGAGTGTGTGAGGTTATGAGGTGGAAAGAATAGGTGAGGGGATATTGGAGATGGCACTAAAGAGAGAGAGAGAGAGAGAGAGAGAGAGAGAGAGAGAGAGAGAGAGAGAGAGAGAGAGAGAGAGAGAGAGAGAGTTAGGAGAAAGGAGTGGAAGAAATTGCCTTACCGAATATTTTCTCTTTTCTTGCTTTCTCTTCCTCTTCCTCCTCTTCTTCCCCCTCTTTTCCTCCTCCTCCTTCTCCTCCTCCTCCTCCTCCTTCTCCTCCTCTTCTGCCTCTTTTTTGTTTGCCATCACAAAATAAAACTCTACTTTAACTTTTCTCTCTACGCACATTCGCCGCTCTCTCTCTCTCTCTCTCTCTCTCTCTCTCTCTCTCTCTCTCTCTCTCTCTCTCTCTCTCTCTCTCTCTCTCTCTCTTATAAAAACATTAATCTCGTTACCACAGTAAACAAAGAAACAATAACAAAGAAAACATATGAGAGAGAGAGAGAGAGAGAGAGAGAGAGAGAGAGAGAGAGAGAGAGAGAGAGAGAGAGAGAGAGAGAGAGAGAGAGAGAGAGAGAGAGAGAGAGTATGATTACAGTAGTTAAGAATTTACTTGAATAATACATCAATACACACATGCTCTCTCTCTCTCTCTCTCTCTCTCTCTCTCTCTCTCTCTCTCTCTCTCTCTCTCTCTCTCTCTCTCTCTCTCACTAAATCATACTTAAGGGATTCACAATAGCTCTTCATTATGCTCAAAATTCTCCCTCTGAAAACTTGGGTGCAGCCTCCAATACTTATCTCTTTTACCACTTTAATATATCCTCTCTCTCTCTCTCTCTCTCTCTCTCTCTCTCTCTCTCTCTCTCTCTCTCTCTCTCTCTGATGCGTAAATAATGGAGTAGTGGAGAGAGAGAACGAGAGAGAGAGAGAGAGAGAGAGAGAGAGAGAGAGAGAGAGAGAGAGAGAGAGAGAGAGAGAGAGAGATTAAAAATAAATACAGCAATGAATGGTATATGGCCAGACCCCGTGCCTCCCCATCTCCTCCCCATCCCACTCCCCAACCATTCCCAATGGAGACCCCATGCAACCCCATACTTCTCTTTCTTTCAATTCCTTCCTTCCTTCCTTCCTTCACTTTCAAGGCGCCAAAATTTCAGTTAATTTATTTATCTCTCAATCTCTTCTTTCTTTTTGTTTCTTCCTCTTTTTATTCCTTCCTGATTTCTGTTTTTATATTTTTCTTTCATCTATTATTCCTTCCATGCTTCATCTCCTTTTTCTTCTCACACTTCTTTCTTTCTTTTTTTCCCTTTTCTTCTCTCCTCATTTTCTTTTTTCTTCTCTCAATTGTTCACTTCCTCTCTCATCTTTTTCTTCCCTACCCCCCTTGTTTCTCTCCTTTCATTACTTCCTATTTTCACTGTTTTTCTCCCTTCTTTCATTTCTTCCTCTCCTCATTCCGTTCCTCCATCTCAATCCTTTATTTTTCTCCTTACGTTACTTCTCTCCTCTCTTCCCAATGCTAGTCTCCTTTCTTTCACCAGTTCTAATCTTCAACTCCTCATTTCTTCCTTCTCCCACTCATTTCCTCTTTCTCCCACGCTTTCCATCCCCTTTCGTTTCTTCCAATCACTCCTTTCCTTTCTTCCTTATCTAATGCTTCCTTTTCTCCTCTACTTTCGTTTCTTTCAATCACTCCTTTCCTTTCTTCCTTCATAGATGCTTTCTTTCACTCTCTACTTTCGTTTTCTATGCTCACTCCCTTTCTTCCCTCTCTACCTCCGTTTCTACTCATTCCTCGCTTCCTTTCTTTCTACACCTTCCTTCTTCACTTTCCTATGTTCCTTTCACTCTCTTCTTTCTCACAACACCACTTGCCTCTCACCACAATCAACACTCGCTACACACAAGAGCTTTAGGGACGGCTTAGGGATGTCCCTGTGCGCGCCTCAGGTACAAAAATGCCGTGATCTTTACAAATGACTCCAAGAAAAGGCTAAGTAGTGACATGACGGGGCGAAGAGTTGTAGGATCCAATTTATTCATAGGAAGTAAGCGGTAGGTGTGGTAGGTGTGGAGGAGAATGCAAGTGGGTGGGGGGAAGGGAAATGTGGTTGTGTGTGTGTGTATGTGTGTGTGTGTGTGTTGGGGAGAGGGATGTGTGCGTGCGTGTGTGGAAGGGGTGTGTGTATATGTGCAGGGGGATATGTATGTGTATGTTGGGGAAAGGGGAAGTGTGTGTGTGTGTGTGTGTGTGTGTGTGTGTGTGTGTGTGTGTGTGTGTGTGTGTGTGTGTGTGTGTGTGTGTGTGTGTGTGTGTGTGTGTGTGTGTGAATTTTATGGCTATTGTAAAGATATAATTGACAGAATGGGTTACCACTATTACTACTACTACTACTACTACTACTACTACTACTACTACTACTACTACTACTACTACTACCACTACTACTACTTCCTGTCACGTCTCGAGCCATTACTGCATCTCATCTCGTATACATTTCAGACTACACAAGACCTTCACTTCACTTCATCATCTTCTTAAATAAATGCCAAGAGTGTGTGTGTGTGTGTGTGTGTGTGTGTGTGTGTGTGTGTGTGTGTGTGTGTGTGTGTGTGTGTGTGTGTGTGTGTGTGTGTGGTGTGTGTTCAGCTGCCTTGCTCATATCTTGCTTCAACCCCCTCCTTCCTCCTCCTTTTTCCTCCTCTTCCTCCTTCTCTAATCTCCTCCTCCTCTTCCACTTCTCCCTCCTCCTCCTCCTCCTCCTCCTCCTCCTCCTCCTCCTTCTGATGTACTCAAGAAAAGCACATGACCGTTCTGCCAGTTAATTTATCTGCGTGAAAACCGGTATATACTCTCTCTCTCTCTCTCTCTCTCTCTCTCTCTCTCTCTCTCTCTCTCTCTCTCTCTCTCTCTCTCTCTCTCTCTCTCTCATAATGTGTCTAGACAATAAGTTCACTGACTGTAAAATAGAAAAAAAATTATATCTGGCAGTTTTAACTTTCCGCTATAATAATTTTCATAATTCCTTACATTAATAATAGCAATAGCAATTCTCTGGGGGTGGATGTAGTAGTAGTAGTAGTAGTAGTAGTAGTAGTAGTAACCAAGTGACATAATAACACGACCCAAGACACATATATTCCAAAACTAATGTGTCCCTGTCCAACTCCATGACACATTATTAACATTTTTATTCCATTGCATTAATTCCAAGAAGTATAAAACCGCAAGTCACACACACACACACACACACACACACACACACACACACACACACACACACACACACACACACACACACAGTTCCAAGCAGTTACCAGATGTTTTTGCTGTCTGGTCTGGTCTGGTTTCTCCCCCCCCCCCCTCTCTCTCTCTCTCTCTCTCTCTCTCTCTCTCTCTCTCTCTCTCTCTCTCTCTCTCTCTGCGCTTATGGATAAAGAGTGGAGTTAATGAGCTACGTATATATAATCTTTTATCTAATCTGGCTCTTTTATCTGCGGTTATGATAAGTAAAATAATGACGGATATAGAGAAAGACTATTAATAACTGTCCTGGGAAAGGGAAGTGAGGTGTATGCATTAATGAACGTATTTTTATATCCGGTGTGTGTTTTCCATTCCTAACGTAACGTAACCTAATCTGGCGTGACTTAACTTAATTTATAATCCAGCGTAACTTAACTTAATCTAGCGTAACTTAACTTAATCTAGCGTAACCTAACTTAATTTAGCGTAACCTCACCTAACTTAATTCAGCGTAACCTAACAATCTAGCGTAACTTAACTCTGTCTAGCGTAACTTAACCCAGCGTGACAACTTAATCCAACGTAACCTAATTTAATCTAGCGTAACCTAATTTAGCGTAACCTAACCTAACTTAACTCAGCGTAACCTAACTTAATCTGGTGCAACTTAACCCAGGGTAACAACTTAATCCAGCGTAACGTAACTAACCTAACTTAATCTAGCGTAACCTAACTTAATCCAGCGTAACCTACCTAACTTAATCCAACTTAAATTGAACTAACCTATCTTTATCAAAACATACGGAATCTAACCATAACTAAATAGATCTAACATACATTAACCTAATCTAACCTAACTGAACGTAACGTAACCTAAACTAACTTAATCTAACTCATACCAATGAAATCTCACCTAACCTTATCTAACTGAACATACCACTGAAACCTAATCGAATCTAACCTAACTTAACCTAACCTAACATATCCAATCCCAACCCAATCTAACCTAACATAACCTAATAAAATCCCAAACTAACATGATCTAACCTAATTAAAGTACCTAATATGTCAACATAACTTAACTAACCTAACAACCTAACCTGACAACCTAACCTAACCTAATCCAACCTAACCTAACCCAACCTAACCTAACATAACCTAACCTAACTTAACCTAACCTAACCTAACATAACCTAACCTAACTTAACCTAACCTAACTTAACCTAACCTAACCTAACGCAAACCTAACCTAACGTAACACAACCAAACTCATCACATTAATATACAAAACACAACTTAAATATATACAGACCTTGAAAATAAATAAATAGATAAAAAAAAGAGAGATAATGATAGCGAGGGAAGGATTCAAGGGAAAAGGAACAATGCAAGGTCACAGAGGGGAAAAAAATACATTCCACTGCCGCTCAACGATGGAAAAAAAAAAAATGGAAAACACGCAGAATATATATAAACGCGATCAGAAATGGGAAAGAAAAAGAAAAATGGCCTTCCCTCATTCATTTAACATAACAAAGGGAAACCAAATTAGAACGCAGGATAAGAGATTAAATATAGAATGCAGTGGTGGTGGTGGTGGTGGTGGTGGTGTTGTAGTAGTAGCAGTAGTAAAGGTTGTTGTTGTTGTTGTTATTGTAGTAGTAGCAGTTGTAGCAGCAGCATCAGAAGTAGTCTTCATTCAAACAATCATTATTAACAGAAAGTAGCAAGCAAATATATAGTAGTTAAGTCATTAATTATATATTATATAATTAATGACTTAACTACTAAACATCCCTAATTCTTTGTTATCATCAACCACAACATTAATACACCGGCCACTCATTAGGCTGTTCAGGACCTACAACTAACCAGTCCGTGCATTGCTTTATTGCCACTAATTAATTCATTCCAGGGTCGTTAATTGGTCATTACTGAAAAAAAAACACCAAACTGAATGCACGGAGTTGATAATACTAATTCTCTCTCTCTCTCTCTCTCTCTCTCTCTCTCTCTCTCTCTCTCTCTCTCTCTCTCTCTCTCTCTGGGCCACTGCAAAGCCAATGATACAGTGTTTTGATGAATAAACAATGTATATATATGTTTCCCGTGTGTGTGTGTGTGTGTGTGTGTGTGTGTGTGTGTGTGTGTGTGTGTGTGTGTGTGTGTGTGTGTTTTAATCCCATTCTGGAACCCCTCCCACTAACACATAAAACAGAAAGACAGCACACAATACGTCATCCACTGAACGAATTTGAAAGAGTGCCAGAGATGATTGGCCAGTCTATCAGTCTACCCAACGCTATCTTTCAGTGCACAGTTCCCAAGGTACTGACGTCACTGTACAAAACACTGCATAAAACAAAAAAAGAAGATAAAAAAAAGCATTATCAGACAAATACCTCCATTATCAGTTCCTCTCGGTGTTTGTGGGTCTCTTAATATAAAGCCATTCATCACGCAGCCCACATATTAAACTCCACTCGAATTATCAACATGAAATTCACTGGAGTCTGTGCCGTGATTTCAGTCTATCGCTCTGTACAGGTAGATAATAGAGAGTTGATAAATGTACATGCAGATGGTGTTAAATGACATTTGTTTTCAATGTATATATGAATGTATTGGGGAGAGAGAGAGAGAGAGAGAGAGAGAGAGAGAGAGAGAGAGAGAGAGAGAGAGAGAGAGAGAGAGAGAGAGAGAGAGAGAGAGAGAGAGAGAGAGAGAGAGAGAGAGAGAGTAATGAAGACAAGTAGAGAGACAAAGGAGACACGACACATCACCAGCAGGAGGAAGACGAAGAGAGAGAGAGAGAGAGAGAGAGAGAGAGAGAGAGAGAGAGAGAGAGAGAGAGAGAGAGAGAGAGAGAGAGAGAGAGAGAGGGGGGGGGTAAGAGGGTGGAGAGAGGGAGGGAGGGGCACCTACCTACTACAACGACCACCTACTGCCTACTCTCAAGGTCACTGGATCGATACCATTCCGAGGCACCACCACCACCACCACCACCACCACCACTACTAGTATCACCACAACAACAACAAATACTGTCACCGCTCCCCTTTCTACCACTATTTCTCCTTCCACTAGTACGTTGCTCTTGTTTTCATTGTTTGTTGTCTTGTCTTTTTTACTGGACGTCTTACTGCTTCTACTACTACTACTACTACTACTACTACTACTACTACTACTTTAGCAATGACACCCTACGCAACAAATACGTAACAATTAATTTCATCACCACTGCATCACCATAAGACTATTAACTCATCACTATCACCACCATCACCACCATCAACTACACAAACACAGCAACCACCATTACCATCACCACAATTAACACAATGGCCCTCACCAATCACCAGTCACCATCCCTCCCTATCTATCATAGCAACCATCACCATCACAACTATCACCACCAGTATCAACACCGCCAAATTCTCACCAAGTCATCTCCTGCGGATGTGAAGGCCACGAGACCATGACCAGACACACACACACACACACACACACACATACACACACACAAACACACACGTCGCCACCACCACCACCACAATCATCACCTTAACGACCAGATCAGTTCCATTTGCGGTTTAGACATGATATCAACGTGTGAAGGAGGAGGAGGAGGAGGAGGAGGAGGAGGAGGAGGAGGAGGAGGAGGAAGGGAGGAGGAGGAGGAGGAGGAGGAGGAAATCAGGATGGAAATAAAACATAATATGATATTAATGTTTAATAAGAAATGCAGAAAAAAAGGAAAAAAATAAAGAGACAGGAAAACTTTAGATGAGAACCCGTGCGTGTGCATGTGCGTGCGTAAGTGTGTGTGTGTGTGTGTGTGTGTGTGTGTGTGTGTGTGTGTGTGTGTGTGTGTGTGTGTGTGTGTGTGTGTGTGTGTGTGTGTAAAACACACACACACACACACACACACACACACACACACACACACACACACACACACACACACACACACACAACAGGTGTCCTGGGAGCGTCTTGAATTACGTGTGTGTGTGTGTGTGTGTGTGTGTGTGTGTGTGTGTGTGTGTGTGTGTGTGTGTGTGTGTGTGTGTGTGTGTGTGTGTGTGTGTGTGTGTGTGTGTGTGTTGGATACAAGACATGTTTTTTTTACGGACAATGAGCGCGAAACCCCTTCTCTCTCTCTCTCTCTCTCTCTCTCTCTCTCTCTCTCTCTCTCTCTCTCTCTCTCTCTCTCTCTCTCTCTTAATCAAAGTTTTACTCCTACATTGTCATTTTCTTCTTATTCTTAATTTTCTTTTCACTTCTTGACAAACTTCTATCCTCCCACACTTGATTAATCCGTGACAGCTATTTTCTTTCCCATTAATTGCCCGCTCTCTCTCTCTCTCTCTCTCTCTCTCTCTCTCTCTCTCTCTCTCTCTCTCTCTCTCTCTCTCTCTCATTAGCCAAAGCATCTTGAGTATTATGGTAATTTTCACTTTGAATACGACTCGATAATGACTCTCTCTCTCTCTCTCTCTCTCTCTCTCTCTCTCTCTCTCTCTCTCTCTCTCTCTCTCTCTCTCTCTCATAAAAGCTGAGGAGTGCAGCCGTAAAATGTTTATCACCCACAAATATAATCAATGCACAATAAAGTCAGCAATGCGATGACTGGAAATATTAAACATTGTGAAGGAAACGGACAGATATGACGAGGAACAACAGCAACAACAATAACAACAACAACAACAACGGCAACAAGAACAGAAAGAAGAAGAAAAAAATAGAAAAAAATAGAAAACGTAGATAAATAAAAATAGACAAAATAAAGCTGGGCTATTCTAAAACTTCCGTGCAGGTGAAAACAATTTTTTTTTTCATGATTACTGAAAAACGAAGCAAAAAAATAATGAATGAATAAATAATAGAATTTGTTGCTATTTACTGTACTTTAAAGATTAGATTAATATAGTGAGGATGCAAGCAGTAGTAGTAGTAGTAGTAGTAGTAAAATAATAGCACTAATTCGTCTCTTTCTACTACAACTACTACTATTATTATTCTACCAATGATGAGAACAATGGTGATGGTAGTAGTAGTAGTAGTAGTAGTAGTAGTAGTAGTAGTAGTAGTAGTAGTAGTAGTAGTAGTAGTAGTAGTAGTAGTAGTAGTAGCGATGTGATAAAAAAAAATACTTGAAAAAACTAATAACTAAAAAAGATGCAAAAAAAATAAAGATTTCTACCTGACACCTTCCTTTATATTACCAATTAACATTCACCTGATCCCTGCCCTGGCATCACTTTACTCCACTCACCCCCAGCCTGGCAACTGGAGCCTACCACACTTTTGCAACCTCGTCGTTGATTGGATAGTGGCTCTCGTAACCTCATCGCTGATTGGTTCGTGACTCAATCAGCCTGTCTCTCACTTAAGCGAGGCCGGGGCTTTTCACGCTTAAAGTTTCATTATTATTCCTTGTATCTCCAGTATTCTGAGTAATGCTTATTTAGTTTCTTCACCACTGGATATAAGAATTGTAACAGGAGTCTATGAATGAGCTACAGTTAAAAAGTGACAAAGAATAATAGAGTAATAGGATTTTACGAATGTGCTTAAGTTAAAAATTGACAAAAAATAATACAATGATAGGAGTTTAAGTTAAAAACAGACTAGGAATAACAGAATAAAGGTTTACGGATGTGGTGAAGTTAAGGCTAAGGACAACAGAATAACAGCTTGCGAATGTGCTAAAGTTAGAAATGACAAAGAGTAATCAAGATAATGCAAGTTAACGTCACGGAGTTAAAAATATTCATACCGCTGTTTGTTATAAGCTGATTTTTAATGGAAATATCAAGATACCGTAAACAAAAAACAGTGATGTGTGACAAAGGAAATGCTCCTGAACACTAGGGTATAATCAGATTTTAGATAAGGCGGGAAAAAAGAGTGGGAAG